>NW_008356820.1:403997-406909 GCF_000622305.1 Nannospalax galili
TTATTTATTTATTTATTTTGTGCGTGCACACGCACATGAAAGTGTGTGTCCCAAGGCACTTGTATGGAGGTCAAAGGATAACCTGGTGGAGTTGGTTCTCTCTTCTACCATGTAGGTTCAGGGATCCACTTAGGTTATCAGGCTTGATAGTAAGTGCCCTCAGCTGCTGAGTCATCTCCCTGGCCCAAAGGAGGAGCTTAATTCTTGTCAGTAATTTGTTCTTGACTTTGACTGTGTTCTTTAGTTTTAAGATAGTATTCACCTCTTTCATTTTGCAATCTGGACTTTCTGCTTCTCTCTTGACCCTTCTCTCCTAGTTCCACCTCGCCTGAATTGTCTCAATGATGGACTGTAACCTGTAAGATGAAATAAACCTCTTCTCCCCCAAGTTGGTTTTCATTATAATGTCTATCACAGCAACAGAAAACAAACTAGAATGGCAAGTGAGATGTGTTTTAATGAATTCACTTCAGAATAGACTCCATTTTATAAGAAGTTCAAATATTTTATTAGGTTCACAAACTGATGACTCATCAATACAGGATATTTACCATTTTGCTTCTGGACCTAGCGTTACTTTAAATTTTCTTTCAGAATTCATACATGTATTAAATAAGACATGGCATTCCCTAATAACGTGTAACAGTCAGGGGAATCTTCACATACATGCAAACAAACAGGGTTAACACAGTCAGCCAAACTGGGCTGCTCTCTGTCTCCCTGGACTGCTTTTAATGACATATCTCTTAAGAAAAATTGGGCTTTTAGACGGCAAGGATGCTTTATGGTCTGAGGAGTAGCAGAGTTTTGTTTCCTTCTTAAGCAGATTTATGGGGAAGAATTTAAATAGCTTATGTGCCAAAGTAATTGAACTTTCATTGGCTTGGGGCCTGTGTTGCTGGCTGGAATCCCTCAGAGGGCACACAGTGTCCTCCTTCCATGGGATTCATTTCCATCCAAAGTGGGATGGACATTGATTGACACATGGGTAAAGGTATGTGTTATCCTGCGCCACTCTCACACTCTGGCAACTACTGAGAAGTGTGCATGGAGACTGTACTAATATAATGTACTTTGTTCAAATTTCCCCTAATATTTGCTAATTGTTATCTGCTCTAATCTTACTGTGACTATTGAAAAATGCTTATACTTTCAACTCTGACACTTTCTCCTCATTTAATAGATATTCTGTCATATTTCATTTGTCATTTATCTTTCACTTTTCTATCTATAATGTATCTATATATCACCCATCACTGTCTCATCTATCTACCTATCATCTACCTATCATCTATCATCTACCTATCATCTATCTATTATCTATCTATCTATCTATCATCTATCTATCATCTACTATCTATCTATCATCTACCTATCATCTATATATTTATCTATCATCTATCTATCATCTACCTATCATCTATATATCTATCTATCATCTATCATCTACCTATCATCTATCATCGACCTATCATCTATCTATCATCTATCTATCTTCTATCTATCATCTATCTATCATCTATCTATCATGTATCATCTATCTATTTATCATCTATCAATCATCTATCCATCTAGCTACATCTATTTTTCCTACAGAGACTGATGGATCCTTTTTCCCTATCAGTTTATAGATCATCTTTATCGTTAACTAGTCAAAGCTCAAAGTATCCCACACTCTTCCAGCTTGTTTCTACCCTCTTGTGTCATGCATCTGCCACTTATAAAGTTACTTGTTTGTGTTCAGTTGTGACACAATGTTTTGGGTTCATCTTGTGCACACCCTGCTCAGCCTTGGCATAAGCTATGGATCTGAGTAGAGATAGTTCTTAATAGAGGAGAACTGTATTGAAAACAAAATTTGAAGTACCAAGTATAAGTATTGATCATGGCATGGAGTTTCTATTTGGCCTTGTCATTGGCTGAATGAGAACATATTTACACCAATATACTTGTATCAGTAGCTTTAGATACACACATATTCGTGTACATTTACACATACATAGTTTATATACATCTCTACACATCTACTCCTATCTATATAAACTTGCATACATTATGCATTTTAGAAATCATTAGTTTGTAATCAAACCCTAATTTATAATGCATCAACAGAATTTTTTGGCTTTTCCCCAATTTCATATTTTTGTGTTCTGCAGTCTACAGCAAGAACCTGACAGGTCAATATATTTACTTACCTAATCAATCCTTCCATACTTCAAAATTATATCAGAACATTAAAAATCTAATATAACACAAGCCAACAAAGGCCAGGATTTTAGTTTATACCCTTCAATATGGTGATGGTATGGTTTGAAGTACAATTGGGTTGGTTTACTCATTTTATGCTTAGTTATTTTTTTTTAATTATGAATTTATTGTCAATATATTTACTTACCTAATCAATCCTTCCATACTTCAAAATTATATCAGAACATTAAAAATCTAATATAACACAAGCCAACAAAGGCCAGGATTTTAGTTTATACCCTTCAATATGGTGATGGTATGGTTTGAAGTACAATTGGGTTGGTTTACTCATTTTATGCTTAGTTATTTTTTTTTAATTATGAATTTATTGCTTTTTTTTTCCAAAGTAAAAAATAAAGTTCTCAAAAAGGTTGACAGTAGATTGTGATTACTAAAGAGACTCACAACTGGTCAATACACAGAGAATAAGAGACCATGGAGTTCCCAGCTCTAAATGATGTATCTGTGTCACACCCCCTTCTGCCACAGCTCAGGAATCAGGAAGAGAGCAAGGGTATTGTAAGATCCGGAGATAACGAAATGGTTTTTGCCAGACATAACAGAACACATGCACTCACAGTGGCTATGACTGCGTGTACCAGACCTGTACCAGAATAAGCCAGCCAAAATCCCAGCACATAAAGTCCCACCCCTATCCAAGGAGA
>NW_008356820.1:408271-451101 GCF_000622305.1 Nannospalax galili
TAATCTATATTATTATAGAATCAAAAGTCTGGATATAGGATACCCAAATCTCAAATTTGTCATTAAATAAAAAAAATCTGAGGAGGACCAGAAAATAAAACTTTTCTTTTTTGGTCTGTTTTGAGTCCCAGCTGACCTGGAACTTGCTATGTAGACCAAGCTGGCCTTGAACTCACAGAGATCTGCCTACCTCTGTCTCCCAAGTGCTGGGATTAAAGGCGTGCACCACCACGCCCGGCAGATAAAAACTTTTGTATAATGTACTCTTTGCTGTCTATTTCAGCAGCCTTGACAGTGTATTGTTGTGTCCTTACATACACATTGTGGTTTGGTTGTGAAAAGTCCCCTATAGGCTCATGTGTTTGAACACTTGGTTCCTAGATGGCAGTGCTGTTTGAGAAGTTGGAGAACCTTTAGAAAATGGAGACCTGGTAGAGGGAAAATATCAGTAGGATAGACTTTGAGATTGTATAGCCTGGCTTCACTCCCTGTTCAATCTCTTCCCTGACTGCCGCTGTAATGTGACCAGCTGGCCTCAAGCTTCAGCCGCCAAGTCTTCCTCACCATAATGGACTCTATCCTTCTGGAACTGTAAATCAAATAACCCCCTTTTCTCCCCTAAGTTGCTTGTGGTTGGGGTATTCTATCACAGCAGCAGAAGAGTAACTGATTCGGTATGTGATTCGGTATGTGTACATGTCTGTACACGTATGTATTTTGAGATAATTGCACATTCCCATAAGTCGTAAAGAGAGAACGTATACCGTTAACCAAGTTTCCTCAAGTGCTTCCCTCTTGGCATAGCTGTAGCAACTAGGGGTGCACATCACATACCCACTGATATTGTCTCAATGTGACCAGTTTCACATGCACTCGTTTCAACGTCTTTCCACGGTTAGTTCCATGCAGTTTTCACGTATGTTGATCTGTGTAATCACCACCACAGTCAAGAGCAATTTCATCACCACAGTGATGTGACCTTGTATGCAGCTGTGTCCATCTCCTTCCCAAACTCCTTCTTCCTGCAGGCACCTCTACCCCTAGCAACCATTGAACTGTTCTCTGATTCTACAATTTTCTCATTTCAGGAATCCTACAACGTAGGAGCTGTTGAAATCAGCTTTTCGCATTCAGCATCATTCCCTAAAGATTCATCTAAATTCCACGCAACAATAACGTTTTCCTTTCTGTTACTAGATAGTATTTCCTGATACTGAGGATGCGTGTATTATTTATAGTTTTTCACTTACCTTAATAAACCTATGATTAGGTTTTTATATAGTATTTTTGTGCACATGAGTTTTATTTCCCTGGAATAAACGGTCAATAGTAAAATTGCCAGGCTGTATACTGCCTGTCTTGGTTTTTAAAGCACACAAATAGAACAATGAAAATGAATTCCCAGTTCAAAGCATAGATAAGAACGAGATGTCATTTCAGTAATTTGGATTATTATCATACAGATCCCGATCCAAGACTTATACATACACTAGAGGTGGTTACCTAGCCTCTTATTTAAGAAAACAGGAGGTTAGAGTATTTTTAGTAAAGAAAAGATATTTCTCCAAACTAGACAACAGCAGAAATAGAGGAAACATTTCCCAGCTGATGAGAAGACAACTTCAGTACATTTCCTCAGGGGAAGGTGTTTCATGAACCTTGCTCTCGCCAATTCAGCTCAATTTCGCAGTGTGCGATTGTCTTTCATTCTATTGTCACTGAGGCCCAGGAGAAGACAAATGGAATAAAGACAACCATTATCAACAGATAATAGATGTTTTTCTTGCAGTCTCAGTGGTGCATTACACTTCAGTGGCAGCTGTTCATCATGACAGATGTAACCACCTTTGTGATAAATTTACTTTAATTGAACATCCTTAACCATAATTTATTTCCATTTAAATTCAAAATAAATCCACTTTCCATCTTAAAAAAGAAAGATTACCCAAATACTAAGTGGAAAAATACACAGAGAGGAGGCCATTATCTATCTCCCTAAAACCTCCTTAAAGGAGAGCCTAGTCAGCTATTCCCAGCAAAAACTCCATAACTGCCACTTAAAAGTATTTCAGAGACTGACACTTAATCACAAAACAGCCCAGATCAGCACACTACCTGCCCTCCCTCCTTACCTCCTGGAGTTCTCTAGCTTAGCCCAAGTTCAGACAGAGAGAGAGAGAGAGAGAGAGAGAGAGAACAGACACATCAGCCCTTTCCTGTGCCAGATTATCTTTTCAAATGAAAGCCTCCTAAGAGTTCCATTCACAGACCTGAGCATTATTCTGTGCCTCCTGTTCCCAAGGCACATGCCAATGCTGATCCTCTGTTACACCACAAGGGACAGTCCTTCACTGCACACTGGAACTTCTGTTATGTACAAACCATAGGCAAGCCAACGCAACCTCATAGTCTACCTTTTAGAGGAATACAGAGGGAAGTACCCCAGCATCTCACACAGGGCAGGCAGCATCCTGAAAGATTGCTCAGAGACTCCTTGGTACCAAAATGACACTCTAAGGAAGAAAGTGCCCGAAGATTTCAGATGCCGAATAGCAGGTAAGAGAAGCATCACATTGCATGAAAACCTGAATGTGCCCTGCTGTGAGGAGATACCAGGATCTGCATCTACTTGCTTTCTCAGACCTGAGATCACTGGTGCTCTAGCTGCTGCTCTCCCGCCGCCACCCCCCATCAGGCCACACCCCTGCAGTCTGCTCCTAGGACAGCTCTCATAGAGTTCTCTCCCTCCCCTTTGCAACTACTAGACAACCTTGGATTATAGCCTTACTTCCATTAGTGACATTTGACCTCTAGAGTGGAAACTAGAATCACGTGGAACTTGGCCTACACCCCCACTGAAATCCTGGAAGAGTTACACACTCCCTTTATCCTAGAGAACTGGAGGGTCTGTCTCTTCCCTTTAGGAATCCCATGAGACCATGCATAGTGACTCTCTCTCCTAACAGTTTTCTACTTGAAGGACTCATTATGGCTGGCTGGCCATGAGCCTACAAGTCCTGGTAAAGTTCTTCTGAAGGGTAATTTCGTATCAGTCTTCCTGTCTACAAACCTGCTTTGTTCTGTAATTTTAACAAGGTCTAGTTAGGCAAGCTGTGAGGTAAGAATCAAAATTCAAGTTTAAGGAGCTCACAGACAAGGCCACATTCTGTTCTGACACTAACTGCAAGTTCAGGGGTTCCCCCAAATATCCTTGAACTCAGGGGTTTTCTTAGAGAACTCAAAACTCATTGAAGCTCTTCCATGCTTTATTAAAGTTTATTAACAGGAAATGACACCAATTAAAATCAGATAAAGGCAAGATGAGTAGGTGAGAAATTGGAAAGCCTGTGGCGCTCTCCCATGGATTAAGGACTCATGGTCCACCCACCATCAATGCAAAACAATACGCACAGAATACAACCAAGCAGAAAATCTCACCTGAACTTTTGTTCAGAGCTTTTACTGGGGCTTCACTTTGGAGTCCAGATTGACAGAACTCCATGAGCTGTTCCCATATAAACTAGAGCTTTACCCTTCATCTTGTGGTTAGTCTTTCTGTCTCTACTCTAAGACTTCCAGATGTTGACACAAGATGGCTTGCCATTACCCTAAACCCAGATACTGTCATCAGATAGAATATGGTTACCTCCCAGAAACTGAGGACAATGGACAGACTGAGGGGGACACAGTCTGACTGGAGAAAAAAGCCTTTTCCAAAAAAGGCTGTCACAGTTACTTTCACCCAAGTCACAAGGCTGGAAGAAGAACTGCAAATCACCCATGGTCAGATTTGAAAAGCTAACCACTGGGGAAAGGGAGTCAACTCAAGGAAAGGTATCCCAGGCAACACCAATGAGGGAGAAGGAAGGAGTTCAGAGGAGGGCCCCCGGACCCAGCGCTCCCACTCCAGATTCTCAGCTTACTGCCCCCATCCTAATGGGAGCTGTGAGTCTGCAACAAGAAAGCTTGTCTTTCTCCATGCTTTCATTGACATGAACCTATTCTCCATGTTTGTCACTTCCCAGGGTCTGACTTCCACCTTCTCCTACCTGTCCTAGCACTTTTGAATCTGGGGAATCTCTTAGGATACTTTTACTACAAGGGGACCTCACTGGGCCATGGCTTCTGCCATTGCTGGAGCAGCATGCCCCCGCCCCCACCCCAGCTTTGGCAGACAGTGCTGAGCTGCAGTTTCGCAGCCAGCTCTCAATCTCTCTTTCATCCCTCTCTCTCTCCCTTTCCTCTCTTCTCTTTCTCTTCTCTCTCTCTCAATCTGCCCCCGCCTGTCAACCTTCTCCCTGACTAGCTGCCCTACAGCAGTGACACGCTTCCCTCATTGCCCTCAGGGCCTTGCTTGCTGTTCCCCCTCTCTCCTGCTCCTCCCACTTGCCCCTTTTCCTTCCCTGGGTGAGTCTTCTGCCTCTCTTGGACATCAGTTCTTTGTTCATTCCATGAAACAAACTCAATGACCATCCTTCACCTCCAAATCCTGCAATAAGACTTCTTTCTGTGACGATTAAAGGCTAGATTCTTTACCATCTGCTTGTTCACAGCATAAATGGATTGGCCAGCCAGCTCAACAACTGCCAGATCATTTTATTTATTTATTATTCTTATTTTGTTATGTCTATGAGTGTATTGCGTGCATATGTGTAAGTGCACCCCCCTGTGTCATGCAATGCCCACCGGGAGTCAGAAGAGGGAGTCAGAAGAGGGTGTCTGATTTCCCCTGGAACTGGAGTTATGGATAGTTGTTAGCTGCCATGTGGGTGCTAGAAATTGAACCCAGGTCTTCTGCAAGAGCACCCAGTTCTTAACTGCTGAGCCATCTCTCCAGCTCCCTATCTGCCAAACCTTAAATTGCAAGTTTAGAAAGAAAGATGAGGCAGGACATCAGGAGTGCTCAGGAAGCAGGTTTTTTCTTATTCAGGCTGGAGTCTGGTCCAGAGAACTCAAGTCTCAGAGCCTGGACTTCAAAGGGAAGAGGCTCATAGGTTTTCTACCTTCTGTAGTGAGATACAGCATCTCTAGCTTGATTGACTAACAGCAAAAAGTTGCTAGATTTTGCAAAATGTGTAAAAAAATAGTCCTTAGAAGTCCCTGTTTGATACAAACAAAAGAGGAAGATTCCATTAAATGGGGAAGGAAAAAACAGGATGGGCCCCTCTCCCTAGTTATACCAGTGTTTAATCACAAACATGCCAGCAACTTTGTTGGCAGACAGACAGAGAGAGAGAGAGAGGAGAGAGAGAGAGAGAGAGAGAGAGAGAGAGAGAGATTAATAACCTAGTTTTTCTTAATTTATATCCTCAATTTGTTTCTATTATGTCCTGTATCAATCCCCCCTTTGAAACTTGTCATTTAAAACAGAAACTATAGTCTCACCCTTTTTGATTTAGGACCTCATATAATACCATAACCTTGGCAGTTGTCCTTTTTTCTCTATAGTGGTTTTTGAGGAAGAAGCAGCACATCTCATACAAAAGGAGTCAACAGGTGAGGGGAGAAAACAAGGAAGGATCAGACAGGTATGAACAACTCTATGTCAATTAAGGTTTACCAATAGAATGGTTGGCAGATTTGTTTTATTTTGTTTTCCTGGTATAGGTCCAGTTGGTTAGACCAACTTTTACCAAACTTATGGGAAGGAATATGGTGGTGAATATAACAGTTGACATAAAGTAGGAGTGATAATGTATTACACTGAAAGTGACTATCTTATAAGACAAAAGCTGTTTAATACCGTCGTCTTCTGCTGCAGACCAGCTAGCTTTCAGAGCACAGCTGCAGTCTTTTTAGGCTTCTGCTGTGCATGGACTGGCTGGCTTGCAGGGGTGATCAGAGCAGGGCTGAAGTCCTCTGGTGGGATCCCATTATCGCTGTAGGGTGACTTAAAGCTGTTGATCAGGCTTTGTAATCCAAGCTGTGGTTTCCTCTGGGGTGTAGGCCTTCCTACTTCTGTGTGGTGAATCTATGGGGCAATACCTGCAAATTATAAGGCTGTAGGGGTTGATAAAAGCACAGTATAGCCAGGCGTGGTGGCTCATGCCTTTAATCCCAGCACTCAGGAGGCAGAGGCAGGCGGATCTCTGAGTTCAAGGCCAGCCTGGTCTTGATAGTGAGTTCCAGGACAGCTGGGGCTACAGGGAGACCCTGTCTCAAAAAGACCAAAAAAAAAAAAAAGCATAGTACAGGGCCCATTTGAAATAGGGTTTGGGGATACCTTGTGTCAGTCTGTACATTCTCAGCTGCAGGCCTGTTATTATTCCCTTGGTCTCTTAGTCCTGGTGGGATGTGCCTCCTCCATTCAGCCAGAGTAAGTACACATAATGATTAGTAGGTATTTATAACCCTTGTTAGGTGGTAGTTCAGTAAAGTTTTTTTTCCTAGATCTTTAAAGGAGCATTGTTCTGGTGATTTGTACCCAAGCCCAATGTCTGGGAAGTATAATTCCCTAGATTTTTTAAAAGAAATATGTCAATCATTTTAATCTCTGATTATATTTTCCTGTTGTGCATTTAAGACCATGCAGTTGGCAAAAATTAACCAATTTCCTTTTATTCTCAAGGTCAGTTGAGAATATGGTCCTCTGGGGTCACTTGGGCTCTGGATCCATTAGTCTCTTTTTTAAACCAGTTCCATCTATGTGAAGATAACTCAGAAGGCCTTGCTTGACCATTGTTTCATTGAGAAGCATTGAGGAGACTTTTCTCAGTGTTAATCCTTTTCTTTGTAGACTGGCCACTGGTTCAAGTACACCTGATGGGTCTCCGTGGCCTCCCTAAAGAAGAAATCAGGTGACGCACCATAGTTATAGGACATTTTTAGAGATGTTTCATAGTCTGGTACTCTGAGACATAGTTGACCTTGGAGGACAAGGGGAATGTCCCTCTAAGTCCCTCTGACCATGGGGGTGTCTAAGTATGGTTATCAAATGCCTCAAAAGATCGTCACATTGGTCTGACATTTTTAACTATTGTAAAATAATTCTTGAGTAATACCCAAACATTCTTGAATAAACCTTGATTAGATATATATTATTACTTTTTAATAAGTCCTTATAATTGTTAACAAGTATACATCAACAGATCCACTAATTTAAGCAAAGGTTTAACTAAACTTTGATGCTAGAAATTTTAAGATTATTTACATACTTTTATTCAGTATGTATAAATTCTTTTTAATTAAAAATATTTCATGTTTTTTAAAATCTATTTTTATTTTATGTATATGAGTGTATTGCCTGAATGTGTGTAAGTGCACCCTTGTCCTGCATTGAATCCCTTGGAACTGAAGTTATGAATAGTTGTGAGCTGCCATGTGGGTGCTGGGATTGGAACCCAGGTCTTCTACAAGAACAGTCAGTGCTCTTAACCACTGAGCCATCTCTCCAGCCCCTCATTTTATATTTTTAATACCATGAGACATAATAACTAAATTCTTACCTGTTGTGAGAATTTTTCTGGGTTTGATTTACCCTGATGGTTTTTTCATTACATAATTAAATCAACCTTGGAACTTATTTTACATCTGCATTAGTCTGTTTTAGTTGCTTTTTCAATTATTGTGACAAAATAGGACATCCCATTAGTTGTTCCTGTTAAAGACATCTTTATATCATGAGATAAATAATGGCAACCTCTGTTGGAAGCAGTTTATCCTTAGACTCTCCAAAGGCATAATGCTTTCCTTTCGGAGCTCTTCTGTTGTCCTCTCCTCCATCCTGGCTCAAGAAAGGGCATTCAGAGGACATTTAGAGATAAATATGCTTGAGTCTAAAGTGAGAAGGCCAATCCCAGCTCCAGAGCCAGCTTCCCTATGAACTCAAACAGCACATGACAGTTTGTTCATATATTGTATATAAGGGCATTTGTTTCTCTGTACATTAGGGGAAAGAAAAAACAAAAAACAAACAGAACCCAGTGGTTTACATTGGACAAATGGATTGGGTCCAGTGCTAACTGGCAAAATCCAATGCACCTTTTCTCCTCATATGTGTACATTTATCCAGGGGAGTCCTTTTTAAGCCAGGTCTCAGTTATTTTGTCTGTCTGGTCTGAATGAGAAATGACTACCTGGCTGTAAAACAAAAGGTTTTTGTTTGGCTTTGTCATTTTTTGGACACTCTGTAGAGTGTCCCTTGGAGATCCTTTTTTTTTCTTAAACATTTCTTGGTCTTTGTATTAGTCAGGGATCTCCAAAGAAACAGAACCGGTAGAATGAATATACATGTATAGAGATTTATCAGCTTAGCTCACAGGATAGAGTCCGAGTAGTCCAACAATGGCTGCACCACACTGGAGAGGCTGAGAATCCGTAGTTGCTCAGTCCACAAGGCTGGATGTCTCAGTAGTCCCAATCTGGCGCTGAAGGTCTGATGAATTCCAAAAGATCAGCTAGTCTTCAGTCTACAGCAGCAAGACAAACTCATCAGTGAGAGAGAAGGCAAGCAGCAAGAAGCCAGGCATTCTCCTCTGCCTTGGCCTTTTATATGGGCTGTCATCAGAAGGTAACACCCACATTTAGGGTGTGTCTTCCAGCTTCATATGATCCAATCAAGAAGATCGCTCTCATTTCCGTTAATCCCAGATGCTAATTTCTGATAAGAGGCAAGTTTGATAGCTCTAAAGGTGAATTTTCTTGTTAAAGAAGACCATCAATCTGACTGCTTGAATTAAAAAATCTATAATACAGGTTACCAAACATAATCTTGGATTAAACATCCATAATATAGAGAATAATGAACACAGAAAACAATAGTAATTAAAAGAATTTGGAGATAGAATATATTAGAAGGCTGGAGAGTCAGCCTCAGTCTTACTCCTGAAATAGTGGGCACTAGGACCCAGTGGGACCATTTTTATTTCTCATTCCCAGTTATGAAAGTGGCTGCAAAGTGGCATCCCTGACTGGCTCTTGGCCACCTGATCCCTTACCCCCCCCCATGCCCCATATCATCATCATCCACATCCCACAACCCTGGCCTTCTTGGCCCCAGCACCCTTGGCCTTCACCTTAGGCTGCTGGGTCCCTTTCACCCCATCCCCGATCCAATGTTCATGCTCAGTTCAGCATCTTTCCTCAGTAGCCACAGCCACCTTTCTACCCTGGCAGGCTTTGGGACTGCCTTGAGCTAATATACCGTCCTGGTTTGTTTCTTTATTGCTTTGACAAAACACTCTGACCAATACCAACTTGGGGAGGAAAGGGTTTACTCAGCTTACATCTCCCAGGTCACAGTTCATCCCAGAGCCCAAGGTAGGAACTCAGGGCAAGAACCTGGAAGCAGGAGCTGGAGCACAAGCCATGGAGGAATGTTGCTTACTGGCTTGCTCCCCTGGCCCCTGCTCAGCCGGCTTTCTTATGCAACACAGGCCCACCTCCCCAGAGGTGGCACCACCCACAGTGGGCTAGGCCCTCCCACATCACTCATCAAGAAGATGCCCTCAGACATGGCCACAGGCCAATCCAATAAAGGCAATTTCCCAATTGAGGCTCCCTCAACCCAGGTGTGTCAAGTTGACACTAAAGCTATCCAGTACACATACTAAACCTGGACTTTAGCATTTAAGAACAGTCAGCAAGCCTGCAATAAAGCCAGTGGACCAGAGAGAAAAAGAACCCATGCCTGAGAAGGGCTGATATGAGCAGGGTGTGAGTACCCCAGCATCAGTTGCTCCCCCTTATCCACCAACATTCAGTGCTGTTCCCAGACTTGGCTCTGGTCAGTGGGAACATGCTGCTATAGTAGCCGTTGGTGAGAAATTCTGTGGCTACTGGAAGCCATAGCCATCAGCAGTGCAGGGGGTCAGGGGAGAAGTGCCTGCATGGACACAGCCCCGGGACATGGCCACTGCCTTCTGGAGAAACAAGATGGCTAGCTTTACCTAGTTATGCCAGCATTTTAACCACAAACCTGTCAGTAGAACTTTGCTCTCTCCCTCCCCATCCCCTCTTAAACAGAGAATACTGAAATCCTGATTTTCCTTAATTCCTCCTTTATGTCCTAGATCATGAAGATGTTACTGTAGAGCTATACTCAGAATTGAATCCTTCCCTCCTACAAAGAGGAGGGAGGCTCCTAAGACTCAGGAACCTCATAAATCTTACTTGACTCAGGATGTTCAGAAAGGTACGAGACTCAGGAGGCCCTTCCTTGACTTTATAGCAACAGTAACTGTTGCTAGGGAAATCCAGCTCTGTAGTAGAGGTGCCTGCAAGGTGTACTGGGAGCTCTGGAGCATCTGTGAGTTGTCACTCATGCTGGGGTGGGCTTTCTGGTGATGCAGATCTTTTGAGACACCCCTGTTTCTGTCATGACAATAAACTCATTGGTTCACCTAGCTGGACTTGGATGGAATTCTGTCTTGGTCTGGCATCTGTGTTCTACCTCAGATATTCATTTGTGTCTCCCCAAGAAAGGTCACACAATTCTGTCTTTCATAAACTCCACTCTGTTTACAAGAAACGCTATGATTTCATTCACAGTCATCAGAGGGTACCACAAAGATGCACTTTCTGGGTCTGGACTCAGATTTGTCTGGGTCCTCTGACAAACTCATCACTGTATTTGCTGTTGTTCTTGCAGCAGGTAAAATCAGACCCAAAGGGGTTTCTGGAAGAGAATCCAAACACAGCATGAAATTTTCCTTGAAGATTTATTTACATTTATATGATACAGTATCTTCAGTTAAAACAATTGTCCCCCAGATTTGGGGAAGAAATGGAGGCTCTGGGCCTCTAGGAGGGGAGAAAGGGGGATATAATAACCCCAGTTATTTTTTTTTAATGTTTCATTTTGTCTGATCATTTCTTTTGCCTCAAACCTTAGGCGAGAGTTTCCATTTCTCTGTGGCTTTTTGCCACTGCAGCAAGTTTCCTTTTTAAGAAACACACACCTCTCCCCATCACATTCTATTTACTTCCCTCTACCTATCACACTACAAAGAACAGGGAAGTTGGAACTCCCACTCTTGCCCCGGAAAATCAGCAATTTAGTTATTTTCCTGCTGGTGGACAAAGACAGAGCCACAATCTCAGCTCTAGAATGGGCACAGACACAGCCTTAGATCAATAATGAAAGGGAGAATTGGGAATCCAGGTGTGATACCCTAAACTCAAATACAAACACAAGCATCATGAAAGTTGGTGGTCTCTCCTGCTCTGGGGTCCACTGTTCTACCTGAGAAATCTGTAGCACTTGTCAGTAAACACTCTCATCTTGCCCCGTGCCTTTTTCCTCTATTTTAGTTCTCTAACTGACAGAGAAAAAGAATCCATCTGCTAGCGGGTCTTGTGGGAATGACTTTTATAAATGGACATAATCTGGACTAATGACTTTTAATTAACCCCAGCAAAATGTTCTCCTGTCTCGTGATCTTAGCACCTAATTTTGTTTCCTAGGCAACCTCAAATTAGTACTCCACCCAAAAAAGATAATGAATGAATGTGGGTATGTTTGAGAATTAACACATCAAAGCACCGTAATGGGGTGTTAGGCAGCATCCCATTTCCATTGTACAGAAGGAGATTGGGAAGGAAGGACACATGATCTTGGATGCATGAGATAGTCAAGAACTAGGGATGAACAGGCTGGATGGTCTGTTAAGATTAAGGTGGAGCCAATCATGTACTTCCCCAACTGAAGGTGGAGAAACCATTTTGAATAAAATTGTGGGTGGGGATGACTTGGGACAGAGTTCCAACAAGCAGTTCCTTCAGCACAGTTCCAGGAAACAGTCCATTCCTAGAAATAGCTGAGAAACAAGGGTCCACCAAGTTAGGGCTTACTCTTAAAAAACTAAATTTGGGGTTGTAGAGATGGCTCAGTGGTTAAGAACACTGGTTGTTCTTGCAGAAGACCCAGGTTCAAATCCCAGCACCCACATGGCAGCTAACAACTGTTGATAGCTCCAGTCCAAGGGGATCCAACAGCCTCTACTGACCAATGAGGGCATTGCAAGACATGGGTGCACTTACCTACATGCAGGCAATGCACGCATACACGCAAAATAAAAATAATAAAATTTTTTAAAAATTAAAAATAAATGAAAATACAAAACTAAGTTTAAGAATTGGGCTTTTATTTGTTGAGGTGATTGCAATGTCAGCATAGTAATACCAGAGGTCTCAAATGAACATAAACAATGCACTTCATTTGGATTCAAATATTTTTCAAGTCATCCAGGTGGAATTTTGCTGAGAAAAGAAGCCTTTAAGAACAGCCCACTTAAGAGAGAAGATGAGATTAATGATGAGAGAGGTTTAAGTGAGGAGAGAAATTGAAGGGTAGGGCAGAGGAGGAGGTGGGGGTCATAACTAAGTATGGAAACCTACCATTTTATAAGTTCGAAATGTGTATCTGAGGAGCTTAATTGGCATTATCCTACACAGGGAATTATGTTCATCTCAGACATCACAAGTTGTCAGTTAAAGAGCTCAGTAGGTATGGGATACCTTCCCTTGAGGTGTTGATCCAGGGTTGATCCTGGGGACCCCCCTCAAACAACACAAACTATTTTCGTTGCTCTTCGTTGCCCACCAGAACTTGATGTTACGATCCTATTGCTAAATGTAACATACAGTCTGGTCACGGGGCATGGAGAAGTCAAGTTGGTTTTGACCAGGAAGCTTCTCTCTGCTGGCTAGCTTTCATAGTACTGGAAGGTGCTATGCCAGATGAAGGGGGGAAACGTCATCAACAGTCTAAGCAAGCTGTGAACCACATATGTGAAAAGTGGGCATGTGTAGTATGTGTATAAGCATGTGTGTATGTATATGTTATGCAATGTGGACATGTGTATAGTTATATCTTGTTATAAGGCCTACAAGTAGATTGGGTCAGGACAACTCTACTGACCTTAGTTGATGGTAATTATGTATTTGAACCCTAACTCCAAATATAGTCCCCTCTGGGATACCTGTAGTTAGAACTGAACTTATTCTGAGGGAGACACAGTTCAGCCAAGACCATTTAGCTAGCAATACTTCATGTGTTTAAGCAATTTGGGAGGCTTGCCGTGCTCTTGAAAGCAATGACTTTTCTCTGCCTTGCCCTTCTTATTCCCTCTATTAACTGGAAAATAACAATTTGCTATAACGAGTCACTCAGAGTCAAAGTACACCAAATCCATCAACGCTGTTTTTATTTTTTTGCAAATGATTAAATATCACTTTCTTTCCATTTATAGCATAATCTAAGTGACAGCCGATCCATCAGTTTATCTGCTGATGTTTAACTACAGCATTTTGCATTTATTATTCCCCGCTTATATCATTCTTTAAAAAAGAGGAATAACTTAGCGCTACTTCTTGACAGCAGGGAAATTAAACGCTGGGTCATAAAGAGGAGAGTTACTCTGAAAAACAAAATACCAACTGCAGAGCTATAAAATGAAGCCAGAAGCGTGTCACCCCTAAGTAAGACACACAAGGACATGCTATTGCTGGAGTATCCTCCTACTGGAAGTTGAGAAACTTCACGACTTCAGATACAATGTGCCAAGTGCTGTGACCACTTTGGCAACAGAGAAACTTCAAGATACAAATACCAAGGAAGGCAGGGATTACACACCTGTGAACAGATGCTCAAAGCTTCTTCACACATTTCCAGCTCTATCTGTACCAGTCAGTGGATTTCGCATTAACTTTCAGATCATGTGCATGAATTCAAGCTATGTGCATACATACACACATCTTTGTAGCTTTGAGATGGACAACAATATCAACTCAACACCTTTACTTGGGTTGGATTAATTCACCACATAATCCAAAGGTGTCTGTGTCTCCCAAGGAATCTTCTATCGCTCTACTTCATCAGTGGAATCATTCCAGTCGGACAGAGATGACTGGAAGCCTTGAAGAGATGCTTCTGCTCCAGAGTAGGGAAGACTCATACCTTGCAATGACTGGTTGGATATCTAGTAACAGTCTAGCAGGACATCTTCTCTGCATTGAACATCATACCGATATCTCTAATACAAGGAAGGTAGTAGATAGTCTAGTCGGCTTTGGGGTCATAGGGGAAATGCTTTTCACACCCAGGAATATATCACTCTATGCTATGTACCATGTAACATGAAAATCTGACAGCTTTGAGTAGGGTCAGCAATAAGAAAGGCCACTGGTTCTCCAGATTTGGTACAATGATACCACCACAGCCTAACTTGGTGAATTAACGACTATATTGTAGATAATTACATGAGTATGAGCAAATCTAAGTGTTTGGACATACCTTCATGCAGACTCTGTAGAACAGGAGATGGCCCTGGGGTTAAAGATGCCAGGTGAAGTTTATGAAAGTCCATACAGAAGGCTCAGAGACTCTTGGGATTCTAGAGCAAGATCCTGTCACTTAATGAGCCCACTGCACATTTGTATAAAATGTTCTTTTAAAAAAATATTTTATTATATTCATGTGAAAGCATGTATTGCCTGCGTGTAGGTAAGTACACCCATGTCATACAATGCCCTCGGAGGTCAGAAAAGGCTGTCAGATCCCCCGGGACTGGAGTTACAGACAGTTGTTAGCTGCCATGTGGGTGCTGGGATTCAAACTCAGGTCTTCTGCAAGAACATTCAGTGTTCTTAACTGCTGAGCCACCTCTCCAGCCCCTAAAATGTATTTTTATTGGGCTGCAATATAGTAATTTTGTCTGAGTTGAAACATTACATCCTGGAGGGAAGCTTATCAAGACTCAAGAAGTTCTAGTGTTGGGGGCGCGGGGGGGCATCCATTAAGATTTTGGAATGTAATTCAGTTTAGTTTAGATATTCATACTTTTTATTTGTAGTCCACTGCCTTAATAAATTCTTGATTTAATAAAGTCTACTTTAAAAAAAAAAAAAGACTCAGAAAGTAAACAACTCATTAAGTCTCAGGAAGTTCTTAAAGTTAACCAGACTCACAAGGCCCCTCCTCCTCGAGGGTACAGAAGTAAGAATTGATGAGAGACTGCAGCTCTCCATGGAGCTGCCTGAAAGTCATGCAGAGAGGTCCTGAGTTAGCACCCATGCTGGGGTGGGCTTTTGATGATTTGGCCGACTTCGAGACATCCGCTCTCCTGTAAGTAACCCCAGGAAGCTCATTGATTCACCAAGCTGGGTTGGTGGAATCATTACTTTGGTTTTTTGTTGGTTCCATATCTGGAAGCTGACATGTTCATATCTCTCCAGGAATAGTGTCACACAGCATGAGCTCTGGTAAACATGGAGTGTTTGACTATGAAAAGCAAGTGTCCATGTGTCTGGAAATTCCCATGAAGAATAAATTCTGTCACAGCTGAAGAGTTTCCGGACCAGAGAGGACAGGAGCATTCTTTTGTAAGAAGTAAAAGGCGCCCCTGGTCCTGAGATCCAGCAGGACAGGATATTGATAAATGGTTCCAGTAGGTGACTCTAGTACTTGCCAGTAGGTGGCTTTAGCACTCCTAGGACTTAGCATCCCTGTATCAGTCTTCTGCCCTGGATTCCTCCTGTTTCCTCAGCTGGGTGTATCATGAGTGTCCCAGGGAACTGTGAGGAACAGCCACCACCAGGGCAATGTGCAGCCCTTGTGTTCACAAATGAATGGGTCATAAAATTCACTTCATGGAAGATATTTGACCTGACCAGCCAGAAGAAGGTATAGGAGTCCTGGAACTGGAGTTACTGATTGTTGTGAGCTGCTGATGTGGGTGTTGGGAACTGAATCTTTTGCCTTTGTAAAAGTTTTAAGTACTCTTAACCCCTGAGCTTTCATTCTAGCCCCAACTGCCACTTCAAAGGAGCTCCTGAACGGGCTCTGGTTAGGGGACTGGAAAGAAAGCTCAGCAGTTAAAAGCACTGACTGGTCTCGAAGAGAATTTAATTCGTAGTACATAATGTCTGGTAGCTCGCAACCACCTGTAGCTCAAGTTCCAGGGAATCTACCACCCCCTTCTGGCCTCTGCAGGCATTGTATGTGGCACACTTACACGAAGGCAAAAATCCTCTTACACATAAAAAATAAAAATAAATAACATTTTAAAAGATAATGAGTAAGAATTGAGTCTCAGCTCATCAGGTACTTTGCAGAAGGGGTGGCTGTCTGAATGGTGTTTAGAAAAATCACAGTACTGCCCACTTGATAAAAATTTATGGTGTGTTAGGTATTAAATATGGTGCATAATCTTCCCATTCAACACTCACATCTGCCTTCTGATGTAGTGAGTCCAACATTCACCACACAGTAAGCAAGGACTAAAGAGCTAAGATGTCCTTCCCAATATTGCACAAATAATCAAAACAAAGACACAAGAACAAACTCTTCCGCTCTGATTTTAAGCATAGTTATAATAAAAAATATTTTATTCCAAACACAATTACTCCTTTGCAATTTTAGTGTGTCTATATGCAGTGTGTGTGTGTGTGTGTGTGTGTGTGTGTGTAAAGCAGCATGTATCAGGGGAGTGTGTGGGAGGCAGGACCTTTCATCCAGCACTACTAGGCTAGCTGGTCCCAGAGCATCTGAGGCTTGTCTTGGTAGGAAATTACTGAAATTACAACCATGTGCTACTACACCCGGCTTTAATATCAGAGCTCAGGTCCTCATGCTTATGCAGCAAGCACCTTACCCCAGTCCCCAATTCCTTTCATTTGAATTTTTATGTGGCTATTCCTTGGCCCCTCCCTGCTCTCTCTAGCAATTATCTCCAGCTTCTTTTTGTGTCAGACAGTCTGAACACTTCTGACCTTTTGGATGACTTATTGTGCTATCTGACTCAGGAAACATCACACATAGTCCCATATTATGACTCTTGATGGCATTTTAAAACACAGACCAATCTTGATGCTTATTGCTAGCTGAAAGAGTACATCCATCAGACAGCTGTCACCTTCCCCTCACAGTACTGCAACAATGTGAGCTCTATTCTCCTTCTTGGAAGATGAACATGTGTCAACGCAGTCAGATTTGTTTAAAAATAATACCCCCTCCCCCTGAGAGTCACATTCTTGCAAATCCAGCTGCCTTGCAAAGGACAGAAAGTCCCACAAGCAAGGATTTGAGGACACCTAGGATCATTGAAATAGGAAAGCAAAGCTTCCTTACTCCATTTGACTCATAGGTATCAGCGTTCTCACAGTCTGAAGACTGTTCCTCTTCTCTCTGCTCCTTTCCATTTCTAATCTCAGGTGTTTCTCCCAGTAATTCCCCATGGCTCTCATCCTTTCTTGGCTGAGCACCATTTCTGAGGAGAGACTGAACTAGTACACTTGGTTAAAATGATTCACAGTTTCTAGCCCATCCCTCACTCACTGGGATGGTTTGTACAGCCTGGTTGACATCCCTGCTTTATTCATTTGTTGGCTCTGTCTTCCTAGACCTGATCCAGCGGTGATGCTAGACGCCATCTCACTCTTCAAGAACATTCTGAAAATTCAACAGAATCAGAACCACAGCTGCACACAAAACCATGGCTTCTTTATTACAAAGTTATCCGTGCTATTTTTTTAAGCCGGGTGTCTCTTCAGATAGTCTTTATATTCCGTGTCTCAACTGTAATTGTGTGGAGATCATGGCTGTTTGCTCTGTGTTGGTTGAAACAAGATGAGATTATATTTTCCAGAACTCCTGTCCCTGTGATGTTCAAGCTGAGCTGGCCAGAAGAGAGTGTCACGCTGCTTGGTAAGGCAGAGTGAGAGAGCTGCCACCTACTCTGTGAAGGCCACCTGGCTACAGTGGTCACAGACAGTGGTGTGGTGAGTTCCGAGTTGACCTCATTCTCAGTGGAGTGCACATTCATTTCTTTGCCTCACTGTTATCTCTGTGACTAACAGCACTAGGTGCCTGGCCACAGACCTTCAAAAGCTCCTTACTGAAGAGTGACATCTATCAAAGTTTTCCTCCACCTCTCCTTCCCTGTTGTTCTCTTACAGCTGCACAGCCAGGCAGTTCCAAAGACCTTACTAGAACTTTCTCCTAGTCTTCGAACTACCATTCCATTCCCTTCAATATTGGCTCCCTCATTGCTGCAAAATACTTTTTCCTTTCATATTCACCTTGCCTCTGGATTATTCATGGCTTTTCTGAAGAGTCAGCTGAACTGACATAACAATGCTCCCCTCCATCTAATAAATGATTCCCCCAGTGCATCTTATAGAAGACTGGAGGTAAAAACACCATGCTCCCGACTAGTCTTCCCTCCTCCAAATCTCCTAGGCCCAGGCTGCAGAGATTTGAACATGCCTGGGCACTATCTACTACAAAGAACAAAGGACAGTACCTGAGTCTCCTTAAAGCTCTGCTTTTACTCGTATTTATTAAAGTAATGTTGAAGAAGAATCACCCTGGGAGTACCATAGCTCTTAATTCATGTAGGGAATGGTAGAGAGCCCAACCAGAGCCACATATTTTCTTCCCATTGACAAAATAAAATCCTAATTGCTGCTAAATTTGGTAACAGTCACTTTGATTCGCATGTTGCTTTAGTGTTGGGTTTAACCTTCAGACAAGGAAGCCTGAGCTATCCTTTATTTTCTTTGCTCTTTCAGCAGTAAATGTTAGCCCTTAATTCTGGTGACAGTGTTTAAAAGAGGCCCATTTGTCGACCCTGATTCAATTACAGAGAAGAGTTATTTCAGGTGATATTAAGAGAACTGTCATTGTATCATTGCAAGTGCCAAAATAACACATTTTACCAGACTTTCCTCTGCATATTCTTCTTAAAACCAGCCATCACGGAGCACTAAGGAGTGCAGAGGAGGGCAGTGGGTCTAGCAATGAGAGCATCTTACCTGATGGGAGTCTGAGAGAAGTTAGGCAACATGGCTGCTCATGGGTACATCCATTTCTTCTTGTTGCACTTTCAAATTACTACTACAAACTTGTTGGCTTGAAACAAAAGACTTCATTATGTTACTATCCCAAGGGGCAGATGTTTACGGCCAATACTGCGGTGGTCAGCAGGGCTGGCTCTTTCTGAATTGCTTCTGGGGACAATCCATTTCCAGACCTCTTCCAAGTCCTTCAGACTGCCTTTATTCCTTGGCTCATGGCCCTTTCCATTTTGGAAACTGTTTTATCTCTATGCCCTCTGCATCTTCAGTCCTGATCCTCCTGCCTCCCTCTTTTATTTATAAGGACCCTGGTGAATGAATGTGTGTCATAGTTCCCAGTCTAATTAAATGTAGTGTATTTAGCTACCAATTGCTTTGGGGTTTCAAAAAAAAAAAAAAAAGGCACTATTCTTATTGTTTAAGAGGATAAAACCAGTCCAACTGAATTTTATGTCTGATCTCTCAAACCAAATCTATGCCAACTAGATGAAATGAAGAATCAGAAAACGTTTAGTGTGATTCGTTTCCAGAAACAGAATAATACCACTATGTTTTTGCTCTCCTGGCCTACGGGAACTAACATGTTAGGAGTTACTTATTGTGGCATGGTTGGCTTCCTCAGGTGTTGTTGCCACTGGAGGGACATGCTCTCACTGGGGAGAGGTCTTCATACTGCCCCCATCCCTGAGACACAGCTCATGTTGCCCTCATACACTTGAGCTTGGGGGAACATAGATGGAATTATAACTCTAGTTTGTCATTTCTTCTCCGTTGGTTAGCATGTTGCCTGTTGCTTGGTTTAATGTTTTAGGCTCACGATGTCCTCCTGGGTTCTCTAGTGACTAGGAATGAGGATGAGATTTAAGCATATCAAGATTTCATTCTGATGTTGGACTTTAGCAGTGTGGAGTGACAGCCTGGTGGGAGCCTAGCGAGGACTGGGAAACCAGAACAAGGTGCCAAGCCAGGCCCTGTTGGCTGGGAAAGGGCTGTGGGTCAGTCTGACTTTTCCTTGCGGGATTCTAGTTTGCCGTCAGTTGATATTTCACCTAGGGAATTCTGATACGGGGCTTGAAAATCCCACTCACAAGAAACTCAGCCAACTCCAGGGTCCGTGAGACCTTAGTGACCTCACCAGGCAGCAGGTGGAGGACAGAAAGACTTCAGAAGGCAAGAAGTGCTAGGAAAGTCAGAGATTGGTGGTGGAGCTGGAGGACACCAGACTTTTCCAGTCCAATTCTACACAGATAAGGGGAAAGTTGTGGGGATCAGTCTGTAAGAGACACGTTTGACTTTCCTGAGTTCGCATGACATGCACATAAGACATCAGACAAGACAGAAAGGTATAGGCTACTAAATAGGGCAACAAAAACAAAATCTCTTGTTCTGTGGGCCCAGACATTTTCCCAAGGACATTGTTGACAGCTTCTAACAGAGATATGTAGTGTGTCTATTTTTCCCCATCTTGTTATTTCCCGACTTTGAAATGAAGCCCTAGATAGTTCCATACAAAGCCACCTGAATCTTTTCATCTCCTATAACTAATGGTCAACACCAGAGCAATATGTGACCTAAAACTGGGGTCCTTCAGCCAGGAGGATGGGGTAGATGGTGTGGAGAGGTTGTCCAAGTATATGCCACTAAGGAACAAGGGAAGGGGCTGCTAGATCCTGGATGTAGTTCCTTGCTGGAGGAGGGGTTCTCTCCTCCTAACCAACTGGGCCCTGGAAGGATGCTCCCTCCAGAGCACTTCATCTGTAATTGCAGATTTGCTCCACTAGAGAGTGTAGGGCGAGCCTGGAACTCTAGGAGCAGTGAGTGATGAAGTTGAGGCCCATCTGGAAAGGGGCAAGGTCTAGATATCTTGCTAGAAAACAGAGTTCGGGAGCTGGTTGTTGGAACCACAAGAAGCAGAGAGACCCAAAGAGGTGATGCTGGGGGCCGGACCCAGGTGGGCTGGGCGCCGGACACAGTGGGATGGAGCGGGTCTGGAATGGGCGGAGCCTGGGAACCAGAGCTGGAGATGCTAGGAAAAGTTGTCAGGTGCTATACTGAGCAGCAGTGCAGCCAGAGTCGCTAACTGAGGTCCAGTCCCTACCCGCGCTGATGGAGGAGGAGCCATGGGTTGCGGGGCAGGTCTTGGGGTGCCCAGTGGAGCTGCGCGCTGAGCCTAGTGTTGGGCGTGCCTCTTGCACAAAGAACGCTGGGGACTCTATTTGGGAAGTTGTTCCGTCTCTCCAGCTGGAGTTCGGCGGGAACGCCGTGGGGTGCTGGTCGCACCCGGAGGGCCCTCTTCCGTTCACTTGAATGAGCGGCTTTGCGGTGAGTCCTGGGGCACAGTGGCTGGTCCAGCATCTCCGGGGTGCTGCTCAAGAAGAGCTTCGGTTTGACAGTGTCGCAAGATTGGGATCCACGGTGACTTCCGGCCCTAAGGTCAGCCACTCCGTGACAGTGGATAGAAGAAGGACTGGACCCCTGGCTTATCTCCCCGCGGTGGGGCACGGGTCGCGTCAGTCACAGTCTACCTATGGGTTGGAGGCTCGAGCGGATGGTGCGCTGGCAGCCTGCAGCTCTGCCTCTCACTCCTCGGCGACCAACCTCCCGGAGTCGGGTGGGTGTCCCTGACCTGAGAACCCAGTGTTCACGCCCCTTTGCCCCAGCCATGGGCCCTAAGACCCAGGCCACCATAGTGAAGGAGGGACATGCGTCCACAGCTCCTGTACCTGGACAGCGCTCTGGGGCTCGATTCTGAAGAACCTGGGGAGGCGCTAGTACCTGGGAAGGTGGGCTTGAGTCTCTGGGAAGGAGATGAGTCTCTCCCAGAGCCCTGTTGCTGAAACCTTGCCACTCAATCCCGCCTCCACACAAGAGGCACATTACCTATGAAGTACAAGGACTGGAGCTTTTTCTAGAGCAACTGTAATCTCAAGTGTGCAGCCCTAATTAGACACAGGTACACACTAGCACCACCAAATGGAATCAGTGCATTACATAAATGTGTGTATTTCTAACAGTATGTATGTATATGTAACAGACAAAGAAGAGGAGAAGAAATTGTGAGGAAGTGTGGTGAGGTGGACCGAAAGGGTGAAATAATGCAAATGCAATACTCATGCATGAAATTCTTTAAAATAAAATAAAAATTACTGCCACTTTTATAGGTGCACATGCAGTCTGAGCTGCAGGGGCTCAACCGCACCAGGGCTGGCTGGAGCAGCTAGCCTGGGCACTCTTTCCTGTCCTGCACATGCTCCTGTCAGGGTTCCAAACAGAGAATCATATTTGTTATCCTCTAAGCCTGTCTGTCTCAACTTCATGAAGAAAAGTTATAAACTGCCTTAAGAAGGGAAATAATTGAAAAGTGAAATTGAAATTCAGTGAAATTGAAAAGTTGCTTTTCAAAGTCATTACACAGGTCTGGGACTCCTCCCTCAAACTGGAGGTATTGAGTCTACCCAGCTACACCCAGGCTTTCATACATTCGTGCCTTGTTTCTTTCTAGAGCTTTAGGTTTTCAGAGACTGGATATTTTTCTTCTTCTTAAATTTGAAAAAGCAAGATGAGTTTCTTTGAGCAGCTACAGAATGAAGCCAGATGACCAAACAGTGAATGACCTGGGCAGTCAAGGCTTCCCTTGAGAAGACTGAGAGACAGGATCGAAGTTAGAGAAATGCTACACAGGCAGGAGAGCTATGTGTGTAAGTGGGGAACCTGAATTAAGCTTGATATGTTGGAGAAACAGCAGGAAGATCAGGTGGCAGAAAGGCTGTGGGGAGTTTGAGAGATGGGAGAGGGAGATGGGGCCAGGCAGTTGCTGAATGGTCAGTGTTCACTCTCTCCTGCCTTCTTCCAGAATGGAAACTTTAATTTTTATTCTACACAATAATTACCATATCTCATAACTTTTCTTTTTCGTCAGTTAGCTGTGGCTCATGGATGCTGATATATGCTTGGTGTGTGCTTAATGGGAGAGTTTATAATCTTCCCATTTCCAAGTGACTGGAGTCTGGGGATAATGACTGTAGTTCCACATTCTATCTTAGACCATAAGGTGATTTAGGAACAGAACTTCTGCACAGTGAAACAAGAAGAGATCTAGGCCACTGGCAGTAAACTTGGTCTACAGATGCTGACAAAGCACTAGGCCATACTAGATTTTACATGCGAGAGAAACATCCTTTAGTTCCTATTTGAAGCCTTTGTGTAACTCACAGCTAAAACCAAACTTATTTACTGCGCCAAAGTAAGAATTCAAGTTTTGTTCTTACAGGAAATGCCTGCAAGAACTTCATCCTGGGAGCAACAGGGTTAGTGTTACCCAATTTTTTTTAAAAAAATTAAATTGTGTGTGTGTGTGTGTGTGTGTGTGTGTGTGTGTGTGTGTGTCTGTGTTAGGGGGTATGTGCACATGCCTGAAGAGGCCAAAGGTGTTAGATCCCCTTGGAGCTGGAATTACAGGCACTTGTAAGCTATCTGACATGGGTGCTGAGAATCCAACTCAGGTCCTCTGGAAGAGTAGCAAGGCTTCTTAACTGCTGAGCCATCGCTCCATTCCTAGACGCCCCTTTTCTTCTTTCATTTTTTCTAGGTTATCCCACCTATCCCATATCAGTCACTTTATAGCAAGTGAGCGTGGCATTTCATGCAACGAAAGTCTGCTTCTACTAGAAAGAAAAAGTACAGAGGAACTGTGTTTAAAAATCATGGCATAATTGCTTGGTGTAGAGTATTTAAAATTAAAAACCACGGTAAAGACCAAAAAGATTCTAAAGGTTATGAAAGCTGCTTTTTAAAGAGAAGGGGGAAAATGAGGCAAGTTAGTCCAGCTGGAAGGACATTGCTTCAGTGAGAGAACTGCCTGTGGTCAGCCCCCTTTGAAGGATTCACTGTAGCTGCAGTGAGTGTCCAGGCAGTGAGCCTGAAGAAGGGCATTTGACTGAAGGCTCTCATCCTGCTCTGGGAAGAAGACAGCTGGAGAAGAGTGTGGCAGTGTAACGGAAGAGCTGTGGTGGAACATGTTCTGTTTGGAGTGGATGGGCATATTTTGTATCTTTAGTTTGCCAAATCATGGGTCCGGTATTTTAAAATCAACTTTGTGGAGATAAAATTTATGTGCAAATAGTCACCTCTACCACAAAGTCACCATCACAGGAAAGCAAAACAAAAAGCATTTCATCATTCCCCAAAGTTCTGTCTCACAGGCTATAACCTCGCCTTCCAGGCAAATACTAATTGGTTTCTTGATGTCAAAATTAGATTCTCCCCCCCCCCAAATCATACAAAATGTGTCAAGCTTCTTTTACTGTGAGAATGGTGTTAATTAAAATAGGCAAGACTCAGAAATACATACTTTCTTTCATATGCAGAATCTAGAGTTGTGTGTGGGGTAGGAGAGTAAATGGAATTCCTGTGACATGGAAACAGAAAGTGGGACTATGTGAGGGGGAGGAAGGGGAAGGTCAGCAAGAGGAGGGCAGGAGTGATGGGGGAAAGGGCCCAGGTATATGAACATACCATGATGAAACCCATCACTTCGTACACTGACCTTTTGTTTCATCTTTTGGAGACAGAATCTCCCAGTAGCCCCAGCTGACCTGGAACTTGCTATGGAGACCAGACTGGTCTCAATCGCACAGAGATCTGCCTGCCTCTGCCTCCTGAGTGCTGGGACTAAAGGTGTGAGCCCCCATGCCTGGCTCTGTACACCGACTTCTACATTTTAAAGAAAAATAATCAACTAAAAATATGTAAATATCTGTTTCCTGAGTGCTGGGACTAAAGGTGTGAGCCCCCATGCCTGGCTCTGTACACTGACTTCTACATTTTAAAGAAAAATAATCAACTAAAAATATGTAAATATCTGTTGAAAAAAAATTTGCTTTCAAGCTTATCCCTGGCAAAAAACAAATTAAGGGAATAAACTTTTTTTTTCACCTTTTTAAAGATTTATTTTTATTATTCTTAATTATGTGTATGCATGTGTGTGTAGGTGTGTACAGGTGCCTGGGACATCAAATCCCTTGGAGGTTGAGTTATAGATCATTGTGAGCCACTCAAAATGGATGCTGGGATCCAAACCTGGATCTTCTGCAAGAACAGTACCCACCCATTCTTAATCATGGAACCATCTATCAAGTCAGAAAGATTTTATTTTGGCTCATGGTTGAGGCTGCAGTCCATCATGGTGGGAGGAGTTTAAGGTAGCTTACCACATTACACTCATAATCAGGAGTCAAAGGGAGATGAACGCTGGTGCTCAGCTCCCCTTCCCCTGTTTATTTAGTCTAGGACCTCAGCCCATGGAATGATGCCACACACTTAGGGGAGGTCTTCCCAACTCAGTTAACCTAATCTAGATATTTCTTCACAGATGTTTGTCCCCCAAGTCATTCTAGGTTCTGTCAACCAGCGGGCCAAACTATCTTGTGAATCAAAAGTTCACTCCCTTTTTCACAGCTGACATATTTTATTACTGGTACCATTTGATTTTCCTCCTTGTCTTCATAGACATGCAGATTATTTCTGGGTTTGGGTTATTATGAATAAAGTTGCTACAAATATTCATTTTTACGTCTTTGTGAGGTCTGTGCTTTTATGTCTTTTTGGTAAGCTCTAGGAGCTAACTGTTAAATGATGGGGTTAAACTTGCAGGAAACTGCCACCCACAATGTCACATCATTGTCTGGTTTACATCCTGAAGGTGCAGGAGAGTACCAGGCTATTCTTTCTTCTAATCACATCTGGATTATCAGTCTTTTAATTTCTACCCTTTTGTTGATCATGTTCCTATGCTAATATGCCAAACTGAAAAAAAAATGCAAACACAAATTTCCCAGCAGGTAGTGGGCGCACACAATAAACTTGGGGGACATGGGTGCAAGTGGAAGTTCCAAGCAAAAGAAGATCCCAAGCTGATCTCAGCTTCATCAGTGAAGATGGCCCCCAGGTCAGAGGCAGGCTTCAACCTGTCTTGTTGATTTGTAGACAGGACAGGCTTCTTCAGGGTCCATATTCTCCTTCTGTTACTGAATTATCAGGATAGGTCCTTCTCAGAACAATTATTCAGTTCTTGAAGCCTCCTCTGGACACCTGGAAATAAACGCCTGTGGGGGACATAGCCAGGTGGGAAGATTAGAAGTCCTGCATAGAGAGCTCGAGGTCAGCCTGGGCTGCATGAGACTTTGTCTTTAAAAAAGATAGATAAATAAAATAGAGAGACTGGCCCCAGACAGAGAGTAGTGACAGACAAGGAAGTGAAACTTATTTCAATACACTGCTTGTGATTATTTAGGCAGATAACATTTTAAACTCATTTGTAACTTGGCAACTTTTCTCAGGGTTAATTATGGGTCTTGAGGAGTCATTCACTGTTGGTTTCCAGAGACTATGACATTTCAAGTCAAATAAAGCTATACACTGCTCAGAATTTATATTGCTCTTTTGTAAACTGCTTGATGATCTAAATCAACTTCACTGGGTCCCATTAATAATTCTGAGTCTTTTCCTTTCCTTCCATTTTAGTGATTGTGTGCCAAGGGATCACCACCAGTACGGAGACATGCCTTGCCAAGACCTTATCTATCTGAGAACTGTCAGAGCAGAAGTACAGAAACCGCCTTTTCTATCAGAAAACCTCAGGAATCAAGTCAGCCTTTAAACACAAAGCCAAGACGTTCCCCAATATTGTATGCTAGCTGTAGACTATTATGTAAAATAGCGCTCCTCCACAGTTATGGTAACTTCAAAAGATTTAGAACCAACCATTACAGCAAATTGAGCTTGGAAACTAAAAGCCTTCATTGTGAGTGAGAAAATCTTTTTGAGTTGACCCAAAGTTCAATTTTCATTTTACATCAAGACAGAAATTGATCACTGTGGCACAGTGGAAAAAATCGCAATGCAGCCCTTCCTCTGATTGAAGAAGACTTCCTTCTTGAACAGTGAGGTTCAGTGTGAGCATTATTTCTTCTATGAAGTGCTCCATAAAACTTCTCTAGTCTTTAACTTACCCACCCCATCACTTTTGTAACGTGTTGTAGGTGATTTATTATAGCACTTAATTCCATAGCATTTCAATCACTTTTAAGAACTGCTTTTGTAGGGGGTGGGGGTAGTCTCTCACTACGTGGTTCTAGCTGGTCTGGAACTTGCTAGATAGCCCAGATAGCCCAGGCTGGCCTCAAATACATACCAATCCTCCTGCTTCAACCTCTTCAGTTCTGGAATTATAGTCATGAACCACCAAACTCAGGAAAAACTGCTCTTTAAAAATTTTATTGTTGGCCAGGCATGGTGGTGCACACTTTTAATCCCAGCACTTGGGAGGCAGAGGCAGGTGGATCTCTGTGAGTTCAAGACCAGCCTGGTCTACATAGTAAGTTCCAGGACAGCTGGGTCTACAGGGAGACCCTGTCTCAAAAAGACAAAAAAAAAAAATTATTGTAATGAAAAAACAACAAAAATTTTTATTATTGTTAGTGCCTCTTCGTGTCTCTCAATATCTCTGTCTCTGCCTCTCCTTGTGTGTGTGTGTGTGTGTGTGTGTGTGTGTGAATAGAAGGGGTCACTCCACTCTTTCTTTTTTATTTAATTCCCCAGCTGTCCTGGAACTCACTATGTAGACCAGGCTGGCCTTGAACGCACAGAGATACGCCTGCCTCTGCCTCCCCAGTGCTGGGATTAGAGGAGTGTGCCACCACGCCTGGCTAATTTTTATTTAATTTTTATTTTATGTGTATGCATGTGTTTCCTGCATGTAGATAAGTGTACCCATGTCATGCAATGCCTGCGGAGGTCAGAAGAGCCTGTCAGATCCCCTAAGACTGGAGTTACGAACAGTTGTTAGCTGCCACGTGGGTGCTGGGATTCGAACCCAGGTCTTCTGCAAGAACAACCAATGTTCTTAACCACTGAGCCATCTCTCCAGCCCCAGGAGTCACTCTTTTTTGAAAAAAAAAAATTGTGGCTGGAGAGCTGGCTCAGTAGTTAAGAGGATTTGCTGCACTTGCAAAGCAGCCCTGTTACCACATGGCTGCTCCCAGCTGAACGTAACTCCGGTTCTGGGGATCCGATACTCTCTTCTGGCCTCTTCTGTCACCAGACACACAAGTGATACACTTACATACATGCAGGCAAACATTCATACTCATAAAATAAAAATAGATAATCCTTTTTTTACCCCAGTAGTCACGGAAAACATTTCCTCAAGCCCTCTCCATCCTCGGCCCCACACTGTAGCTCATTTGTGCTTGTTCTTGTCTCCACTCCTTTTCCTTGTTGTTTCTATCTAGAGATCCCTCCCTTCAGATGTTCCCAATTCACCTTTCCTTATTTCTCCTGTTCCAATGTGTGTCCTTTGTTCAAAGGGGTCTTTTCTGACCATTCGCAAGGCTTCTTCATCCCAGGTACCTCCTGCTCCATTTTCCAATATATTTAGAGCCTTCTTGTCAATCTCAAATATTATTAATTTTATTTTTAAATTTTTATTTGGGACTGGAGAGATAGATCAGTGGTTGAGAGCATGTGCTACTCTTCCAGGGGATCTGAGTTCAGTTTCCACCACCCACATTGGGTGGCTCACAATTGCCAGCAATTCCAGCTCATTGGAATCTGATGCCTACTTCTAGCCTGAGGGCACCTGCATTCATGTGCACATAACCACACACAGACATACATCTACACATAATCGATTACCTGAATTTCCCATTAGATCATCAGCACTAAATGAGCAAAGAACAGAGCTCAACACTCACCCCAGATCTCAGCATCAGGACAGGAAAGGCTGTATTGTTGTGACATCAACTTAAGATCCAAGATCTACCATTTGATCATGAGCATAGGCTGGTAACACATAATGACAAGTAATCAAATGGTACTTAGTAAAGTCTCCACTTAGTGTCCACCAGTGACCTCTGTTTCCTGTTGCTCATGCCTTTCCATGAGGGGGACCTGGAGATCATTCTAAGGTGATATGGAAAGATGATGCATCATCACTGATGTGGTTTAACTTCTGTGGCTGTGATAAAACACCCTGACAAAAAGCAACTTAGGGGAGAAAGAATTTATTTTAGTTCACAGTTCCAGGTCACAGTCCATCATAGCAGGAAGTCAAGGGAGCAGGAACCTAAAACAGCTGGGGGTTAAGCATGAAACTCCACCCCTAGCTGAGGAACTTTTTGGAATTGATAGCTGCTGGGGGTGGGGAGAGTCTGTTCTCATTAAGGGTGTCTGTCATGCTGAGTAGGTTGACCAGGCTCTGGGGATAGACCTCAAACCATGACTATTTAGAGAACATACATTAGGCCCCATAGACCTTAAGAAAAGTTAGTAGTGGACATGAAGTGAGGGAAGTAGGGAGGAGGACAGATCTAGGAGGAGATAGGGGAGGGGTTCTGAATATGATCAAAATGCATTGTATAAAATTCTCAAGGAATCAATTAAAAAAATAACCCAACTAGTCACATTACATCCATGGTCAAGGGTGGAGAGATGAATGTATGCTTAGTGCTCAGCTAGCTTTCTCTACTCTTACACAGACAAAGACTGAAACCAGGGAATTGTGCTGACCATTTTCAGGCTGAGTTTTCTCATACCAATTAAAGCAGTCAAGGCAATCTTCCATTAGGTTTGCCCACAGACCAACCTGATCTAGAAAAATCCTTCACTGAGTCTTTCTTCCTGGGTGATTCTAGCTTGAGTCAAGTTGGCAAACTAACCATCATAAACACTTTTATTGTATATAATTGCAGAGACATGGAAGGAACCAAGATACCTTTCAATGATTGAATAAATGATCAAATTCTGTTGGATCATAAAATAGACCAGTATTCACCAGCCAAAGGAAATGAACTGCCAAGGGCTGGAAAGATGAATAACCAGCTTGTGCCTCAGGAAGCCAGTCTACAAATACAACTTACTATCTGCATCCATTCACATGAGATTTTCAAAAGGTGAAAGTGCAGAGACATTAAAGTATTTATCACGTGCTGAGAGCTTCTGATGGAGACAAGTGGGTGAAGTGCAAAATTTTAGAGCAATGCAACAATTCCTTACGATGCTGTATTGACTGTCACTCGTCAAATACCTTTGATTTTTTTTTTTTTTTTTTTTTTGGTCTTTTTGAGACAGGGTCTCCCTGTAGCCCCAGCTGTCCTGGAACTCACTATGTAGACCAGGTTAGCCTTGAACTCACAGAGATCTGCCTGCCTCTGCCTCCCCAGTGCTGGGATTAAAGGCATGTGCCACCATGCCTGGCCTACCTTTGATTTTTATAGTATCCTTGAGCCTTGTGGCAAATTAAAAAGGAAGTTATTCAGTAGGTAAGATGCTTCAAGAGGGAATTAGTCCTGAGTCAAGAAATCTAACATAAAACAAATATATGATGATTGCATTGAAAAAGCTGGGGCAGAGATGACTTTATAAAGGTCATCATTATAGCCAGGTGTGGTGGTGCGTGCCTTTATTCCCAGCACTTGAGGCAGAGACGGGTGGTATAGGAAACCAGATGGCATGCCCTAGGGTGAGATGAGCCTAAAACTTTCAAGTCCAGGCTGCATTTTCTGCTAAAGGGAGGGGTGCTGAAAACAGTAGCTCTGATAATCTTGCAGAACACTGCAAGACTAGCAAGAGAAAAGTGGCCAGGTCAAAAGTTTAAGCTCCTTGCTCTGTGGGAAAGCATATTGGTCAACAGCTCATCTCCCTGTTAGTGTCTGGGCATATCTGTGAGCAATTGTCTTGATTATATGAATTGATACAGGCTACTATAGGTAGCACTATTCCCTAGGCAAGGAGCTCTCCAAGCACTAACAGGCATGCATGCATCCATTTCTAGTTACTCTTAACTGTGGATGTGATGTGATCAGCTGCTTAAAGTTTCTGTTGCCTTGACTTCCCCACAATGGACTGTGACCTGGAATTGGGAGCAAAAATAAACCCATTCTCCCTTAAGTAGGTTTTTGTCAGGTGCTTTATCATAGCAACAGAAATGAAACTAGAGCCAACATTCCATTCTGTTTCACTGGTCAGAACTGCAAGAGAGGCAGAGAAAGCATTTGTAGTGGAAGTCAGTAGGTCAAAGAACATTGTGAGTCTAGTTGGATCAGTCAGCCATGTATGACTGCTGCATATTACAACTGAAAAGACAGGTGCCCAGAGCTCTGGAAAAGATGAAGAGCTACAGCAGAAACGCATAAAATAAAGGCAGGCACCATCCACAAAGGCTTTATCCCGATCCCAAAGGTGCTCAAACATATAAATTGCGTGATAAAATCACGCAATTACTTTTAATTATGTGCGTGTCTGTGTGTGAGTATATGCAAGTGGGTGCAGGTACCTCAGGAGTCCAGAAAAGAGTGTCAGCTCCTCTGGAGCTGGAGTTGTGGGTGGTTGAAAGCTAACACGTGGGTACTGGGAACTGAACTTGAGTCCTCTGCAAGAGCAGTATATACTCTTAACCTCTGAGCCATCTCTTCAGACCTTCATATCATTGTTTGAAAAAGATGAGTCACAAAGTAAGGACAGCCAATGAGAGGTGTAAGGCTGGTGCAGTAGAATCAGTGTAAGTTCCAAATATACGCATGATGCCAGAGGCAGAGACAGATAACTATGGCCCAAACTCCATGAAGGTAAAATGGAAGGCCCTAGTGGCTGATGGGACAACAGAAGGAAGAAGATAGAGTTCCCTAGAGAGGAATTTCCAGGTACCTGGATGGAGCAGCTCTGTAGACACAGGTATATAGTGGGACAGTGGATAAGTGAGATTTATTTGGAAATGAGCTAGTCAGACTTGCACCACTGTAATGAGTACCTGAGAACACCAACTGCAATAGAGGAAAGCTTTGTTTAGTTTCATGATTTCAGAGGTTTCAGTGCATCCTGCTGGTGTAGGTGGGATGGAGCAGAGCAGCTCAGTTTATGACAGTCAGGAAGCAGAAAGAAATAATGTCTGTGTTAGGAGAGTTTCTCCCCTTTGATTCCTCTGAGATATTCAGCTTATAGGATGGTGTAGCCTGCAGTCAGAGTGAGTCTTGACTTCCCTCCCCTTTAGATTACCTTTCTGCAAACACCCTCACAGACATACCCAGAGATGTGCCTTGCCAATCTCCTAAATGATCCCTAGTTCAAATTTGGCCATCAAAATAATCTATCACACTTACAGAGCATTGAAAGATGATATTTGAAATTTGGAGCATGTTGTGTACAAGGTGGATGATAATTAGGTGGTCTTACATGGGCTAAGATACATGGGTTAGAGTTCAGAGAAGTCCTAGCTAGGGCTGATAGAAAACTAAGTATTGTTGGCATATATATAGATAGCACTTAAAGATTCCTAAGATATTTCAGAATCTTCTCACTGATTTTAGGGCTAGCCTCTACTTCTGTAGCCTTTGAATTTCAAAGACATGAAAGAATATAATGCCTTTTTATTTCTCCACTGATGAAGGCTCTATCTATCAAAGATCTAGAACTGATAATGCTTCAATTTGACACAATAAAGATAATGAGGGGGAGGCTCAAGACATTAAATTCCTGTAATGATTGAGATTCAGTGGTAAAGCTCTGTTGATGGAAAACATACACATTTTTGAATGGTGTATTCTAGCCTAGAATATTCCATTTTGCAGAACATATCTGACTAGATGAGAATCATAAGATGTGTTCCTACCACTGTGCTGATGTAGAGAGATAGTGCTGATAGGCCAAAGTTAACATTCAGAATGACTTGGCCATTTATTTTGGACTTCCCTGGTCATTTGGGATGAGATCAAGACCAGAAGAATATCTTTAGGATTGGGCATATGAAATTGACAGAAAAGAAAGGTTCCAGGTCAGAAACTCCATCTTTTCTGCAAAATCTGTTTCCAGATGTTGATTAGGTATTGGTAGAAAGTTGAAGATGGAGCAGCTGGAATCCATGACAAAATGTTTGCAGGACTGTTAGAGGATTGCAGCTGCAAAGTTAGTGGAAACCTGTTTCTTTCATGATTCAAAATCTAACATGTAAGAAATGTGTAAAGACCAGCATGGCCAACACTGGAGAGAAATAAGACATGCTGGGGATACATGTACCCACCAGGATGCTTAAGAAATTAAACATTACTAGTGTAATGACCCTTAGGAGTTACACCTTCCACTTCTCAGTTCCTTTACATCTCCCTTGGAAGAATCATGATCCTGCATTATGTTTGTCATTCCTGTGAATTTTTATAACCTCACTAATATGTGTGAATTTAAAAAATATTCTCTATGGCCTCAAATTTTACAGAAATGGACTCTTCTAGAAAAATAGCAACTTCTATTAATAAATATTATATTTATGTAGCTTGTCTCATGTAGATACATGTGACTTATTTAATTAATTTTCCAGATAAAATGATATACTGTGACCTGTTCTAGTTTGCTTTTTTTGTTGCTGTGCTAAAACATTGACCAAAATCAACTTGGGAGGAAAGGATTTATTTGGCTTACATTTCCAGGTCACAGTCCATCATCAAGGGAGTTCAGGACAGGAAATCAAGTAGGAGCTCAAAGCAGAATCTGTATCTGTAGAGGAAGACTGATTGCTAGTTTGGACCCTGGTTTATTTAACTACCTTTCTTTCTTTCTTTTTGGTCTTTTTGAGACAGGGTCTCTCTGTAGCCCCAGCTGGCCTGGAACTCACTTTGTAGACCAGGCTGGCCTTGAACTCACAGAGATCTGCCTGCCTCTGTCTCCCAAGTGCTGGGATTAAAGGCATGCACCACCACGCCCTGCTCAGTTACCTTTCTTGTATAGTCCAGGCCCACCTGCCCAGGGATGGCATCACCCAGAGTGTCTTGTTTGTCAACATCAATTAGTAATTAAGAAAATGCCTTACAGACATGCCCATAGGCCAATCTGATGGAGGAAATTCTTCAATTGACCTCTTTGTATCAAGATGACAAAAACCAACCAGTATGCCACCTCACTAGTGTGTGTGTGTGTGTGTGTGTGTGTGTGTGTGTGTGTGTAGGAAGGAGGAGTTGTTGAGGCTGGGTCTTGCTCTGTAACCCCAGGTCAGCCTTTAAGTTGTTATCCTCCTGCCTCAGCCTCCTAAATGCTGGGATTACCAATGTGTCTTAATATGCTTAGCTTAGACTTCAACTTTCTTAGGTGAAAAAAAATTAAAACAATCAGTCCTTAAACAAGGAAAGGAAAAGATATCTCCGGGCTGGAGAGATGGCTCAGCGGTTAAGAACATTGGTTGTTCTGGAGAAGACCCAGGTTCGAATCCCAGCACCCACATGGCAGTTAACAACTGTCCATAACTCCAGGTCCAGGGGATCTGACCGCCTCTTCTGACCTCTGCAGGCACTGCACGACATGGGTGCACTCACCTACATGCAGGCAATACTCACATACACATAAAATAAAAATAATAAATAAAATACTTTTTAAAAAAGATATCTCTGCTACATCACTGTTTGTCTGAGAAAGTTCTCATCTGCATAGAGACCCTCCTCACACCAAATGCTCAGAGTTGCGATCATTACTTTGTCACACTTTTTCCCTTGTGGATTTGCTTGTCAATCATTTATTAATTTTCTTTCCAAGTGGGTCCAGTTCACTTCCTGCTTCATATACCAGAACCAGGTATCTCCCATGGTCAGATTGGTATGTCTTGCACTGGTAGGGCAGAAGCAGGACAGCTCTGCCCTGTAGGCAGGTCCAGTACTTTGGAGCTCCTTCAGTGCCAGTCTCTGGAATCTTCCTATGCCGTGTGTGTCTTGTCTTTTCCCTAGCGTACTTTGCACCAGCTCTCAGCTGCCTAGAGGAACTGCATGCTCCACATTGTTCTCTTTCTCCTTGTGGCTAATTTATTGAGACTGTGATTTGCTGGAGACTCCAAATTAGAAATGTCTTTAGAGTTGTCATTAATCACACCCGAAAAGTGCTTCAGTTCCCAGGGCTGGATCAGCTCAGAATGTCTGAAAAATGCCAGATGCTTCCTGTGTTACTCCCCTTGGGAAAAGATGTGATAGAGACTCTGTGAGATTCCAACACAGGTAGAATGGTCTAGAGATGCCGAAGGCCTGGGGAGGTGTTGACCCATGCAGGTTTGGATTGCCTTCCCCCAAGAATCTGAATCAAAATCTTTGGAGAGCAAGTTCAGAAATCTGTGCAATTTACCTGTTTGCCAATTGATCATGGTATAGTTGAAAGTGTTTAAATCCTGGTACACTGAATCTCAGTGTCCTCTGCTCCAGACGTGGTCATTTGCATGGTTCTCTGCTGACCATTGAACCCCAGTGTCACCTATAAGATTGACCCCTGTACAGCACATACAATTTGTAGATTAAGAACTTCAGTTCCTGTTAAAACCAGAATGGTTTGTCACTCTAGCACAGACTTGCAGGCTTTCCAGAGAGTAGTCACCTTACAGATCAAGGAACAGTCACCAGGTTCACCATGAGCTAGGCACGGTGTAGCTACGACTGGGCTCTATCTCTTGTCGTGAAGTGTTGTAAAACACAGAGTGATCGCTGTCCCTAGGGCCACTGAAGAGTATCATTAACTCTCCTCTACCCTTGTAGACACTTTCAAAGGAGTCTTACCCAACAAAATTCCAGTTATATCAAGACACAGTATTTTTGGGGGGGTGGTGAATTGTTCAAAAAATGAGATTAAGACATAACACAAATTTGTTTCAGCAAATGGAGACGTCTCCCCTGTCCTATGATGTATAAGAAATTTTTCCATCAAGGAGTGATTCCATGGCATCAGAAATGAAGGGAAGGTGGGTGGGATCTTGAAAAGATCTAGAACAGTTTCAAAAAACATTTCACAGAGGTTAGTATGCGTGGTCTCCAGAAGTACATGGGATTAGCTTAAAAAGAAGCATTGGCCATTATGTCATGTTATGTATACAAGATGTTTGTGTGTATCTATGTGTGCTGTGTATGTGCCTAGTGCTTGTGGAAGTCAGAGAGAGCATCAGGTCCCCTAGAATTGGAGCTATAGATGGTTGTGGGCCACCCTATGGGAGCTGTGAACTAAACTCAGGTCTTCTGCAAGAGCAGTACACACTCTTAACCACTGAGCCCTCTCGCCTGCCCAGTGTATCTTGATCATTCTCCCATTCAAATCCTTCCAGGACCCTTCCCCCGACATATCTCCTCCTAACTTCATGTCTTCTGTTTTAAAATTTTTATTTTATGTTTTTTAACCCAAGAGTCCAGTCAGTGCTGCCCATGTGGGTATGGACATGGGACCATCTTCTGGGGATTGGGCAACCTACCAGTGGCCATGCTCCCCATAGAAAAGTGACCCACATTCCCCCAGCAGCCATCATTGCTAATAGGTCCTCAGCTAAGAGTGAGGCCTTTTGGTGAAGTTTCTCACCTTCTCCGTCAAGCTTCATGGAGCCTCAGATACTAGGATTACAACAGACTCACTGTCAAGTGGGCAGAGGGTGAGAGTGAGGGCAGGGATCTGACGATGGGCATGGATGCTGAAGAGGAAAGGAGTAAGCATGGACCACTCCAGTCATCAGTCCCACAGCCCCCTGGTGTTATGCTAGAAGGCTCTGTAACCCTGGAAATCACAGCCTGGGTCCCTCATAGCAGCATCTGTGCATCTACAGTGATGCATATTCTTCAAATTTTTAGATCAAGGGATGATATTTTAAAATTTTAAGAACAGTACAGATGGTGGTTACCACTTTTGTTTTATCTTATGAGAATAACATTTTCATTATTTTTAGAAGGAATAAGAATGATTGCATAAGAAAAAGTATTTTTTATGTAACAAACTTACATAATTAGAAGTTCTCACATTTCTCAGCCTCTTGCCTTTCCCATTACTTCTAGTTTTCAGTTTGACCTTGCTGTGCTGTTAGAAATGCAGAAATACCAGCTTTGGAATGACAGTGTGTGCCTGTCTAATGTCCCTGTAAAATCCATCCCACCGTATAAATAAATATTGCCTATTTTTATCATTTTTGTTGAATTACGCTACCAAATGAGATGTTAAATGTAGTCTCACGGGATGTGTTGAATGGCTAGCAAAGTGAATTTATGAATATATTCCAAAGAAAATGTCTCACAGAAACTGTAATCTCTGAATTTTGACAATGTTGGGTGGAATGGTTTTAATAGAATGTAATATACAAGCTTGCCTGGACTTCTCTGATAAGGATTCTGAAAGCTGTTGAATGGAAAGGCCCTGTGCAGTGGGTCAGAAGAACAGAACAGGTCTTAATTTAAAACCTTTTAAACACTCGTTAGGAAGAAATGTGTGTAATGAAAACAAGAAGCATGTGACTAGAAAGGAAAAGTGAAGAAGCTGAAAAAATAAGCAACCCCCAAAGCTAGGAAAACAGCAGCTAGCTCCTGGGAGCCTCTGAAGGAAACAGACACATCCAGGAAAGTGAGTTGGGATCATTCCTGGACTGGCTATGGTTTACATTTCTCCTTCTATTTTCTTGAATATCTCTTGGAAAGGGTCTCCGAAGGAAACAGACACATCCAGGAAAGTGAGATGAGATCATTCCTGGACTGGCCATGGTTTACATTTCTCCTTCTATTTTCTTGAATATCTCTTGGAAAGGGTCTCTGGGTCAAGGTGTATGTGTGTATCTCTCTCTACCTTGATCAGATGTTGTCAGATACTTCCTCTAAGTAGTTGGACTGGGCAAGATGGAGAATGTTCATTCTGCCAACACAAAAACAAACACCGCTCTCATCTCAAAGGGGAAAAAGTTAGCTTACACCAAATTCCATGTTCTAATGTAGTAACAGTTTGATGAACTTGTATAGTAATAGGTAATTTCAAAATACATTGGTGGAAACATTGGCTAGTTACAGCACAGTTGGGAAATCTCTTCTACAGGCCTCATATGCTATCTGAAGGGACTCAGCCTTTTGGTAGGTAAACACTAGTGGTCCGTTAAGTTAATATATTCCAAAAGGTTTTATTTGCTGGTCACAAGGATGTTAGACACAGAGGTGGGCAGGAATGGCTCTTAAGAGGGCTAAAAATAGCCCAAGATAAAACGTAATTTTAGACTCTAAGTCTGTAACGTTCCAACTGCCCTTAATCATTGTTATAGAAAAAACAGGCAGCCAAGAAATCAAGCACCATACTCGGAGGGTTGGCGAGCTCATTGCTTTATTTCACACATGCCATGTGGTCCCAGACGGCTAATGTTCCAAAATTCTGGACAACTCCTCAGTGGAATTGGCAGGTTTTATGGAATTTCACATTTCATCTTTTAGCAACTGTTTCGTTGGTGCGTTTAAATTACAGTCTCCCTTGGTCTGGAGAGATGGTTCAGCGGTTAAGAACACTGGTTGTTCCTGCAGAAGACCCAGGATTCGAATCCCAGCACCCACATGGCAGCTAACAACTGTCCGTAACTCCAGTTCCAGGGGATCCGATGGCCTCTTCTGTCCTCCACGGGCATTGCAGGACACGGTGCACTTACCTACATGCAGACAATGAATGCATACACATAAAATAAAAATAATAAATAAAATATTTTTAAAAAACAAATTACAGTCTCCCATAATTTACAACTTAGTTATACATATGTCACAAGATAGCCATAAGACAAGTTCAGGAAGTTCTTTTCATGATTAAGCAGTTGACTAGGAAGACAGACTTACTGGCAGCTAGTTAAACATTCTTACAGTGGAATTTAGGAATCAGGACAATTGTAAAGGGTCCCATAAGATAACTGCAGGGTCTCTGGTTTCCTGACCTCTCCATTGTTGGTTCTACCTCTATCAGCTTATGGCTAAACATTTACTAAGTAAACAGTACGTGTCATGCCCTAAAACATAGAAGTATAAAATGAAGTGAGAGAAACAGGGCACACAAATCACACAGTTAACAATATTAAATACACAGAATATATATTCTCCTCTTTAACTGAAGTTCTTTCAAATTTGTTTGTAGTTATTGTTGTTGTTGTTGTTGGTGGTGGTGGTGGTGGTGGTGGTGGTGGTATGGGGTGTGGGTGTGTGTGTGTGTGTGTGTGTGTGTGTGTGTGTGTGTGTATGGGTGGTGGTGGTGGTGGTGGTGGTGGTGGTGGTGGTATGGGGTGTGTGTGTGTGTGTGTGTGTGCATGTGTATGATGAATGTGTAGGTGCACATGTGGTCAGAGAACAACCTTGTGGATTCAGTTTTCTCCTTCCACTTTTACGTGGGTGCTGGGGATTGAACTTAGGTTGTCAGGTTTGCTCAGCAAGCACCATTAACCCGAGTGGGCCATCTCACTTTCTTATCAGTTAATCAGCCTTGAGGAGGGTTCTGTGGAAAGTGTGGTTCTTTCCAGGAACTTCGGTTCACATTTTTGATAATCTCATCCACACAGTGTATTTCCAGACCTGGATATTTTCTAACACGTTGGTAGCTGTGGAATACTCTCACATATACAGTGGCATTTGTATGACCCCCTGCCAAGCTGAGCTTGGCTTTCTATGCTCCCAGTTCCCTTTGCAAATAACACATTGAAAAGCCAAACAGTTCCCTTTCTATGAATGACCACAACCCATTCAAATGTAGGAGATTCTTGACTTCTGGAGCCACTGGACAGATGGACTCAGCAGAGAACTCCAGAGAAATAAGAATGCATCCTTGAGGGGAGTTAAGATTACAAGATTCATCATCAAGGCTTTCCTTAAAGCATGTTTTATTTGTTTATTTACTTATGTTAGGAATTGTGACTAAGTTTTGCCTATGCTCTATGACTGATCCACACCACTAGCCCAGTCCCTAATTTGAGACAGTCTCATCACCCTAGGCTTGTCTCAAACTCATTATGTAGCTAAGGATGACCTTGAACTTCTGATCCTCCTGCCTCCACATACTAAGTGAGCACTAGGATGACAGGCATGCTCTACCACACCTGGTTCATGAGGTGCTGGGGATTGAGCCCCAGGCTTCCCGCATGCTAGGCAAGCACTCTCTCATCTCAGCTGTGTCCTCAGCCCATCCCAAGATCTTTTAAATTTTAAAGCAAATTATCTCTTTGATTGTCCCTTTTTTTCCCTTTTTTCCTTCTTCCGTCTCCACATCTTTCTAATTGTGTCCCTCTGTCAACCCATCCATCTTTCCTCCACCCATGACAGAGATGATAATTTTTTAAAGAGGCTGAGATGGCATTTATAAGCACTTGCTGCTCTTGCAGAGGACCCGTTTGGTTCACAGCACTCATATCAGCTAGCTCATACTGTCTGTAACTTCAGGTCCTGGGGATCTGACACACCCTTGTAGCTTCCAGAGGCACCTGTACACATGTAGTATACACATATATAGACAAATAAAAACAAACGTATAACAAATCCTGTTTTCATCTAACCATTGTTTTAAAGTAGTAGAGGGGCGGCTCTGCCTTTCTCATCTCTGGCTCCTAGTGCTGCCACTTGTGTTTTATACTTTCAATATTTTTTGTCTTTCATAATTGAAAAATGGTTTTATTGATTCTCTGAGAATTGCTTACAGTGTGTTTTGATCTTATTCTGCTATCTCCATTCCCATCTTACTACACCCCCCAAGGCTTTTATCACCTTTTAGAAGGCCAATGGAGTCTAATACGTATTCCCCAAATGTTCATCAGTGAGAGTCCATCCCCTGGAGCTTGGTCAGCCTATCCAGCAGTGTTACACACTTAAAGAAAATTTACTTTGCCTGCTCCAGCTCAATATCTCCTTAGGGCAGAACATGTTGCCTACCTCCCTCATCAATGTTGGGATTTTGTCTGGCTTGAGCTTGACCAGGTCTTGTCCATGCTGTCACAAACACTGTGGATTCATGTGCGCAGTTGTCCTCTTCTGCCCAGAAAACATTGTTGTCCTGTACGCATGCACTGCCTCTGGCTCTTATAATCTTTCCGCCCCTTCTTCCTCAATGATCCTCGATAGGATAGGATACGATGTCGATGTCTCGTTCAGGGCTGAGCACTCTGTAGTCTCCTGTTCTTCGCAGGTTGATCAGTTGCGGGTCTCTGTGTTAGTCACAGTCTTCTGTTAGAAGAAGCTTCTCCGGTGAGAGTTGAGAGAAATCTTCTATAAAGAAGCAACATTTTTAATCACAAAAGAGACAGGGAGAGCAAAAATGTTGTTCATTTTTAAGAAATTAAGAATGTCTTTCCCAAGTATGGAAATAAAGAAATACACATAATTAGTACACACACCCAAGGTTTCCATATTGTTAGAACCACTTAAAAGCACATACCTCCAATATGCCTTCATAAGAACTGTGGTTGATGAGGGAAAGAAGATAGCAGAAAAATATCATAGATCCATAAAGCAGAACTCAAAATGCAATAAGGTCTTCTAGATGCAAACACAGGAGGGTTGCTTCTTGACATGGTTATTTGGTATCCTACGGCTCCACACTGACCATTCCCATCAGGTCCTTTGAGTTATTTCAGTTTTCTCCACCACCCTCCTTACCTGTCATACGTGACAGACACAGAAGCAGCCAGATGCCATCCTGAGGACTCATTCATGCCATGGGGAGATGTACTGGTCAGCTTTAGCTGTCAGCTTCTCACCCTAGGGACATCTAAGCAGGAAGTATCAGTTAACTAAAAAATTGCCTGAGTGGGGCGTGGTGGCACATGCCTTTAATCCCAGCACTTGGAAGGCAGAGGCAGGTGGATCTTTATGAGTTCAAGGCCAGCCTGGTCTACGTAGTGAGTTCCAGGACAGCTGGGGCTACAGGGAGACCCTGTGTCAAAAAGACAAAAAAAATAAAAATAAAAAAATTTAAAAAAATGCTTGAATCAGATAGGTCTGTGGGCATACCTGTGGGGGATTGCTGTGATTGTTGTCATGGAGGAAGGACCAGCCCACTGTGAGCAGCACCATTCCTCAGACAGGTATTCCTGGGCTGTAAAAGAAAGCTAGCTAAGATCCAAAATCAAGCAGTGTTCCTGCCTGGTTCCTGCTTCAGGTTCCTCTGTGATTTCCCATCCTGACTTCCCTTAATGATGTATCATGACCTGGAAGTACAAATCAAATAAATCCTTTTCTCTCCTCATTTTTGTCAGAGTGTTTTTTCACAGCAACAGAAAAGAAACCAGAGCTTTTTTATTTCTGCTTTTAATCTGCTTTCTTCAGAGAGTTTCAAGTCAGAGAGCTGGGTTCATCACTGACTGTGCCCCTCACAAGCTGTTTGATGATGGAGACAGGATTGCCACACTTAGCAAATGCTAATGAAAAATGAGAAGTGTGGCATTCACAACTTATACCGTATCGTTATTCATTGTCTGAGGTTTCACTGGGAGGCTCTGTTTCAGTTGACAATCCCTGCTAAGTGGCACAATCCATATGAATACCATCTTTAAAGAGGGGATACTTAGCCTTTCTTGAAGAGTCAGTGGGGTTCACCCACAGCATAGCTTCACCTCACTCTCTTTCTTCATCCCAAATCCTGTGACAAGCTTGAATCCACATTCAATGCTCCGCAGGACTTCTTCCTCCATTTTAAACGGATAACTATTGTTTGTTTGTTTGAGCTCAGGTGTCCCTGTGGACCCACTCCACCTAGAACTCACTATGTAGGCCAGACTGGCCTCTCTCCCGCATGAGTACTGGGATTAAAGGCCTGTCTACCACATCCAGATCTCTCTTTCCTTCTCTCTTTCTTTCTTTAATTCTTTCCCTTTCTTTTTCTTTCTTTTCTTTCCCTCTGTCTCTGTCTCTGTTTCTCTCTCTCTCTTTTTCTTTAAATGAAAGCATAGTTGAATGGTTTTTTTCTCAGATAAGTTCCATGCTGTTTTATTTTTCTTAGCAGAGACTGAATCCTGTTTACCACCTGTTTAGAAAATAGCAATGAGGCCTTCACATTTCCAGAGGCATGGACACTAAGTTATCGATCATCAGAGATGTGGAAGTTAAGGGGCTGGCTCGGCTCGGTGATGAAGAGCACAAGTTCCTCTTTCAGAGGGCTCCAGTTCAGATCTCAGAAACCAAGATGGGTGGCTAACTGCCTGTAATTCCAACCCCATGGGTCTGACACCCTTATTTGGCCTCTGTGGGGAAACCGCACTAACATACACACACACACAC
>NW_008356820.1:451131-492494 GCF_000622305.1 Nannospalax galili
CACACACACACTCACACACACACACACACACACACACACACACACACACACACAGCCATGTACACACACATAAAATAAATCTTTAAAGAAAATCAAATATGGTAATTAAGAAGGCACCGAGAGAAGGAAAGACAGAAAGGAGGTATTCTCGGCTTACATTTTACATGGAGATCCAAAGGGAGCAGTCAAATTTCATGTCTCTTTAAGACCTTCACACAAGACTAGAAGATGGGGTATACCTGAGAACGCAGGCAGGCCACATAGTTGTCTCCGCACTCAGACTCAGATGAGTTCAAATCCTGCCCATGTCACACATGGTAACAACCTTTATGATCCTGACATCCTACATAACCCACTGTGATTACTAAAAATGGTCATAGAGGGCTAGGGAAATGGTAAATCATTTGCTAGGCAATCCTCTGGATCTGAGTTTGGATCCCCAGCACCTATATACAGTCACACATGGTAGCATACCTCTGCAATCCCAGGGCTCCTACAGTGAGCTGGAAGGCAGAGACAAAAGAAGCTCCCAAGCGCCCGAGCCCAGAGAACAAGAGACTGTCTCAAACAAGGTAGAAGGTAAGAACTTACTCCAGAGGTTGTCCTCTGATCTCCACGGGTCATGGCATGTGCACACACACACACACACAGAGGCATGTGCATGTACACATGCACACATTTCAAAAACTGATTATGTATTTTAAGCTTTTAGTGAGGATCGTGAGGAGACAAAATACCCAATTAATGGTCTGTAAACAGATGAAACATTAAAAGACTTTTCTATTCAGAATTTGCCAACATCCTACTAATCTGATTGTAAGTCATGAGAGACTTTATCCCACACCAGCCCGATGAAAGGAAGTGCTTTTCTTTGTTGTTGACATTTGATCAACAAGCACAGAAGCATCATTTACCTTGAAGTTGATAGACTTGGGCAGAGTTTCTGACAAACGATAAAGAATATTTTTGTGGAAAATCTTCATAGTTTCAAAGGCTGGCTGTGTCTCAAGGTTTTTAACCTTGCCTTTTTGGGAAAATACAGCAGTCTGTAGGTTAAGGATGTTCGTGGGTCTTTCAGATTGTCTTTCTGCCCCAGACACTGGCCGATTTTCGGGAGTTGTGAAGAAGCAGGTCAAGAGGTGTGCTTTCTGGCTAGAGAGACAGCTCAGTAAGAGATGTCTTAACCTTGCAAGCACAAGGACTTGTGTTTGAGCCCCAGAACCCAGGTAAAGCTTTCCTTACTGCAGTCAAGGCTAACCTGTATGTGGTTCTAGAGAGATGAATGGAGCTTTGACTCTGGATCCACTCTCAGATCCCAAGATGCTTAGCTCAGATCCATCCCAAAAGCGCTAAGATGGAAGACTTCAAGGACAGGGGAGACATTGTTATGAGATGGTTGTAAGAATACATTTTGAGGGACTGGGGAGGTGGCTCTGTGGCTACAGCACTTACCAAGCAAGTGTGTTGACCCCAGGTTTGATCCTCCAGAAATCTACGTAATCTCAAGATGTAGAGGCAGGAAGACCTCTGTGAGGCTGAGGCCAGCTTGGTTTACATAGTAAGTTCCAGGCAGGCTAGAACTAGGGAGACATTGTCAGAAACAAACAAACAAAAAACAAACAAACAAACAAAACAACCCCAAACCAAAAAAGAAATCCACATAGGTACCAGGGTTTGGGGTAGTCCAAATGTAATTCCAGCTGCGGAAGGCAGAGATGGGGAAGCCTAGAGTAAACTGCTAGCAGGACTAGCCATATTGCTAGCTCTGGGTGTGACTAAGAGATTCTACCTCAATGGATAGAGTAGAAGAGTAATTAAGGATGATTCCTGACATCGACCTCTGGCCCCTACATGCATGTGTCCACACACACACAGGCACGCACACACGTACACACGCATGTGCACATGCGATAAGTGGGAAAAGACAAAAAAAGAATCCACTTTTGACTTAGCGTGTAAGATAAGATTCCAAGAGACTCTCAGGACACTTGCTGAGTCAGCTACCTCTGGCCTCAGTTTTCCATCATATGTCCTGTGCAAAAATGCAGCAAAAGAGGACCGGAAAGCCTGCATAGTGGTGTGTGATCATTTAGTCCCTTCCCCTGCCCGGATTCTTGGTCCTGGGAATCAGAAGACTGAATGACTATGCGCCAGCCCCAAATTTGGTGTGTTGATTAAGTTTTTCTCATATAGCCATTTCCAATAAAGACATTTGAAATGAAAACATCTCATTTACAGTTCAGGAACTAAAATACTTTAGTCATTGAGAAATCTGTTTATTTGTGGCGTTAAAAAAAAGATGTGTAAAGGAATCAAACCATTGCAGTCTGCTGCGATCTTCCTAAACTTCACACTTTGCTCATTTTGACAGTTTTGTAGTTTCTTTTCTGTAGCACATACACACATATTCACTTGTCTACATACACTTTTCTTCCTACTCATCTTAATACTTCATCTATTGTCTAAAGCTCAAACTAATTAATATCCTTTGAGAAAGAATGCTGTAGATTAATTTTACTGTTCAAATATCAAGTTGTTTCCTAATTCCCTACTTCTGTGGGGAATGAAAAGTGGAAGTCCTTGCCATTCTGGATTTATCTAAGCATCTACACGGGGCCATCTGGTGGGTGGTTATGTCCTTCATTTGATTTTAGTTGTTTGATTTACATTGGCTAACTGGATTTCCCAAACATGATGGATTCATGTGGAATGCCCTGGATAGCTGGGTTTTCCTTTCGCTGTTTCAGGTAGATTATTTGTTATGAAATGATACAAAGGAGATGGCATAGATTGGGCCCAGGGATTCGACCTGCAGTTTGAAAGCTACTCTGGATTTCTATCTAGAACTACAAACATGATAATGGAGGCTTATCAGTTATGCAACTCTACTTGAATGATTGGTTATTTAGCAATAACTATCTAGTGCACAAATCTTGTTATCAACTTTCTCCTATATCCTTCCATAGCAGAGAAAGAAGCAGAAAATATGAATGCTATAATGAGCCAACAATTAGTTTAAAGCATTGCGATAGCATCCCATTATCCCCCTTCATGTTGATTAAAGGAATGGAAAATAAAAATATTCTCAATTATAACTTCTGAAGATGAAAATTGATGACTGAGATGGAAAAACATACTAAATGTAATTAGTGAAAATTTATATACTACAGAATTGAAGAAAACAAACTTGAACACATAATAACATAATTTATTCAAAATAAACACAAGAAACCTTATTTAAAAAAGACACTCTAAGTGAGTTCTATAACAAGCCTAAGAAAAGACTCAGAAGAAATGGAAAGATCTTTGGAAGAATAATGCCTAGAAAGTTTCCAAACTGAATGAAAATTATAAACTATTAAATCTAAAAAGACCAATGAACTCAAAGAAATATAAAATCATTATAAGGCTCATCATACTAAAACTTGAACCAGTGATAAGCCACTGTCTTCATCTTGCTCCTCTATACATAGTGACAGCTGATTTGTCATTGGAAGTGTTACAAATGAAAAGGTATTAGAACAAAAATTCACACTATTGAAGGGTTAAAAAAAAAATCAAGGCCGGTCATGGTGGTGCACGCCTTTAATCCCAGCCCTCTGAAGGCAGAGGCAGGTAGATCTCTGTGAGTTCAAGGCCAGCCTGGTCTACATAGTGAGTTCCAGGACAGCTGGGGCTACAGGGAGACCCTGTCTCAAAAAGACCAAAAAAATAAATAAATAAACTTCACTCCTGTATTTCTACCTAGTAAATGTCTCTGAAAAATCAAAACAATAGAAATTATATTTCAGATATACAAAACTAAGATAATTTATCAGTGTAGGACATTTATACAAGATTTCTTCTTCATTTTTACTTTTTTCTGAAATTTATGTTAATTAACAAACAATCGTTATATTTATGAAATACGGTGGTGTGTTTTGATGCATGTTTACACTGCAAAATGATTAGATCATAATAAGCAAGTGTATAAGGTAACACAGTATAGTGTTTGTGGGAATAGAGAGATGACTCAGCTATTAAGAGCACTTGGTACTCTTCTAAAGAACCTAAGTTCACAGAACACACAATGGATGGCTGACAATTGCCTGTAATTCTGGCTCTACAGGATAGGAGACCCTGTTCGGGTCTCTGCAGGTACCCCTGCCCCCACCCCCATACACATACACCCACAAATAAAAATAAATTTTTAAAAATTAGATTCATTTTTATTTACTTGTAGTGTGTGTGTGTGTGTGTGTGTGTGTGTGTGTGTGTGTGTGTGCGCGCGCGCGCACGCATGCACGCTTAAATGAATACCATATGTATGCAGACTAGGGCGTCCTGTCCCTTGGAACTGGAGTTTCAGGTGGTTGTGAACCTTCTGATATGGATGCTAGGAACTGAACTTGGGTCCTCTGGAAGAGTAGCAAGTACTCTTAACCTCTGAGTCATCTTTCCAGTCCCCTTCCCCATCTCCAGATAAATTTTCTAAAAATAAAGTTTTTTGTGGTGAAATGGCTATCAACTACTCTTGCATAATTTTGCAATATAAAACACATTATGACTTATTACAGCCACCATTTGCATGGTAGATCACCTTTCACACAGGATAGAAAGCATCCAGATTGAAATACAGATTCTTTATTCCAAATGAAGAAACATAGACACAGTAATTCCATGGTACGTGTGTGTGAGTGATGAATCTCTTTAAAAGGTAAATTCCTCTTCTTATAATATATTAGCACAGGCTTAAAGTATCTCCTCAAAAAGTTTATCAATTAAAAATGGAGAAACAAGTAATTTATTAATGGAGAGACCTCAAAGGTATTTTCTTCACAGAAACTAGAAGAGTATCATGAGTAATCAGTTCCATCAGAATCGTGCTTCCCGAGCTGGATCACTGGGTGAAACACAGATCACCTCTGCTGTGCTCTTTCCAATAACTAACATAATGACAGGGAACACATTAGTGGAAAGAAATAATGTAGCGCCAAGCACTACAAATCGCACTCGGAGGTCGGGCGAGGGGCTGAGGACTTGAAAAAGGACACATCAGCGGGTCATTCATGTGGAGAGAATTCCCTTTATTGCCAGAACAGCCTGCTATATATATTGCTCTCCAGCCCAGTCAAAAAGTCCCCGACAAGTCGAAAAAACACCAGGGCTCCGCCTCAGCTGCAAAGAAGCACAATAACAGGAACTTGTGGGTGGGTCATGTGGTACTGAGTGTTCCAGTAGCTGTGGTCAACAGCCATGGTGCAACCCAAGGTTAGCAGAGAATCGGGGGATGGGTTCCCACACCAATCCACTAACTTAAGTGAATGATATTTGCTAACACTTTGTCTACTGAAAAAAGCTGAATTTGACCACATTCTAGCAATAAGTAACATCCAGATATATGATGTGCTTTTTAAAAATATTTTATTTTTATTTTATGTGTATGCACGTGTTGCCTGCATGTAGGTAAGTGCACCCATGTCGTACAATGCCCTTGGAGGTCAGAAGAGGCTGTTGGATCCCCTGGAACTGGAGTTACAGACAGTTGTTAGCTGCCATGTGGGTGCTGGGATATGAACCTGGGTCCCTGTTTCTTTAGCAGTTCCACTAACTGGTCTTCTAATAGATGAGTAGACCCTGTGGTCCCCATATCACCAATTCACCCCCTTACCAGCTGGCCGGCTCCCAGGGGGTCATTCAGCACTGTCCCTTTTTCCCAATCTTGGTGGAACCTCCACTTGTAGCACCAGCACTACAAATTGCACTCGGAGGTCGGGCAAGGGGCTGAGGACTTGAAAAAGGACACGTCAGCGGGTCATTCGTGTGGAGAGAATTCCCTTTATTGCCAGAACAGCCTGCTATATATATCGCTCTCCAGCCCAGTCGAAAAGTCCCAGACAAGTGGAAAAAACATCAGGGCTCGGCCTCAGCAGAGCAGGAGACCTGGAGTGCAGTGCCAACCTACAGGCAGCTTAACAGGCTGGAGGGTGTCCTTTCCAGGTAGCTCAGTTAATCTGACCCTCTTCCAGGCAGCCACACTGGTCTGACAGCCGTTTGAGCAAGAGCTACTCCAGCTGCAGTGGTGGCTGCGGCAGACAAAGCGACTGTTGTGATGATTGCTGTGGTGATTCCAAAATCCCTCTTCTCCCTTATGAAGCGAACCGGGTAGCTGCCTAGCACATTGACCAGCATTGGGACGATGCCCGGGACCCGTACCAGGATAGCCGAGCTCGCGGGACCCCAGCAGCTGCACAGATGGCACGTTTTCTCACTGCAGTTTAAGGTATTATTTATCTCTGAAAGAGAATCATTAGTGACTAGGAAGAAGAAAGGGGGAAACACACAAGGGTCAGAAGAGGGGATTATATTTTTACTATGTGATGTGTTTTTAAACTGGAGGCTACCCTCAAAGGTGGCAGAGGTATTCCAGGAAATAGTGCTATTGAAATAACGTGCTTCCCTCACTACTAGAGGGACAGCATCCATGCAGGCATAAGGTCCGCAGAGGAACATCCCTGCAAAATTAGGGATCCCCCAGTCATCATAGGGTTTCTGTAATGAAAGGGGGATACTTGTGTGGTATTATTTTTAAACGGAAGCCGAGGTCCATACCACCAGAGGGGTTGGTCTGAGGTATTAAGTCACCAAGGCTCTTTGGTCACATAGTCACCCCATAATATAGGGACAACAACTTCAAACTGTAGGGGGCCAGGCCAACACCAAGGCCCCAGCAGAGGAGGTAAAGAAAAACTGGTGTAATTACAGTTGAAATTGATGGGACCCCATATTCCTTCCATGCCAAGCACAGAGGCATTTGAGGAATTGGCCTGAAAGCTTCTGACTGACCAATTACTGAGGACAATGCAAGGTCCTAAGAGGGAGCTACTGCTATTAAGTAAAGAAACATTAAGAACCTTAGAAAAGCAGAGGGCATTGGAGAGATCAAAACTGCCTGTAATATTACACATTTCCCAACTCACAGGTATAGCAGCCTTCCCTAATGTGTAGTTGGTACTGACCACCGTTGGCCAGACAAAACTGTTAATTTCCACTGGCATCAAGATTGGGGGATTCTTCACCAATGCCCATCTCATTTCCTGGCTGCTGCTCCTCAGGAAGTGTAGACACAGCACGCACACAATGCTCAGGGGAAAAAACACAAACAGATCCTCGAGCCCAGACTAATACCGGGTCCAGGCCTCTCCAGTTTCCTGAGGAATGATCCTTCCATTTGACCACAGGCTGGCCCTCACGTAAGGGCCTCCAGTGCCAATCAGCAGCCGAGCGTTCAGTGCAGCTAGGATTTTGAGCTGGGGGACGTGAGTTAAGTTCCCATTTCCTCAACTTTCTTCGTAGAACCCTGATATCCCTCTCTAAACTGCTCTCCTTGTCCTCAGAATCTCAGCCTGAGGACTCAGGGGTCCCAGAATCTTCCCCACCCTCAGCCTCCAACGCTTGGAGTGGCTTTTCAGATTCTTTTTCTTGGGCCCCCTCAAAAGCCACTTTAACCTCTGCTAGTTGTTCTTTCACTTTTGCATTATCACTAAGGAGTGCGTCCCGAACCCGTCTCCATAAAGAAAAGGTGGCTGTAGGGATGCTCTCGGGGCCCTTTTCATGTAAGACTTTTCCTAAATCTTTCTTGACCTCCTCCCAATCTGGGATATTAAGACCCCCAGAATATATAAACCATGGACTGCTCTGTTGTAAAACCTTTATAAAATCCTTAGCTGTGCGTGTCTTAATACCAGTTCCCTGTTTCTTTAGCAGTTCCACTAACTGGTCTTCTAACAGATAAGTAGACCCTGTGGTCCCCATATCACGAATTCACCCCCTTACCTGCTGGTCGGTTCCCGGGTGGTCCTTCAGCACTGTCCCTTTTGCCAGATCTCAGTGGAACCTCCACTTGTAGCGCCAGCACTACAAATCACACTTGGAGGTGTGGCGAGGGGCTGAGGACTTGAAAAAGGACATGTCAGCGGGTCATCCGTGTGGAGAGAATTCCCTTTATTGCCAAAACAGCCTGCTATATCTATCGCTCTCCAGCCCAGTCGAAAAGTCCCCGACAAGTGGAAAAAACACCAGGGCTCCGCCTCAGCTGTTGAGAAGCACAGTAACAGGAACTTGTGGGTGGGTCATGTGGTACTGAGTGTTCCGGTAACTGTGGTCAACAAGCAGGGTGCAATCCAAGGTCAACAGAGAATCAGGGGATGGGTTCCCACAAAATAAGAGAGATTTTATAAAATTACCACAAAGTACTTCTGACACATGCAAAGGTTACGACAGACATAAAAATGAGCAACTGCCACAGACCATAGGAGACACAACAGTCAAATGCACCATGGGAGCCCATGGCCAAGCCCAGGGCCAGCAGAAAGCATGGTAAAGCATGGTGAAAATTTACCAAGACCTATAATAATATTTTTTTTTTAATGCCAATGTCAATTCCTGGTGTTGATTGGTCAGCATCTGTGAGGCTCGAGGGAAAAGAGACAAAACTGTAGTGCTTTTGATACAGTTTTCTGTAAACCGAGAATCATTTCACCACAAAGCATTAGAGGATGAAATGGCTGTGGTGTGCAAAAGCAGATCACTTTACAACACAACGCAGAGGAATTTGATGTGTTGTCAAGGTAGCAACATCTTCCTTGGAGTTGTGGTTTGTATGAGAAATGTCCCCCATAGACTCATGTATTTGAACACTTGGTCCCCAGTTGGTAGCACTGTTTGGAGAGGTTATAGAACCATTAGGAGATGGAACCCTGCTGGAGGAAGTATGTCACTGGGTGTGGGTTTAAGAGTTTGCACTACTTCCTGTTCTCTCTCTGCTTTCTGTGTGAAGATGAATCAGGATCACTCTGCTTCCTGGCGCCTCACACCCTTGCTGCCATGTTTTCTCTGACATAATGGACTGTATGCCCTCTGAAATTGTAAGCCAATATAAACCTTTTCTTCCCTAAGTTGCTTTTTGTCAGGGTCTTTTATCACAATAACAGAAAAGTAACTAATACAGAGTGGAAGATTAAACATGCGCTACTGAAATAATTGTGCACAAATACCAGCATTCACTGAGCTCGGAATGGATAATGGCTGATGGATGATCACACATTAATTTTAGTGGTATCTGAGGGAAATTGACAAGTTTCAATTAAACTACTGCTAAAATTTTATTTTTTTCAATATTGGAGACTGAACCTAAATTTGGTGCATGCTAAACAAATATTGTGCCCTTGATCTACGCTCTGGTCCTAATGCACTTTCTCTTCATGAAAGACTGGTCCATCTCACACCAGCATCTTCTATACTGAGAACTGGGCATCCTTTGGCGACAATGATATCTTTCAAGGAACCTCCATCTTCTTCCCTAAGATCTCAAATGCTTTGCTAATGAAATAGAACAGGATATGAATACAATTTGTGTTACAAGATTTAATTTTCCTTTATGAACTCAATCCCAAATTGCTTCCTATATTGATTGAAATTTTACACGTTGATCACGTGAATGTCCTGCCCACCTATTTAAAGTAATTGAAATACTGTTAGAAGTGAAATAAAGCTTTCATCTGATAGTGTCCAGATATCTATTGACCCAGAGGAGTTCAGTCATATTCCAGTTGGGTAAAAAGCAGGATGGTTTTTAGCAGAATATTATTTTAAATCACAGCCTGCCAATATTCATGAAAGTGAGAAGACTTACATTGTCATCTGGGTCACAGCATGATGTCATTGTAGCAGCAGCTGATGGCAGTATGTTCACACTATGATAAGCATTTCAAGATCAGCTTTCACCTCCCTTTTAAATAATAAAGATACTCTAGATTGCTTATCATATCTCTTTCTTCCACCTGAGCACTTTTCTTTCTTCTGACTTATGAAAACAATTCCTCTGCATAATTGTGATTGTCTAGACTGGGAAAACCTATAACTCAGCAAATAAGATAAAATTAATGAGAGATGTGTTTCCATTGAAATCTCACTGGGTGGTACTGAACAAAGGAACTTGCCAGTCTCAATATGACTTAAACATCTCTTTGCTTAGAGGAATTGAGTTAGACAGGATGGTTGAGTACAAGCCTGTTTACTTCCTTCTCCTTGGGTCACAAAAAAACACTCCCAACCCTCACTCCCGAAAGGTTGTTCTAATGTTCTTGTGAAGTCACATAAATCAGAAGTCCATTGGCTTTCCTGCTCCCAGAGGCCACAACAATGGGACATAGGGCATCAGAAGCTTTGGGCAGAGGAAGGGTGGAGGTGGAGGATTGGATTTGAGTCAAGATCTTTCTGCTTTGATCAAGAGATCCTAGGTCTTCTAGATCCTTGGTCAACTTATCTTCCTCTTTAATGGGTAGTTAAAAAAGAACTAGACATGACTTCTCCTGTGTGTACCATAACTGATTTAAAGTTTGCAATGTAATGCTTCTTAATCTCTCTGATGTCATCATTGAATTTGACTTCCAGTTTACATGTTGATTCTTGGGGGCATCCACATTTAGTAGGTAATACCTTGGGACTGTCTCCCTCATTCCTTGTAGATTTGGTATGTAGGTATTACTCAGTCTCTGTTGAGTTAATGGCATGGTTTTAATAGTTAATCTGCATGTGTCCTATACACTAATTTGCTATATTGCCCCCAGTTCAGTGGGCAAGTTACTGAGGTAATAGTATAAGTCTATATAACACAGTCACTTGCCCTGAGTTTAGTCTTGAACACATGATTATCAAATTTAGTTCCAGAGAAAGCAGGAATATGAGCTCAAAGTGCCAAATTGGCAAGACCCCCCAAAGAGTACTGTGTGATTACTTACTTTCCTAAATAGCACAGACATGCTCTGACTTAATCACAATGTGTTTTTTTTTTCCTGTGAAATAGAATTGTGGTAATGATAATTTCAAAGTTAGCAAACCTCCTTAATTAGATTTACTATTATTGGCAGTGCCATGAAACACCTTTTGGTTTCTAATCCTTTCCTAAATTACTGATTCCATCAGTGACAGGAAAACATTGCCAAGTTTCTTCTGGAGGTGCAATGTGCCCACTTCAGAAAAGTCTTAAAGACTCTTCCCAGGTTCCAAGACTAGGCTGGCCATACAAAACAAACAATAATTATATTTTCCCCATATTAGCAGGTGAACAGAACATCACTGTTCAGGATAATGCCTGCTGTTATACATCCAAATATTAGGGCTTAGGAGAGCAGAATTCAGCAAGAGCAAAAGACCTTAGCTGATTCTTAGATTCCCCACCCCCAGAGTCCTTGCCTAACTTTAGACAAGTTATCCATCAGTCTCTGTCTCCAATTTATTTATATATAAAATAAGTGAGCCACGGACTGAGTGTCTGCTACAGGCCAAATAATATTCTGAGCATTAGGAAAACAGCAGTGAACAAAAGTAGACAGTTCTTAGTTTCTCGAAACTTACAATCCAATAGAAAAGGCAGACATAAAGACAAATAAATAAATGAGTGAAAATAAATATGCCATTAGAAATTTCAAATCTGAAATCAAAGTGTTGAGTCAAAAATCCAGGTGCTGGAGATCTGACTCAGTGGTTAACAACACTTGCTACTCTTAGAAGACCTGATTTCAGTTCCAGGCACCCACATCCCACAGCTCATAATCACCTATAACTCCAGTGGCAGGTTATCTGATGATCCCTTCTGACCACTTTGAGCACCTGTAAACATGTGTACAAACTCACAAGCAGACATATACAATTAAAATTTTTAAACAGGGACTGGAAATATGATTCAGCAGTTAAAAGCCCTAGCTGCTCTTGTAGAGGACCCAGGTTCAATTCCCAGCACCCACATGGCAACTAACAGTTTCAGGGGATTTGAAACTCTCTTTTGACCTCCATAGGCATCGCATGGCACAGGTATACTTGTAGGCAATACACACATACACATAAAATAATAAATAAATAAATAATATTTTTAAGAGCAAAAAAAAAGTAACATAAAATGAAATGAGGCAATATTAGTTATGGTTTTAAATCGTCACAGGTTGGGTATCCCTTGTCTGAAATTCTTGGAGCCAGATCTATTTCAACTTGCAGGTTACTTTTTGGATTTTGAAGTATTACATGTATATGTACATATACATACATTATAGATATATATTGTACACTGAATATATAATGAATACATAATGAAAGATGGAAAAGAGACCCAAATTTGAACATTAAATTAATTTCTTTTGTGTATACTTTCTACATAAGTCTAAGGGTGATTTAATGTTTCTATTTTTTAAAATCAACATACAATGTTTCTTTAGTTCTCCTTACCCCTATCTAACCCTCCTTTCCTCTAGTGCCCCCCAGTTCTTTCTCTCTCATATCCTGTGTCCTTTGGCCCACTTTCCATTTTTCCTCATCATCTAAAATTACCCTCTCAGACTATACCCACACTTATACCTGTTTTATACATATTAGCACATCTGTATTTTGACCATAACTCATCACTTGAGAATATGTGCACTAAAAAGTTTTGGATTTTGGAGTATTTCATACTTCAAATTTTCAAACTAGTTCAAAACATTCAACTTATATTTTATGACCTCTAAATAAATATGTGTAAACCTTGAGCTGAAATAAGTTCAAAGCATTGAGCCAAAAATTAAAAACCCAGCATCTGGGGGCTGGAGAAATGATTCAGTGGTAAGAGCACTGGCTGCTCTTGTGGAAGACATGGGTTCGGTTCCCAGCACCCACACAATGGCTAACAACCATACACAACTCGAATTCCAGGGAAATTTGACACCCCCTTCTGATCTCTGCAGGCATTTCAAGACACAAGTGCACTTACATCCATGTAGGCAGTACACACATGTGCATAAAATAAAAATAATAAAATTTAAAAAGAAAAGGTTCTGGAGATCTGTTTCAGTGGTTAAGAGCACTTGCTACTCTTTCAGAGTATCTAGCTCAGTTCTAGTCACCCATGTTAAGCAGTTCACAACTACTTGTAACTCCAGGTCCAGGGAATCTGACACCCTCTCTGGCCTTTGAGGACAGGGCTCAGTTGGTGATTTGCTTGTCATGCAAGCATGAAGACCTGAGTTTGGATCCCTAACTCCCATGTAAAAGCCGAGAACTGTGATATGTGTCTGTAACCCCACTGCTGGGGAGACAGAGACAGATGAATCCCAGGGTTTCCCCAGCCAGTCAGTCTAACTACATTAGTGAGCTCCAGGTTCAGTGAGAGACTACCTCCAAAAATAAAGAGAGTGACTGAAGAAAACATCCAGTGTCAACTTCTGGCCTACACGTGCATTCTCACCACTACAAACACATACACACCAAAATATTTGCAAACTAAATTTTACATTCGCATTTGTGCCTTTTCCTTAAAGTTGGTTGTCCCAAAGTATAAACTCTTCAGGTGTAACACAGCCCAGATCCACATGCTTGTATCCATTAGCCCCCGCCCCACCCCTCGCCATGTAAACTGAGCTTAGCAGAGAACTGTAGCATGGGCAGGAGCCCTTCATGGTTACATATAAGGAGCCCAAGAGAGTGTGTGATGATTCAAGGGGAGAGAAATAGCATCCTTCAAAGACAGAGGCTCTTGAGTAGGGTGAGGAACTAGGTCGTCATCTCTGATTAACTAGAGTAAGCCACTCCACAGCTTCACTGCTCCAGGGTCAGGGTCAGAATGATGATGCAACGGTGGCCACTTCTGCTAAGGATCATGTTTCTAATCTACTTTGTGGTCTGCCAATTACTAATTAGTTGACCTCAGAAAAGTTCATTCAATTTTTGTGCTCCCTTTAAAACAGGAGGCGATAGAAGACTTTATTTCTTGGGATGTTATAATAATTAGACTCTGCATGCCATATGGTGAGTTCAGGAACAGCAGAAGAGATGGCAGCTGTCAGAATCACTGTCTTTACTTCTCTCCCATCATTTACAGTTCTCGTCCCACATGGTGCTGTGTTAAGTTCATTTTCATTCCTGAGACCAAATATACCTGAGAGAGACAACTGGAGGGAAGACCGGATTATTGTGGTGATGACTTCAGAGGTTTCGATTAGTCATGGCTATCAGGGGGTGGTGGAGCAGAGCAGCTGCCATCATGCTGGAGGGTAGGAGAAAAGAGAGGGCAGGGGAGAGGGAAGGATGGAGGGATGGAGGGGTAATGCCTGGGCTCGCTGGCTTTCTCATTTTTCCTCCTTTTCCCACTATTGGATGGACAGCCTCTGGGGTGGTGTCACCCACATTCAAGGTGGGTCTTTTTCTTCTAATTACTATGCTGTGGCTACACTGTTCTCATTTTCTTTCTATTGCTGTCACAAACACCGTGACTGACAGCAACTTGGGGAGGAAAGGGTTTATTTGGCTCCCACATCCACGTGACAATCCACCATTGAGGAAATTCAGGCAGGAATTCAAAACAGGAGCTTGAAGCAGAAACCGTGGAGGAACGCAGCTTGCTGGTTTGTTCACTGGCTCATGCTTAGGTAACTGTCTTGCATAGCCCAGGCTTACCTGTCCAGGGCCCTCCTGCATCAGTTTAAAGACTAAGATGATACCCAAAAGACATGCCCACAGGCAAATCTGATCTAGGAAATTCCTCAGTTTATGTTCCATCTTCCCAGGTGACTCTAGGTTTTGTCAAGTTGACAACAAAAACTACCCAGCATGCACACACCCACAGACACACCCAGAGATATACATTAGAAATCTAGGTTCTTCTCAATCCAATCAAGTTAATCATCATAAATGTCTTCTCAGTGAGGCCCTATGTTAACACCTTACTTAACAGCACAAGCCTGTCTTCACCATCTGGCCCCTCACACTGCTTTTCTTGGCTTCCAGGCATGTATCACTGGCATTTGGGGTACTGATTTCACTGTGGTCTCTTCACTTTCCTCACTACTGCACCACTGATGTCAGATAGATGCTTGGCATACAGTCATTGTTCAGTATCTTGTTTGTTGATTAGTAAATAAGTCTTATCACATTCTATGATGCTTTGCCACTGTGTAGCTGCTGAGGAGATGCATGGACAGGTCAATGGCTGGGATAGATCTATAACATAGAGACAAGGTTTATCTCTTCCCATCTTGTTCACAGTGGCAGAACGAGCTTTAAAAGAATTGGATCCCTATTTTAGAGTGCCATCTCATGGACAAAGACCAGCTTTAGCTTTGTAAAATAAAGCTGATATGCTTAGTCTGTCAATCTATTTATTTATCTGCCTAGCAATCCATTCACCTGTCTGTTTCTATTATCGCCTGTGTATTATTTATCATTTACTGACATCTATCTATTATCTATTTATCTATCATGTTTGTCTATAATCTACATACCATTTATTAATTACTATCATCTATCTATACATCTATCATTTATGTATATATTATCTATCATCTATTTATTATCCATCCATCCCTTGTATTAATTATATTATTAGAAGTGATGCAGCCATAGCAGGAACTTGGGGCTTCTTGCCCAATTGTGTACATCAAGGTGGCCTGTGTTACTGTTTGCTTGTTCTCTGCTGATCTCAGATTAAATAATTAAGGTTAGGAGACACAGGCAGGAGATCTAGGTTTTGTGGGATCAGCACTCCCTTCTCTTCTTTGAGGAAGGGAGCTATTAAGAGACACCCAGAATCTTTCATCTTACTATAGAGCTAAGGTTAAAATTCTTAGCAAAACGGTAAAGAAGAAATACAGTGGTCAGTATAGGTAGTGCTTGAAGGCTTGGGGGACAGCCCATGTTAGTTCTATTTTAGCTTCTTATAAAAGTGATTAGTCAATGCTCCAAGCAATAAAAAAGTCATGATTTACCGAGTTACAAGATGGCTTGAGTGTGGGTTCCAGTTTGAAAATATATTGTCCTAGAAAACTGAAGTTTATTTTCTTATATATGAACTTATCAAAAGGGAATAAAAATTAAATGAGCTTAATTTGACCTAAAATTGATTTTTATGGAGTGACTAAAAATAATATTGTCTAACATATTAAAACTTACTTATTTGGGTTATATAAATCAAAAGTGACAAGCTTAATGGTACTCCCCTCAGACTAATATTTTTGCTTTAGTGGGAAACTGATCTATCTAATCAGAAAATGAGCCCCCTCCAGCAGCCCAAAAAAGGAAGTCACAGACTGTCCTTTCAGATAAACTTCAAATTTGAGTTTTCGCTTTCACCAACATCTGCCTTAACCATTTTTAGAACTGCAGGAAATAGCAAGACACCTGGAGAATGGATTCTGGTTTTATCCTGTAGTGTCCGCATGGGGGCTTTACTGCTTTAGGAGTGTCTTATATTCCATGAGGAGGGTTGAAGGTAATAATAGTACTGTAACAATTATATGCAGTACCCAGAGAGGAGACAGGCATTTTGCTAAGGGCTTTGTATGAGCCTTCAGTCTCTTCAAGTGTCCATTTTGCAGGTGACTAAACAGAGGTCGGGAAAGGTTAGGGCACTCCCTCATAGGCTCACACACCTAGGACAAACTGAGCTGGAATATGAGTCTATAACTGGAAGCCATTAATTGTGAAGTAGATTAGGATTCTGAAACAGGGGACCTTCTGGCCTCTGCCTCTTGCTCCTTTGGGTGGTATCTCTGGGTTCACATGTTCAAGGGATGTTTCTAGGGTTTTTCTTCCTTTTCTTTTCCAAGCTTCACTATCCTCTGCATCAGCTTCTTCCTTACTTGGTTTCCCCCATGGGGAAACATGGCCACTAAGATCTATGGATTCATCTCTCCCAGCTTATTAACACCTGCAGGAGAGGGCTGTTGAGACTTCCTGTCCAGAAAAGAGGGCTGTTGAAAACTTCCAGTCCATCTTCAGTGCAGAACTAGATCTGACTGAGGTTTGATTGTTAAGTATTTGAAATATATCCTAGGCTGGGGGTGTAGCTCACTGGGAAACACATGTTTAGCATGCCCAAAGTGCTAAGTTCAAGTCCCAGCAAAACAGAGAGAGAGAGAGAGAGAGAGAGAGAGAGAGAGAGAGAGAGAGAGAAACCCTTTGCTCAGAAATGTATCAGTGTGAGTTTCCTCTCTGTGATAGCAGAGTAGAGAGCTTTGCAAAACCTGTTCTTATTACAGGAAATGAGAAAATGCATTTAGCTGATTCTGAATGATTGTCCATCAAATGGGCAATTGATTATCCCTTGTTTCTGGGAATCTGGTTCCTAATACTGTACTTACAGTAGCAATATTCCTTTGTAGTTACTTGAACTAAGCTTTTAAAATGTTTTATTATCCCACAGACATCTGTGGTTTCTTGGCCCTTTGCTCTAGGATGCACTTTCCCTGCTTTCCCTGACCTTCATCTCCATCTGGACCATCAGGCCAGCCCAGGGAGGCTTTCCCCAGGGAGATGGAAGAGGCCAGGAGAGCAGCAAGGAAAGTCAGGACCTTGTAAAGGCTAGACTAAGAAGTAGAATGTATATGCACATACATATACACATAAAAACACACACAGACACACACAGACACAACACACACACACATTGACTTACACAATGGGAAACTGGGTAAACAAACTATGACTTTCTGCACACTAGAGGGCTAGAGAACCCAGTAGTTGCTCCATTCAAGCAGCCTCAGCTCCATCCAAGAAAGCCCCATCTGCCCCAGTCCCACACTGAAGACCTGGAAGCTTCCAGCAGAGTCACTTGTGTTAAGCTAAAGGTTAAAGAAGCTGTAGACTGAAGTCGATGCGGGGGAGGCAGGAGGAGGAGTTGAGCCTTGGGATGCTCAGAGCTTACACGCATGCATTGCTTCCTATCTTCCCAACATAATTCAATCCAGGCCATCCAGCCTATTGGTGCCAACCACATTCAAAGTGGGTTTCCCTTTCGGTTACTGTCCTACATGTCAGTCATCACTGGAAACACCTCTAAAGACACAATCACAAGTATACTTCACTAGTCTTAGGCATTTTTCAGTCCCATCAAGTTGACAATCAAGACCATCAAAAAACTGAGATAAAGAGGCTTTATGAAGAGAATGAATTGGCTCTCTACTCATGACAACAGGTGTGAGAATGGAGGACCATAATGCATCCTACCATGGTGCTGTAAACAGAAAAGAGTAGGATGGCAAAGGAGACTGGATGACTGCTCACATGCTCATCAAGGAAGTGCAGGGGACTATTCATGAGGAGAGGCAGGCCTGCTGAGCACCCAGCACAGACAATGTCTGATCTCTATTTACCAGTTAATGTTAGTTCTTTTTAATAACTCCAGCCACCAAAGTTTCAAATTTTCTTTTTTTCAGAACAAGAAGAAAGATTTAAGAAATATATGAATTCCCCTGATACCTTTCATTGGTTGTGATGAAAATATGTTTTTTCCTCATGCTAAGCAAATGGTTAGCATTAAATGTCCTCAGTGGATTATGGTTTCATTTGAGCCCTGAATCAAACTTTTCTTCCAATATCGCTTTCATAAATCTTGAATATAAAATACCTGGAAATTGACTTGGTTTGGGTTTTAGATTTGTAATATAAAATGTCACAAAGTCTGCACACCTTTTTATTCAGTCACATGCACAACGCATTTGAATTAAGATTTGAAAAGAAGAGAATAAAAATGGAGTGAAAGAAATAGATGCTAATGTGCACCTCTTTCTTTAGTTAGTTTTCGGAAGTAAAGTAAAAGAAGAAGAAAAGGACGAATGTTTAAAGTAGTATGAAAACCAACAGATGCCAATGAACCTCCTCCCAGGAGGCATCTGAACTTTATGTTCTAAATCATAGCCCATGTTGATTGGAAAGGAACCTGAGAAATCAGCCTAATTGCCTGAACTGCTTAAGGATTTGAGAAGGATTTATGTGGAATAAAACCAATAAACTTAATTTTCCTCTTCACTCACATTTTCATGGTTGACAAATAGGAATGTGCTACTTGTGGGTTGCTGAACATAGTCTGAGAAGAAGGCACCTGCCGGGAATGACTAATACTGATTATCAATTTGACAAGATCTAGACTCACCCAGGAGACAAGCACCTGGAGGAGTTATGTTGATTAGGTTAATTAGGGTGGAAAGACTCACCTTAAATGTGGGAGGCACCATTCCACATGACAGGAAGAAAGTGGACTGAGTACTAGCACTCATCATTCTCTGTCTTGACTGCAGATACAATGGCGCCGGCTCCCTCACACTCCACCCTCCAGGACTTCCCCACCATGATGGACTGTGCCCTCAGACTGTGAGGCAAAGAAAGCCCTTCTTTCCTTAAGTTACTTTTGTCAGCAACAGAAAGAGTAACTAATACCTGCTCACTTGCGTCTGGATTCCGAAGGGCAATCAGAGGTTGGCTGACCAGCAGCCCCATCAGAGGCATGCTCTCCTCAGCCCTATACAAATGAAAACTTATATTGTAATGGCCTCTCCTCTGTATTCCTCATCAGATATCGAACCAAACTTGAATTTCTGTCATTTTTCACAATGGTATTTATTTTATTATCATTTAAAAGTAGTTGGATAAATCATAAAGTGCTTTGAAATGCAAAAATGACTAATCTTTTCTCAATTAACAAAAATGTCAGAATGCTGAGCCAGTGTGCGCAGGCTATCATGGGGTTCTTCTGATTTACGGTGTGGACTCTTTGCTCCCCACTGAATCCACCCCTTGTCTCCAAACAGGGAATTCTGAAGAATTATTCATCTAAAGCAGTCAACCTTTACTTTCCCTGAGGGATCTTTATAAAAAAAATCTATTTACACATATGTTCATATGCATATATTTTTTTTCTAAGACCTGAACTTGTTTTCAGTATGGAGAGATTTTTGTGTGTATCCTTAATCCAGTTTTTCTCACTGCCTATATCTTACATGACTAAAGTACACTATTAGAACCTGAAAACTGACAGAGGTAAAAATTATGTATATATTTCAATGAATTTTATTACATACGGTGCATTGACTACCACCAAAATCTATTTTCTACTACCCCTCTATACAATCCCCTAATCTTTATATCAATTTGTAGGGAGTTGATATGTTTATTTGTTGTCCTTTCATGCATTTAATCCTCCATTTCATTGATGTTCAGAGTTTTCAGTCTGCATGCTTCTCTAGATTCATTCCTATTAAAAATTCAGGGCAATTGTGTACAGTATTGTATTTTTATTTTTGGTTTTCTTGTGTTAATTAATAATATCTAAAAATTGAATTCAGTTTAGCACATTGATCTTGTATCTGTGATGCCACTGAATTCATTTTTAAGACATTTCATCATAGTTTTTATTGGTTCTATGAAGACAATCCTGTCATTTCAATTAGGGGTAATTTTGTTCCTTTCTGTGCCCTTTGTTTTCACATGCCCTTTATTTCTTTTCTTGCCTTATTCATGTGGCTAGCGCTTCCATTAGTACATTTAGTGAGAGCGATGAGGACATCTTCACCTTAGGTCTTTCTTGGGGAAAATCCACTCAGATTTTACCACGAACTCTGCAGTGAATGTATACTTCTGTGTGGATTTCGTAAGCTGAGATGCACCCCCTCCATTCCTAGTTTTCTAAGTATCTATATTTCATTTTGTTGTATGCTTCTGCTTTTTGCCAATTGATTTAAAGATGTAGTTATTCTTTTTTAGCATGGTAATATAGTAGATTTTATTGCTAGATTTTCAAATATCAAACCTACCCCTATGTACCTGAAACAAACCACACTTCATCACGGTGAGATAGTGCCTTCATTGTAAGAGCACTGTAGACTCAGAGTTCTGAAACTGAGACAATTTGTTTTACAGCTTTGCAGGGCTAAGCCTCAGCCTAAGATGGCAACTATGCTGACTGAATGCAAAGAACTGTTTATAAACCCTGAACACAGGACCTACCATTCCTCCCTTTTCTCATTAACCAAGCAATCCGCAAACTACGGTCTTCCACATCATCTAGGTTTTCCTTGTGTTGCTTATGTCCCTCTTTTTCTCAACAAAACCCATGTCTGGGTTCATCTCTGTGTTTCACATCCTGTTTATTTTAAAGCTTGTCATATGCATGACCTAGCAGGCAAGCTTGGCAGTTAGTAGCTTTCTAGTCTAAACTTCTAGTTGAGGGGAAGATAACTAGACTAACAGGCACCAGCAGGGGCTTGGTGTTTTCTGTTTATTTGCAGCTGAATTTAAGTTGACTCGAGGCACCTTGAAAACGAACATCAGGTTTGAAGTCTTACAGTTACTCAATGATATTTGCTAACATTTAGTAATTTTGAGTCCACATTGCTTTTTTTCAGAGTGATCTATTTTGATTACTCTGCTGTATTTATCCAGTGTGGTATCAACATACTACAGACTTCAAAACATGAATTGAAGTGCCCCTCCTTTCAATTTTCTAGAATAACTATATTCACTATTCCTCACAGCAAGATTCCTGGACCAGCGGCAGCAGCACTCCTGGGAACTGTTAAGCATGCAGGAGCATCCTACTGAATAGAGACTCTGGGGTGGGCCCTGCCATCTGTTTTAACAAGCTGCCTGATAATTCTGTACAAGGCTGATGACTTAAAAGCACAGCTTTCCATGAATTATCCAGTTCACTGGCTTTCAAGCTCAGCTTTATGTAAGCATCACTTAGGGAGTTTTTAAAACCCCTAAAGTTCAGGCTGTTGCCAAGACCACTTAAAACAGAATCTCCAGGGCAGGAGCCAGGTAACTTCCATGTCATGCCCCAAAAATTCCTATGTGCAGGCTGAGAATCTTTGATTTAATTAAGTCCTTTTAATACAGGCTAGATAGGTTTGATCATCCCCTGTTAGCAGATGGCAAAACTGAGGCATAGAGAGATCAAAGAGCGGAGGTAGAATTCAAATTCATGTCTAGCTATCTTTAGTCCTGCTTTCCTTACCTTAGTTGTGTAGTCAAGACTTATTAGGTAGGATAATCCCGAAAGACCCAATTTAATGTTAGTAAGATGAGAGATGGCTAATCTTCATTGTCAAAGTGATTGGATTTAGAACGCTCTGTGGAAACATCAGGAAGTTGTTTTCAGAAAGGTTTAACTGAGGTGCTATGACCCATTTGGTCTGTGAGTTGCATCAGAGAACAAACATGCACAGAGAGATATTTCTCCCCTGAGCCTGCCTTGTGCAAAGCAATACAATATTTCAAGCTGACCACTTTAAAGGAGTTGATATAGGAAGAATAATGTATTTTTCTGAGAGTTATGGCCAAGATGGAAGGGGAGCTCTAACCACACTGTTGAAATGGCCACTGAACGAGGTTAAAAGCTATCAGAATGACAGAGAGTTACACAAATGTAGGACTACAGGCAAGTAGGAGCAGTGAGACTGGGGACTGAAAGGACTTAGCTGTATTCGGTGCTCCTGTTTATGAACGTGCCCTGTCTCCCGTTCAGCACATCCCCCACAGGATGCTGAATAGTCTCTGCAACACATTTGTCAGACCTTTGACCAACCAATTAAGATGAGGTGATGGAAACTCCTCTCTGACACATCTGCTGACATCTTTAAACACTTTGCTGAAATCTGTGCTAGCTTGCTGCTGCTTACAACTTCCTTTGAATACAGCGTCCTCCTTCCAGACATCCATTAGGCCCTCTGCTGTCTGTGCATATGGGTGCTTTCTCTCCAGAACTGCCTGCTTTGGGATGTCCCCAGAGTAGAAGAAGATAGAAGGGTGACACTGGCTTCTTTTTTGGCTGTGGGTAGAGGTGCCTCTGCTTTACCGTGTCATAATGCACTGATTCTCTTTAGTGAGGCTGGCATTCCATTTTGTTTCTATCTCCCTCCCTTCCCTCCCAGCTTCCTGCTCAAGGATGGGAACTCATGGGTAATGACTTTCTGGAAGCAAGTCAAGCTCATAGGAGGTATCAGTATTTGTTCAGACCCCAAAAGAAGCTCCAACAGTTCAAAAGTACATATACAAAGTGTTTTATTGAGTATTTGTTTCCTTAAGGTTTAAAATTGTTTTGTTAAAGTTTATCTGTTCTTTGAGAATTTCAAACATGTATGTACTGTATTTTGATCATCTCCAACCCCTTCTAATTTCTCTCTGACACCCCCCCGCCCCCCCCACACACACTCCCTTCCTATCCTAGTGTGGTTTTAGAGCTGTGATAAAACACTCTGATCAGAAACAACTTTAGAAGGAAGGGTTTACTGCATCTTGCATTTTCAAGTTGACAGTCCAACTTTGAGGGAAGCCAGGCAGGAACTCAGGGCAAGAACCTGGAGGCAGGAACTAAAGCACAGACCATGGAGGAACATTGCTTACTGGCTCCCTCCCCTGACCTTGTATGCTCAGCCTGCTTTCCAATACAACCCAGATCTATCTCCCCAGGGGTGGCACTACCCACAGTGGTCTGGGGCCTCCCACATTGCTCAATAGTCAAGAAAATGCCTCAGAGGCCCACAGGACAATCTGATAGAGAAAATTCCCCAACTGAGGTTCTGTCTTCCTAGGAGCGTCACATTAATAAGATGCTAACCATGACACCCCTCAACCTCAAATCATTCTCTTTCATATCTTCATAACCAATGACTGCAACTGTGGTTGCCCATATGATCACAGGTGTGGGGCCATCCACTGGAGAATGAGCACTCTTCTTGAAGTCACACCCCTTGAAGAAAACAGACTCCCTCTCCAGCAGCCCTTGACTACTAATAGCGCTCAGCTGAGGATGGGGCCTTGTGACCCCCTCTCTTTCATGCTGCATGTTGACTGGATTGATCATGTGCTATCAACCACACCTGCTGTGCATTCATTGCCTCTGTCATATCCAGAACGCATCATGTTGTAGCAGTACTCCCTGCCCTCTGGCTTTGACAATCTTTTTAGTCCTTCTTCCACTGTGTTTTCTTGTCTTGAGAGAAGGAGATGATACATATGCCCATTTGTGGCTGAGCACTGCACGGAGATAAGATAAACTCAAAGGGCTCCTCATCCTGAAATGTTCACTAGAGGTGACTGGGACAGAAGAGGAAAAACAGAAAAGACTTAGCTTATGATTCTACTTGTGTTTATGGAACCTGCAATCACTTCTCTTTTGCCAGTGCTATGGACAGAATCGTTCCCCACCTCATGGTTCATATGTTGATATAACCTTCAATGTGATTAGATTTTAAGACCAGACCAGTAAGGAGATAATTAAGGTTACATGAGGTCTGAAGGATGAGATTGTGGTCTGATCAGATTGTTGTCCTTATAAGGAGCACCTAGAAGAGTCTTTATTTCTCTTCCTCTCCTCCTCCCTCTCCAGCCCCCTCTTTCTCTCTCTGTTGGTCTCTCTCATCCTTTCTCCATGTTTCCCTCTCTCCCTCTACGTAAGAACACAGACAAAAAGTCTGCTGCCTGGAAGAGAGCCTTCCCCAGGAGCTATGCTCTTCCCCCTTCAATAGGTATGAAATAGATTACTGAGGTTGGAGTCATTATTCCATGGTGTCTTGATTTTTATCAGTAGCCAAAACAGTCTGAGACACACTGAAGATAGGATGATAAACAGAGGTGAAATCTGGCCATTTGTGTTTCTGATGGAATCTAGCAGTCCTGAGGCCCTGGGTCTATTTTGATAAGAAATAGTATTCTGTTTTATGTATATTTAAATGCATTATCTTTAGTTCTATGCCCAGTATATGCTAGAGGTAAAGTATAGTGTGTATAATAGATATGTGGGTGGACACACATTCTGGTGCTTTCATGTGGGAGGTGGAAAAACTAGCTTAGAAGATGAATCTAACTTGCTGAAGTGGTGTGAGCCGCACTCATCCATCCCACATTCTCTTACTGAGTGTCCACAGATGACCTAGGTTTGGTTCCCAGCTCCTATATGGCAGCTTACAACCATCCTTAACTTCAGTTCCAGGGGATCTGATGCCCTTCTGGTCTCTAAAGGCATTATACAATGCGGTGTACACGTGTGCACTTGCATACATGCAGGCAAAACACTCATACAGGTGAAACAAAAATGAATTTTAAAAACAACAAAAAACACTTCCTCCCCTTGTCTGGTTTACTGCTGAGAGTCCTAGACCCCGGGCACTGCACTGTCGCTTCTTTTAATGTTCTCATGGGTAAATAATTCCCTTACCGTTTCATTCAAGCTATTTTGAATATAATTCTGATATTTGCAGTGACTCAGGCCAATGAATTTGGACTTGGATCTACAACAGATCAACATCGAATGTGCAGTGTTGCTGGAAGGCTATGGAGGGGGAGTAATTCATTTAGGTAAATGGAAGTGGCACACACTCTAATATTTGTAGTCTCCTGAAATTACAGCTCTCTCAGTTCTGGGATTTCTTCACTTTTTTGAGCTATGCAGGACAGCCAACTACATATCTTTTTGCAAAGACAGATAATAAATAAGTAAATGAATTAATGAAAAAGAGTAAGCAACTCTTCCATGCTAGTTCTCTACCTTTGATGACAGTTGAGAGATGTATTCATCTTATATGTAGAGGTTGCACTGAAGATGTGTTAGTTACGGTGAAGTGTCTCACAGACTCTTATCCTCTGCTCTTGATCAGTTGTGGAACTCTGTAATAGTCTCCATCTGTTACAAAAAGAAGCTTTTCTTTAAAAAAATGTTTTACTTATTATTTTTATTTTAAGTGTATGCGTGCATTGTCTGCATGTAGATAAGTGCACCTGTGTTATGCAATGCCTGCAGAAGACAGAAGAGGCTATCGGATCTCCTGGAACTGGAGTTACAGACAGTTGTTAGCTGCCATGTGGGTGCTGGGATTCGAACCCTGGTCTTCTGCAAGAACAGTCAGTGTTCTTACCTGCTGAGCCATCTCTCCAGCCAGAAAAGAAGCATTTTTGGATGAGTAGTGAGAGGTACACTTGTCTGTAAATGCGTATTTAGAATACAGTAAGAAATTGTGTTGGTCTAGGGATGTGACAAAAGCAGGTTTTTCTCTAGGATCTATGACCTCTCTAGCCAAGTGTACTTGGCAATGGTACAGTACCACACATGAGTTCCCTCCTATTGAATAGGCCTTAATTCCAATTAGACAGCTGCTGATTACCCCCAGTTAAAAGTGTCACTACTGCACCAATAGCAATATTTGGCTGAGCCAGTCATTGTTGTTTATTAGTTTTTTCAGCTGGATAGGACCATTGACTGGTTTTCTCCCTTAGCAGCTTGCATAGTGTCCTCCAATACCATGAGAGTTAGTCTTCAGAGAAGAGGCTTCCAAGTTAGTTCCAGCTGGATTGCTCCAGGTCCTGTGTCTGAAGTACAGCCTGTCGTCAGCAACAGGATCTTACCTTCAAATTCTGGGAGGCAATCAAGGGTTGTGGCAATAGCCCGTGTTGTTTTAGGGATCTCTTGGGATACCCTGACCAACAACTTGAAGGAAGATTTCCCCTGCCTGGCACTGTGTTTTAGGGAGGGTCATATAGAGAGAGTAAGGTGGGATAAATAATGATTAGATGGTGTGAAAAAACCAAAGGGAAATATATAATAGTTCAAAGCTTTACTGAAAAATACACAATATATATACATATACATATATGTGCATATGAATAGCTGAAGTCTATGTTAACCAGTGTTTTATATGCAGTGTTTTGCATGGCTATGACTACCATGAATTCTTATCTACAGTGATCCATGAATGACTGGAAAACAAAGTTTTGAAGCAGTCCCCTACTACCTCTGACTCTCACAATCTTCTGAGATGATCTCTCAGCTTTGGAGAGAGGGATGGTGATATAAGATGCTCCCTATTCAGTTGCCTATGCTCCCTATGGGCCCTACACCTGTGCACATATTGGCAGCACTAAGTGGACACAGAGTACATGAAGTTGGGTGAGAGACACGGTGAGGGTTATGGAAGTATCTGGAGGGAAGGGAGCAGGGAGTGGATTTGATTAAACACGTTGTTTACGTATTTGGAATTCTCAAACAATAAATAAAAACAGCAAAAAAAAAAAAAAAATTCTGAGTGTAGTGGGGCATGCCTTTAATCCCAGATCTCAGGAGGCAGAGGCAGGTGGATCTCTGAGTTTGAGGCCAGCCTGGTCTACATAGCGAGTTCCAGGTCAGGTGGGGTTACAGGAAGACCCTGTCTCAAAAAGACCAAAAAATAAAAAGTTTAAAAATTAACCAGTGTTATAATTTTGAACTTTTTATCTAAACACTTTATTTACATAGAAAAAGGCTAGGTTTATCATCAGAATTTTTTTGCCATAGCACTTTTATAATGATTGCCTTGCCTAAAATAATGCATGAGATTATTTTGAACACAGGCATATTTTAGACAAGTGCATTTTAGTGTCTACACTATTTGTACACTCAGTAGGATGTTTTGGAAATTATTGCAAGATGGTATAAGAATTTCTTCTCATATAAAGAAAGATTTATTTTATTTTTATTTGTGTGTAAATGAGGAGGGGGAGTGGCCTGTGGAAACCATCAGAGGACTCAGGTATCAGAGTCCCGGAAGCTGGAGCTACAGGTTGGGAGCCACCTGATTTGGGTATGGGAAACTGAACTCTGGTCTTCTGTGCCATCTCTCCAGCCTATGACAGAAAGATTCTAATAACAAGGCTTCTGTTAGAGTGCTATGATTGATTAGTAATGTCTGCCTGGGAGGCAGGAGTAGAGACTAGGTGTGTCATAGACAGGCTTTCCTGAATTCAATGAGATTAGACAAAATTTCTATACCTCCCAGGTTTCAAGGCAACCCTGAAATATAGACTACTCACTCCACATAGTCACTATCTCTTCATAGTAAAAGTAGCAGTTTCTCTTGGATAAAAGTATTAGTTTATGTTCATCAGGGATGAAAATGTTTTCTGTATCTTCATAGTTACCTTTGATTAGCTCTCATGTAATACCATTTTTCAGGTTCACATTCCAAAGCAGGTTTGTCAGTATTTTCTTGAGGCTGAGTACCAGAGGGTGGTTTGCAGTATAGCTACTGGTTTCCAGAATAAACTAGAGGCAAGACTTTTGTGTAAACTAAGATGTGCAAGATATTTTGCAAACAGCTCTCTGCTCAGCTGTGTACAAATGGCTTTAACTAGCTGATCAATCCTGTTCCCAACCAAAAGAAGCTAATGTAACTCTCAGTGAAGGCATGCCTGGTGAAGACAGCATTCACAGTCCAGAATAGCACTCTTTGTTGGATGAGATTAAAACCAGGCACTCAGTCAGTTCCATTGTGTGCGCTTATTGTAGGATGGCCTTTCTAAGACACTCATGTGGGTCAACTACCCAAAGCAGAACATTATTGCAGCGTGTGATACCAACAAGCGTCTTCTGTGAACTTATTCCTTCAGTGACCAGAAATTCTGCACCATTTCCTCAGAAATATAAAATACCACAGGACTGATCCCAGTGAGTAGATTGGAGTCAGTTACATATACAAAAAGGAGAGAAAAACATGACAAAGATATTTGCTTCAGCTTGACCTGCATGTTTTCAGGAAACTGTTTACTGATAGTCACCTACGAAAATTTGAAAATAGACTCAGCTAATCAAGTTTTCAAGAGAAATTGTTGTTCTAATAGAATTCTGGGTCTTTCTGTGGCAAGAATGGGACATGACGTTTTGTAAAATTCTACCAGTAGCATTGATATTTATGTTATACTTTTTCTTTTGTTTGGTTTTTTTGAATCAAGGTCTCCTTGTAGCCCCAGCCTGGCCTGGAACTCCCTAGTCAGACCAGGCTAGCCTCTATCTCTTCCTGTCTCTGTCTCCTAGTGTGGAGATTGAAAGCATGCTCCACTATACCTGGCTTTGTGATAGATGGGTTTTTGTTTTTTGTTTTTTTTTTTTTTCAGTTTTTTGATACAGGGTTTCCCTGAAGCCCCAGCTGGCCTGGAACTCACTATGTAGACCAGGTTGGCTTTGAACTCACAAAGATCTACCTGCCTCTGCCTCCAGCGTGCTAAGATTAAAGGCGTGCACCACCACGCCCGGCTTGATAGACTTAAAACAACCTCTGTAGCCACATGTACAGCAACTATAAGCTAGCTTAGTTAGATGACAAGTGCTCACTGCAGAGGCAAAGGGGTAATGGGAAGAAGGCTCAGTGACTGTGACATAAGTCTCTCTCCAAAAGGCCATTTCACTAGCATGCTGACTTCTAACAGTAGTGTTCTCCCTGAAAACAGCACCTTCACTCTCAGTCACCATGTGACTATTTACCACAGGTGGGGTTGTGAGTACCAAGCATGACCACACCCATGCATTTCTCTAAGGGCTTAACTTCTATACCTCCAAGTCTGAGCTCCCTGCTTTGGAGTGCCACAGCCCACTGCTTGCCTTTCGTGTAACTGCCCTGGCTTCAGTAGTGATGGATGCTGACGGTACGTGTATCTCTAAGTTTATTTTCTTACTGATAACTTTCCATGATGACCTTTGGTGGTTGATTTTGATTAAGAAACATTAGGACATGGGGTTGGAGAGATGGCTCAGCGGTTAAGACCACTGGCTGTTCTTGCAGAGGACCAGGGTTCAATTCTCAGCACCCACATGATGGCTAGCAATCATCTGTAACTCCAGTTCCAGGGGATCCAATGCTCCCCTCTGACCTCTGCGGACATTGAAAGACATGGGTGCACTTACACACATGTAGGCTATACACTCATACACATAAAATAAAAATAATAAATTATACACACACACACAGATACACACACACACACACACACACACATACATATATGTATATACAGGTACATAGGGTATTAAGTGAGACACACCTTTGGGTGAGTTTGTGATGGTGTTTCCAGAGAGGCTTCAGTAAGCAGGGACACCCACTTGAAGGTGGGCAGCACCATTGGGCTGGAAGCTGGTAGGTTAAAAGTGGAAGGAGAGAACACCAGGGAGTGCAGGCAACCCTCCTTACTCTGCTTCCTGATCTGGCCAGATGTGATGCGCTCCCACTGTGAGCCACTTGACACCATGCCTTCTCTGGTGTGATGGACTGTCTTCAAACATAGAGCCCAAATCAATCATTCTTCCCTTATGTTCTTTTAACAATGTATTTTATACGTGACAAGAAAAGTAACACAAGCGTCAAAATGTAATATATTCAAATTGCCTGGGTTCAAACTCAGCTCTGCACTTAACAGCCTGTGACCTTGAATATTTACTATGAGAAAAAGGTTCTTTAAAAAAAATTATTTTATCATTATTTTATGTGTATGAGTGATTTGCCTGCATATATGTCAGTGCATATATGTCAGTACTCACAGAAGCCAGAAGAGGATGTCAGATCCCCTAGAACTGAAGTTACCAATGGGTATAAGCCACCATGTGGGTGCTAGGAACCAAAGCCTGGTCCTCTACAAGAGCAACCAGTACTTTTAACTACTGAGCCGTCTCTCGAGCCCAAGAATGCAGGTTCTTGAAATGATTTTCCACCAATCATAAGACCTAAAGTTTTCCACTTTAAAAATATTTAATTTGGGGGGCTGGAGAGATGGCTCAGTGGTTAAGAACACTGGTTGCTCTTGCAGAAGACCCAGGTTCAAATTCCAGCATCCACATGGCATCTAACAACTGTCAGTAACTCCAGTCCCAGGGGATCCAACAGCCTCTTCTGACCTCCATGGGCATTGCACGACATGGTGCACTTACCTACATGCAGGCAATACATGCATACACATAAAATTTTTTAAAAATTAAAAAAAAATACCCGGGCGTGGTGGCGAGCGCCTTTAATCCCAGGACTCGGGAGGCAGAGGCAGGTGGATCTCTGTGAGTTCAAGGCCAGCCTGGTCTACATAGTGAGTTCCAGGACAGCTGGGGCTACAGGGAGACCCTGTCTCAAAAAGACAAAAAAAAAAATTATTTTTAATTATGTGTATAGATATGTACACGTGAGAGTGGGTGTTCTTCAAGGCCAGAAGAGGGTATCAGATTCCCTGGTGCTAGTCACCGGAAATTGAGCCACCTGATTTGGATGCTGGGAACCAAACCAAGTTTTCCACTTTAATAATGCAGGACTTTCTTCATTCCAGGCACTTCTCTGAGCATGAAGGTATGAACCAATCTGCAAATGAATGGCAGTAGTGTTATAACCATGCACACGATCCCTGTGTACCCTGTGTGGTAAAGCGTTTGCTAAATTTATTTTCTCTTTGATTTGTCAGGAGACCAGGGACCTGAACCGACATTGCTGGACTTCAGTATATCCTGTTTATGCCGGTCCAATTTCTAGCACCATTGTTATAATTGTTATTGTCACAAAATTGTTACTGTTGTTTAAATTTTCACAGATTAACTGTAGTCAGTATGGATCAGCTCCCCCTTTGAACTATGAATTAGCGTCTTTTTGTTTCCTTTACCTTTTGTGCTACATTGTGAATATGAAATGCCCTCCACTTAGGTGTTCAACACTTGGTCTCCAGCAGGTGGCGCTGGCTGGGAGATTAAGGAAACGTTGGGAGGGGGACCTAGCAGGAGGATGATCCCTAGACTTTTGCCTTTAAAGGTTTCACTGGGTCCCCAGCCTTCCCTGCTTCTCTTTCTCTTCCTGTCCACTATGAAGGAAAGAAGGTCTTTCATCACACCCTCCTGCCACCATGATGCTCTGTCTTCCCGAGTACTTGGAGCCAAGCACTTACCTCTGAGTCAATATAAGTCTTTCCTCTCTTAAATGGTTTATATTGTGTATTTTGGTCATGGTGATATTAAGCTAACTAACACACCATGTTTTCATTAGCTCCATTAATTTCCTAACTTCTATAATATTTGCTCTTAGAGTAGAATCCTAATTTCACAGTTCTTTGATCCAATACCTCTGTTTACATCCTGTGGGATCCACTCCCTGCCATTGACACATCTGTTTCTTCTTCTAGAATATTAGTGTTGTTGACATACTGATGGCTGATCTTTTCTGCCTTGTTCTATTATTATTATTATTAATTTTGTTATTATTATTACCATCAGCAGCATCATTATTTCATCTTGATAAGGGAAGAAAGGAGACATGTCCTGTGATCAGTCTACTGTATTGAACCAGCATATCTTTTATCTTTTTAAAATAACAAACTGTCACATAGTTATTGGGAACAGGCATTCTGCAGTTCATTCCTTAACTGTGACCCTGTGCCAGTTGGTGAGACACTGGCCGGGCCTGGAGAAGGGCAGTGCCCAGAGTTCGGGTCTGTGAGCCCAGTACGGCTCCAGGGTGTGTGTTCTGCCAACCTGCTGACTTTTCCTCTAAGAACATTGTTTTAATGAGAGCCTCAAACCTTCATTCTTGATATCCATCGCTGTGTGAGAATGCACCACAAAACTTAACAGTTTAAAACAATAGCAGCTGTTTATTCGGTTCATGAATTTTCAATTTGAAATTTTAACAATTGAATTCCCCATTTCTGCCTTACAAAATCTAGGACCTTCACTAAGAATATCCAAACCTTTTGGGTAACAAAAATGAAGGTGATGGTTAATTTAAAGTGTCAACTTATATAGATTGAGGTATGCCTAGAGGATTGGCAAAGTGGTTTTTTGGGTATGGTGTCACACGGATTCCTGAGAGGGCTGTTGTGAGCTTCAGTAAACTAAGCAGGAAAGGCTGGCTCTAAACACAAGTCACAGGACCTTACAGGTAGGTATGGTAGGGTGGCATGGGCCAGGTGGAAGGGAAAAGTACAGTGTCAGCGCTCTTACCTGTGCTTTACCTTCTGGAGCAGGTTGCATTTTTATCCCGCTGTCACCTCCACATGCGATATTCAGCCTTTGAATGTGATGGACACCAGCAGCTCCCCAGGGTCTTTTCCCCCTTCCTCCCTGAGCTGGAGTTCCACACTGTCTCCTTCCTCACAGTGAAGTTTTGCCAGTGCTTCTCAGATTAAGCACTAGCTCTGCAAGTCTCTGTGTGTTTGTGTGAACCAGTCTGATGACTCCTTCTTACAATGATAGATACTCTGTGTTTCTCTGGAGAACCCCTATGATACAATGACACTGCAGTCACAGTGGAATTCACTGGAAGGCCATTTGCTCATTCATCCAATAGTTGATCTTGGTGGTTACTTCATGTCATTGATCAAAGCACCCAGGCATGGTCTCTTCATGTAAGGTGGGCTTCCTCACGGGGTGGTAGGCCAGCTCCATGCACCAGAGTCTTCAGAGAGACCCAGTAGAATTGAGTTTCCCTTGGTAACCTCACCTCACAGGTTATAAAATTTATGGTGCCATCACTATATTCTACTTGAAAAATTAATAGGAAAGGAAATACAGACCTTGCTTTGTAAGGCTGTTAACATCGCATTAGCAGAAGGTACTTTCATAGCCACTTCTGGTAAATGCAATCTGCTATGGGTTTTTATGACTGAATAGCGAGCTTAAAACACTAATGCCCTCAAGAAAAGTTGTTTACTTAAGATTGGGTGAAGGAAACTGTAAAACTTTTTTACCAGAGAGTGGGAATAAGAAGAATGCATTTGAAGGAGCCCATGTGAAAGGCCTCTGTGGAGCTAGAGGGTACCGGTCTTTTCTGATTCCCCCAGAACCATCTACCTCCATAAAATATTTACTTTTATCTGGTGAGTCAGCACACTCATACTGATGACAGTGAGGTTGCCATGTCCACAGGGCACAGGAGCTTGAAGATGGAGACAGTTACTGAGCATCAGGAGCTGCCTGGCAGTAGAAAGCCTAATGGGACAGAACACGGTCTCATTTTCTGAGATGAAACCATCCTATGATTTTTACACCCAAAGAGAGTTTCCATTTGGACTCCCTGGAGGGCTGTTGAGAACTCCCATTTAAGACACAGCTTTCTGCAGGGGGTCGGCTGCATCTGGGGTGGCAAGGTTCTGCTTGTTATCTGCTTGTTGGTTCTCAGTCGTGCCAGGCATGTGCTGCTCCATTGATTTGTCAAGGAGTGAAGGTGCAGAGAACAACTAGTACAGTCCCACAAAGTGAGGCCATAACTGCATGCCACTTTGCTGCAGGATGATGAGACTGCCACCTGGAGAACTGAGATGTGATGGTGGTTAACCTTGATCGTCGTCCACTAGTTTGAGAGATGCCTAATAAGTTGACCTCTGGGTGTATCTCTGAGGGCATTTCTGGAGAAGACAGGTGGATGTGTGGAACACTCAATGCAGTTGGCACCATCCAATATTCTGGGGCTTAGGATGGAATGAATGCGGAAGACAGTCAGTGCACACATACAAGTTTTTTTCCTGAAGTGAGTGCACCTACTGCTGCTGTCACCACCGGTGGATGTCACTCCAGGTTCCTCGGCCTTCTATGTGGACTCACTACAGCCACCCTCCAGGGAGCTCCCAGGCCTCTCCATGTGGAGTTCAGACCATATTATCCACCGTGCTCCTATCCCCTCATCCAATGTGAGTCTTCCAGATTCTTGGACTAACAACTCTAATTTTCCAATTTTCTAACTCTCCAGCATGCAGACAGCCATTAACAGGCTCCCCAATCACCTACTGTGTAAAACAGTCCAAAAATTCCCTTTTATAATTAAAATTCTATATATTCTATTGATTTTCTTCCTCTAGAAAGTCCTAACTAGTACAAATGTCAACGGTGAAACAAAGATGTTGCTAATGAAGAGATGGCAACGAGAGAGTTGGTGTATCTGCATTTCCGGAGTGGAAGCTTGGGGGGGGGAGCTTTCTTTGTCACTCTGGTCACCTGTGTTGTCCTTTTGCCCCTTGATAGCAGCTGTAGGTGGGTTTCTGTGCTCATGCGAGGAAATGGTAATGTCAGAATCAAATGGAATTACTTTCGTCAACCCAACCACAACTAAGTCAGTAAAGCCAGGAGTACATGAAGGAAGACATCTCGTGCACAGTTGATGGTTGGTAACTCCCACAGAAGATTGTAGAGTCACTAGTTTGCACACAAACCACAGCCACCTTATACAAAAATCACCTCTGCAGGTCCAGCAACTCTGGTCAACCTCACACTAGTGCCACACATGTCACAGATCACTGTGGCCAGGAATTACTGTTTCCAAACATGGGATGCAATCCTCCTGCTTTGCCTTTCCCTCGTTTCAACCACCCTGAACTCAGTCTACTACGGCACACATGTGCCCATGGCAGTGTTCTGATATCCCATTGCAAAACTTACATTTGTTTGCTGTATTTGTATGTATACATCTAATGTTTATTACTTTCTAATCATATACAACTCCACTCTAAGGTTCTTATTTCCGGCCATGACTCTGAAGATTTCATAAAGTCTGAGTTAGAAAAAGTAGGAATGCTGTTGATGGCTGTATTGTTTCCTGGAGCTGCTACAAAAGGTCACAGACTGGTGGTTTAAAAACCCTCATGCTGGGGCTGCAGAGATGGCTCAGTGGTTACTGTTCTTCCAGAGGACCTGAGTTCTGTCCCCAGCACCCACATCAGGCAGCTCACAACAGCCTGTGACTCCAGCTCCAGAAGATCAAATGCCCTCTTCTGACCTCCTCAGGAATCTGCACACATGTGGCACACACACACACACACACACACACACACACACTCACACATATTCACACACACACACACAATTTCCACACACATACAAATACACTCACACACCGTCACACATGCACTCATACACATTAAAATGAAAATGAGATAAACCCTCTTTTAAAACCTACTGTTTTTCTGGTTTGGAGGCTTTGATTCCTAAATCAAGATGGGAACCTGGCCTCACTCACTCCACAGGAGAGCCTGTTTCTTCACTCCTTGACTTCTGACTTTTTTTCATGGTGGTCTCTCATGTTTCCCCATCTCTGTGTCTTCTCATTAGGGTGCTAATCATACAGGATTGAAGACCCACTCTGCTCCAGTATGACCTCATCTTGTTTTGTGTGTTTATTATTATAAGGTTTCATGTAGCCCAGGCTATCCTTGACCTGGCCCTCAAGCGTATGTGAGTCCCCAGTGCAGGAGTAGCTGATGGGGGCCACCATGCTCACAGTTCACAAGGTGGCCTACTGAAACAACTGGAAGTCTTGTGTATTTATTTATTTATTTATTTGTTAATACACTTTTTTCTTTCACAATTTTATACACGTATAATGTACTTTTATCTGATTTCCCCATTATCCTCTCTCATCCCCCTTCCACTATGGTGACTGAAACCTATTTTCTTCCCAAAAAGTTCCTCCTTATGCTTATCTTTTTGGTGTGACCTACCTCATTTACTTAGGGTTGCTTAATGAGCATGGGTCTAGAGTTAATCACTTAGCAAGGGCAACTTATCAGCAGCTATGCCATGGAATCTAGCTCCCCCTCCCGCAGCAATCATAAAATGCCTGTCACTCCTTAGGGGGAATGGGCCCTCACAAGCCACTGTATATCTATGAAGAAAGGTCTATGGGTCCAGTCTTGTGCAGGTCTTGTGTAGGTAACTACCACTGCTATGAATTCATGTCTGTGTCAGTCATGTCTTATCCAAAGGACACTTTTTATAGCTCTTCTTCTCATCCTCTGGCTCTTACATTCTTTCCACCCCCCTCTCCTGAATGTTCCTCAGTCTTGGCTGATGTAGATGTCCTGTTTAGCACTGAGCAGTCGCTTATTCATACCACTTAAAACAGTTATGAGTCTCTGTATTCATTGCCACCCACTACCTAAGAATCTTCTGTGACTGAGGCTGAAAGCAGAACTAATCTATGTGCTCTTTGATAACACATCCGTTTATTAGAAACATCAGACTAAATTCCCCACTACAGCCTGTGATGTCTCTGGTCATGAACTTTTTACCAGGGTTACAGTACTAAACATGAATTTCCTCCTGTGAAGCAGGCCCCAAATCCAATCAAAAGCATTTGGTTACCCCCTGTGATAGTTAATACTGATTGTCAACCTGACAGGAATGAGTCACCTAAGAGATACCAGAGAGGGATTATCTAGAACAGTCCCATCTCTGGCCCTACCTATGAGACATTCCCTTGATCAGGTTAACTGACTTGGGATGGCTTCTACAATGCAGGAAAAGAAGTTGAGCTGAGACTTCCGCTTTCACTATTCTCTGCTTCCTGACTACAGATACAACGTGACCAGCTGGCACAAGCTCCTGCCACCAGGACTTCCCTGCTATGATGGAGTTCACCCTTGACCTCTGGGCCATAGTAAATCTAAAGCACCTTTGTCAGGGCACTTGATCACAGCAACAGGAAAAGTAACTAAGATTCCCCCATAACAGTCATGCTGCTATCATAGCAGTGTGCACATCTGTTGATAAAATGCCTTCTGAGAGGGGAGTAAACAGTGTCTGCCCCTTCCTCCCTTGATTCCAACAACTGAGGTATGATTTTGCCAAACTTCAGTCTGGGAAACCAGTGAGTTTATAGGACTTACAGAGCAATGGGTGAGAGTTAACTTGCAGAAGTGTGGGTGCTCCCTCTCCTAAGGCTGCACTGGAAAGTCTCCATCCAAACCTGCATGATGGCTTCCCCATAGTCACATAAAATAGCAAGAGAGCCTCCTCTAGGCTTCCTCAGCTTATATATCCTCAGCCTGTCCCCGAATCCATGTGCAAGGTGTTGGTTGGGAGGTGTGGCTGGACTCTCAGGTGAGGGTAGATTCTCCCTGTTCCTTCCTTCCTTGCTGAGATGTTAACAGTTGACTAACTCAACTGTGGGGATCTTGGGCAAGTGGGTGCAACCAAAATTGAGAAGTTGGCATCTGTCAGTTGAAGGACAGTCCTATACAACAACATCTTAGCTTACTTAGTAGCTCAGTACTGTAACTTGCAGGGCCCATAGCTGGGGAAGACCATTCAAACTTTTCTAACTCAGCAACTTGATTCTAGACAGCAGTAAGGAAGGCTTCCAACACAGTCTCAGAGTAATTTCTCTCTGTCTTGCAAACAAAATGTATATTGTTTTCAGGAATGACATATTACTCTATCATAGTTCTGGGTGGGTAACCAAGAGTTTTCTGTCTGTTGATACAGAGCACCCATCAGAATACTTTGCTCAAAGAGCAAAGCGACGTGCAGACTGCTTTGTTTTGCAAGCTACTTTTGTCTGTGGCGGACTGCTTGCTGTGACTGTTTCATATTCCTGTGTGCAGGTAGGTGGGTCTATGTGAGCTTGAATATGAGTGCCTCTGGAGCAACAAAGAAGAAGGTGAGGAGGGAAACCAACTCTGGGGTTTAGGCTCAGCACTGACAATATGAAAAATAATGAAGTATGTTCACACCAGGACATACACATGTGCACAAGCTGGCCCCTGCTGTAAGATGACATTGAGCATCCATGTAGCTGCCACACACAGCTGAAGAAACGACTGATTGCTGGCATGGGGGTGACCTCCTGTTCATGCATGAACCCCCCTGGGGCTCTTTGTTTTATCATCTGACTAAATTATATGTTGATTGATTTTTCTTTTAAAAACTTCTTTGAGAATTTCATGCAATGCATTTGGATCATAATCACCCCCCTCTCCCAAATCCTTCCAGATATCCCTTCCCCACCCACCCAACATTGTATTCTTATTCTTGATTGTTTAAATTCATTGAGTTCAAGTTGTGCTGCTCAAATTTGTTGGGTGACTATTCACTGGAGTGTGGCTGACCTACGAGGAAGTCACACACTTAAAGACAATAACTCTCCCTCTCTCAGTGGCTATGAATTGCCAAAAGCTCCTCCACCAACAGTGGGACTTGGTGCCCACCTCCCCTCTCCTTGCTGAGATTTTGTCTGGCTTGAGATTGCACAGGTGTTGTACATTGTGTCACAACCAGGGTGGGTTCATATCTGCAACTGCTCTGTTGTGCCAGACAACACCATTTCCTTATACTTATCTACCACTTCTGGCTCTTACAGTCTTTCCACTTTCTCTTCTACAATGATCCCTGAGAACTGGGAAGACGGGGTGTATTATAGATGCCTGGTTGGGGCTGAGTACTCACAGTCTCTTATTTTCTACACATTGACTAGTTGTAAGTCTCTGTGTTAATTGCTATCCACTGCAGGAAAAAAATTTCTCTGATGAGATTTGAGAGACCCACTAATCTATGGATATAATGGCAAGTCATTAGGAGTTGGTTTAATCCTATGTCCATTCATCATGGCAGGAGGTTCTTCCCTAGGGCTTATGACTGTTCCAGTCATAGATTTGGGGCCCCAATAATGGTTCCCAGTATGGGTTTCATCTTATGGAGTGGGCCTTAAATGCAATCCCAAAGGGGTTGGTTACTCCAATGACACTTTTGCCACTGATTCACTGGAGGGCTTGTCTAGACATTCAAGTCATTATTTTAGTTTGCAGGGTTTATAACTTGGTAATATTGATGATTAATTTTCTCTTCTGGTAGTGTACATAGCACCTTCAGCACTATGAAGGCTAGAGAGTAGAGGTGAAGCTTCCAGGTCAGTACCAGCTTGATTTCTCTGTGTTCTATGACTCAAGCATGTGGTGTCTTCAGGAATAGGGTATTATGTTTAAGTTCTGGAGACCAATGGCAATAGTAATGTTTGGGGGATCTATGGGATCTTAATGGCCAACAATCCAAAATGGACAGTACATTCTTGGCACTGGGCTTTTTATTTGTTAGCCTGTGCTGTCTAGGAGGGAAGGGTAACTCCATGTAAACTCTCTCTCGATAGATGATTGATATATAGATTAGATAGATAGATGATAGATAGATAGATAGATGATAGCTAAGATAGATCATAGATGATAGATAGATAGATTTTAACAAGCTTCTACATAGTAGTTTTCCAAAAGGTCATTAGTGTTAATTGTTCTTCTCCATACTCTCTCCTCTACCCTGTCCTCCCATTCTCAACCCCATTCAACCCTCCTGTTCCATTAGTCTCCTTTATCACTTTATATTTTGTGCTATGTCCCCCCTCCCTTGAAAGGTCACCAGCCCCAGTCCCTTACTAATATCCTGACATCTATGGGTACTCCAAATAAAACACACACATCTAGAGATTCAAAACTATGAAAATGTGGTACATTTACACAAGGAAATATTATTCAGCTGTTAAGAAAAATGAAATTATGAAATTCAAATTTAAATAGATGGAGTTCAAAACAATCATTTTGAGTGCAGTATCCCGGATCCAGAAAGACAAATATTTCATGTTTTTCTCATTAATTGATTTTAGCTTTGAGTCTATAGAAACACTACATAGTTGATCAATGGTTTGAACTTGAAAACAGTTCTCAGAAATGACAACTTTACAATGGGATAAGTCCTACAAAGCAGAGTCCAACACACCCAGCAGAATATTTAACACTCTCGGGGTGATATCATGGCTGAAACACAGTTTGAACTTAACTTTATTCTAAGTATGGCTTCATTTCTGCTACCTCCCAATTCATCTATGATGAGTGCCGGTGTTGTACTTTCACTAATTTCATTACAAGCATCCTACTGGCCACTGGAGTAGTGCCTGGGAAGGACCATCATCTTTGACCAAGTGCCTCAGTTCTAGCTGCTGAAGTCATGTGTAGACCTGCTTCTATGGTCACCCTGCCTGGCGCAGACCATGACTGTTATGAAGGGGAGTGTGAGAGTCTTCAGAAACTCTTACACTCCTTTGACCAATTGGCTTCAAGTCCTACTGTGACTATCAAGTCTCATTAGACAGAATGGATGAACTCTTTGTGGCCCATGCTAACCCAGGGTCTGCAGCAGGGATGCTGCTGAAGATGGAAAGTATATCTGTATGGCCACTGGGGATATTTGGAGCCAGACTGCCATACTTATTTGAATGAGATTTCAGAACATGCTAATCGAAGCTCACAAACACAAACAGCAGGAGAAATAGTAGCTCTGATTTAATGTTGCTTAATCAGGGTTGTAGCCAAAATGAGCTGCCTTGGTGCAGGCTTGTTTCATTGTGGGCTGTTTCACACGCTCAAGCAAAGGGAGGCCAGGCAAGCAGCCATGCTCATGCTGGAGGTGATATCCATCACCCCTTGGTCAGGCTGTTCAGCTCTGCATGTAGACATCTGGTCTAGTTTTAGTTGGCCATTGCCTTTCCCCATCCAGGAAGAAAAAGAGCTGGAGAAGCCAGATAGAGAATGAGAACAGTATTCACTGACTCTACTCTGGAATGGGCAGGCCTGGTTCTGAGCCTGGCTTCCACACTTTCTGTGTGTGACCTTGACCAAATCCCTGGACCTCCCTGAGCCTCTGTTTCCTCATCTGCTGATGGAAGGTAGGTGTGAAGGTGCTCAGAGTGCTCTGCATGCGGGGTCACAGAGGGAAAGCAGCAGGAACCCAGGTGATTCCAGGGCAGTGACGTGCACGTCTGCCTCTTGTTTTACCCTGTGGACTACAGACTGTACACCTGTGCCAGGAACATGCAGCACATTTGATACTTTTATACTTAATCTGCAATAATTCCAGTCTTTACTGAATTTTACTTGAGGTTAATAATTCTAGATTATTAAGGAAAAAGGAAGAGGAGATAAAGATGAGGAGAAGGAAAGAGGAGAAAGAAGGGGAAGATGGAAATGAGGAAGAGGAGGATAAAAGAGAACAGGAGAAGGGAGATGACAGA
>NW_008356820.1:492951-524824 GCF_000622305.1 Nannospalax galili
GGAGGAGGCGGGGGAGGAGGTGGGGGAGGAGGCGGGGGAGGAGAAAATGGAGAGAGATTATCTGTCAACAGTGGGTGGCTTTCCCTTGGTAGCTGTGTGCTGATACCCAATGTCTTCTGCCTATGCAAATAAGACAGTGCCCTCTGTAATCATAACAATCACATACACCTGTATTATCTTGCCAGTGCTTCCTCAAAGTCCCTTGAGCAGGTACAACTGTTCCCTGTTGCACAGACAGAGCTTGCTAATATCACACAGCAGGACAGTGGCTAGCACTGTAATCTACCCTCAGGCAGCACAACTCTTTCTGGTACTCAGCTCATCCTGGCCTGCTTTACACATTTTCCCCAGGCTCCATGTTGGAAGTGTGTCCCTGGCTGAAAGAGTTATAAACCAGTGGCTAGAATTTGTCAACCTATGGTTGGTTTGTACACATCCTTAGGCTCGTCTATTCAAAAGCACTCCACACTCTTTGAGGAGGGACACCGTCCCCCATTACTGTCTCATTCTTCCAGAGAGAACTCAATCATTGCTCAGCCAGTCAGACACATAACAGCAGGGACCTCACCTCTCTGTGGTACAGCCCCACTACGCAACATTTGCCTCTGAGCATGGAGGGCAATGACCTCCATTAGAAAGCCCTGTTTTGATTAACACCACGCCCATCAGCCATTACTATCACAGGCAGACAGGCAGCGTGTTATGAGAGAACAGCCGCTCATCTCAAATGACTAACAATTAGGGAGACATTCGGACAGAAGGCGCTTGCATTTTTCAACAGAAGGCACATTCTCATTTTGCTGAAAACCTATTCATCTTTCTTCTCCCAAGCTGTGGTGAATTGCTCAGTGATTTCAATGTGAGTTCCAGGTCAGAGGACACCTTTTGCAACTCTGAGCATAAACATCTGATGCAGTGGGAATGGACTGATGGCAAATGGATGAATGACCCTTGAAAATATGTGCAACGTATTCATCATTAGTGAAATGCAAATTCAAACTGCAATGAGATATAACCACATACCTATAGGGTGTACTTTTTTTCAGTTTCAGTTTTTGACCACTACCCATTCTCCCTTATCGCAACATGAGGCCAACTTTTCTCTGGAAAATCATCACTTCTGGCTGGTGAGAGTCCAGCGTGTAAATACACTTGCTGATGATCTGAGTTTGATCCTTAGAATGCATAAAATAGGAGAAGAGAAACAACTTCCGAAGTTCTCCTCTGTCCTCCATGTGCATGCTATGGCAGGTGTATGCACACACTCAACACACATCATATACACAGATAATAATAATAACAGTAAATCATTTCTTTGAAATCCTCCATGTGCATGCCATGGCAGGTGTATGCACACACTCAACACACACACACATCATATACACAGATAATAATAATAACAGTAAATCATTTCTTTGAATATACTATTGCTCCTTGGATCTCCAACTGTGAACTATGGATGGGCATAAAGCCAGATACATCCAGTCAGCACACGTTTTTCTGACCATCATGACCACTGCATGAGTGGCCACCTTCTCAAGGTGGCTTTAACTAATATTGTCCCAGGACATTGCTGAGGATGTTGGGCTTCTTTAAAGTATTTTATTTATTATTTTTATTTTATGTGTATACATGTATTGCCTGCATGTAGGTGAGTGCACCCATGTCGTGCAATGCCTGCGGAGGACAGAAGAGGCTGTCAGATCCCCTGGAACTGGAGTTACGGACAGTTGTTAGCTGCCATGTGGGTGCTGGGATTCGAACCCAGGTCTTAACTACTGAGCCATCTCTCCAGCCCCTGGATGTTGGGCTTTTAAGTGTCACATTGTCTCCAAGATAGAAGGGGCTTTTAAGAAGAATATCTATATACACAAGGGGCAAAGAGAGATGGTTGGCAGGGTAGAGAGATGAAGGGGGGAGAATAAAGGAATGGAAGGATAGAGGGTGTGATGGAGAAAAAGAAAGGCATGGAAGGAAAGGAGGGAATGATGGAAGGACAGAGGGAGGGACAGAGTGCTGGGAAAAGGGAAGACTATGGATGGAGCAAGAAGAAGCAGGAGAGAGGAAAAGAGGGAGAGATAGGGGCTGTGAAGGTATAGAGGGAAGGAAGAAGATACACAGGGAGGATGGAGGGAAAGAGAGAAGGGTGGAAGGAAATAGGGAAGGATGGAGGACTGGAGGGTGGAAAGGGGGAGGAAGGGAGACCTTTGACTTGTTTTAGGCCCTGATATGACTTCTGACCTCTACATTTATGGGATCCGATAGATTTTATTCTTTCTCTCTTCTTCCTCTTTCTGAATTCAGTACCTTCTTTAGATTCCTGTCACTTGAAGCTAAAAGAGTGCTGACCTGTTAAGCCTGCAGCAGCTAAAAGGAATATCGAAATGAAGATTAATAGCTTGGGAGGGCAGCAGAGGACTTCAGCTCTCAGAAAGCAGCTCATCCATTCTGATCATGAGGAAACCCAAGACCCACCGTGGCTCCTCTCAGTTAAGCAGGCAGGGAGGGCAGGGTGGAGATGAAGCCAGGCTCCTAGTTTGCATGAAAATCTCTGACTTCAGAAACCACACTGGGGGCACTGGCTGCTATTGACCAGACAGGAAACAATGTGGCTACAGCTAGAGTCACAATATCTGATCAAGCCACTGTTGGGTAGCAGTTTCCTCTGAGATAAGATATTCCACTTGAAGGAATACTCATTAAGATACAGGATGTCAAAAAGGACAAGAAACAATAGAATGTTCTAAAGGGAGGTTAACAACAGGATGTTCTGTGGGGAGGTATAATATTTCATCCTGTACTGAAACTCCTTAAGTTCTGGGGAAGTAAACAACTCTATTGTCTCAGGAAATCCCTGAAACTGACCAGGTTCACTAGGTCCCTCCTTCTCCAAGAGGACTGCTGCAGACAAGCTGAACTGCCTGGAAGAGACACTTTCCAACCTGCTAAATTGCCTGCAAGTTAAGTAGCAACTTCCAGGCTTCCTGCTTTCAAGAGCCATCATTCATGCTGAGGAGTGTTTTGTCTTTGAGTCATTTCTGCTTCTCTAAGTGGCCCCTCACCCGTATTTCCATAGGCAACCCCAATAAAACTCATTGGTTCATGAAGTTGGACATGGATGATAGCCTTTGTTCTATTGTCAGTTCCCCATCTCCCCAGGAATACTGTCATAAAACAGCCACTATGGCCCTCACCTATGTGGAACAGAGGATAATTCAGGGAAGGTCTTTGTTTTTTTTAAATATTATTTTTATTTTATGTGTATGAGTGTATTGCCTGCATGTATGTGAGTGCACCTGTGTCATACAATGCCGCGGAGGTCAGAAGAGGGCTTCAGATTTCCCTGGAACTGGAGTTAAGGACAGTTCATAGCCACCATGTGGGTGCTAGGAATTGAACCCGGAGCCTCTGCAAGAGCAGTCAGCGCTCTTAACCACTGGGCCATCTCTCCAGCCCCAGGTCTTTGTTTTTTAATTTCTTTCTTCCTTTATGTAATTTCTTTGTGTGAGTGTATTCACACGTTTGGGTGCACATGTATGAGAGGGTGCACATGTATGAGAGGGTGCACACACGTGTGTGGTCATGTATGTGGGTAGAATCAACCTCAGATGTAGTTCCTCAGGTTCCACTTTGATTTTTGAGACAGGGTTTCTCAGCGGTCTGGAAGTCTGGTTGGCCAGCAAACTCCAGGGATCTCTCTGTATTTGCTTCCCCAGTGTTGGGATTCAAGCATAAGCCACCAGCATGTTTACCGAAGGTCCTCATGCTTGTATAGCAAGCACTTGACAGACTGAGCCATCTCTGGAGCCCAATTTCTTCCATCTTTAATCCATTACACTTTATCACTGAAACTCCTGGAGTCTATGAATGTATGTGATGGGACCCTTCACTGGGTCATTGACCCTTAACTAATGGTTGACATGTCCTCAGGGAGCACCCAGGGGTAGTAAGTGCAGTGAGGACCAGGCATATTTCTTGTCAGAGGGAAGAACAGAGCTACTTAGGATAGATTCTCATGAAATTCTGTTCTATGCTATTAATGCTCAATGCTACTAAAGCACTGATCATTATTACTAGGTAATTTGGCATCGAGACTCAACAATAGACTTTAAGTCATGTTTTGAAAAAGTATGTGTTCTGTAAATGTACTTTTTGAGTAAAGTAGAGACACTCTAAAACAAAACTCTTCAAGGCTGCAGGTATATGTCAGTGTGAGCTTGGAGACAAGAAAGAGCCAGCTGCACTTAAGAAATTTAAAGGAGGCAGGGGTGGGGGGTTGGGGGCCTTAGATATAATGAGATGAAGGATGTGTGTCAATTACATAGGGCCTCCCATGGAGAGAGCTTGGACTTTTTTCTAGCAGCAGTTAGAGGTTCTAGAAAGTTCTAGGCAGAAAAGTGATATGGTCTCACAATGTAATAAAAGAATAGTACAGGAAGTCTGGCTGTGTGTAACTGGGTAAGAGAGCGAAAGTGCCAGGTGAGGACTCCCTGAGTGGTTGCGGTCAGCATCTTGGTGAGGTCTAATGGCACAGCAATTTGGACAGAGTGGTGACCTGGGATCAGCTGAGGACCTTCAGAGGGGCGTTGTGCCCTAGCTTGTGTGTGGAATGAGTTGACCTGAACACAGCTCTGGGGCTTCTAGGCAGGAAAGGTCTGGCAGTCAGTTATACTTGTGACCCTGGGATCCCCTTTGAAGTTCCTTCTTGACCACTTCCCTTGTGTGTGAACCAGTGGACCTGACTTTCATAGCAAGAGCAAGGAGAGTCAGATAGCAAGCAGAAGTGAAGCAGTTGATTTTTAAATCTTAGGAAGTATGGTGTCAGCTTAGAGAAAAGGCAAAATGGTTGGTGTGACTATTTGGCTCAAAACAGTTTTTTCTTTAAATATCTTATCATTTTTATTTTATTTTATGTATGTGAGTTTATTGCCTGCATATATGTAAATGCACCCCTGCCATGCAGTGCTTACAGAAGTCAGAAGAGGGCATCAGATTCTCTGGAACTAGAGCTACAGGTGATTGTTAGCCAATATGTGCACAGTTGCAATCCTAGAACTTGGGAAGTGGAGGCAGGGGAATTAGGAGTGCATGACTATCCTTGGACACATAGTGAGTTCAAGGCCAGCCAGGGCTCCATGAGACCCTATTTAAAACTGTAAAGCAGCAACATAAAAGAAATCTCTTATACAGACTCTCAAAGCAGTTAATTTGCCACACTAGAAATTTAAGATAAAATTTACTTAATGGATATTTTTCTTGTTGGACAGCAATACTTTTCCAAGGACTTGCTATTATAAGCTGTGTCAGTAAATATTTTATACATAATCTTTGTTCATATCTCTTGTAAGTTCCTTGAAATATTTCTGAAAATTAGATAAGTTTAGTATACATTATATTTCTTAAAACTATTTTATTTATTCTTTTTATTTTATGTGTATGCGTGTATTAATAGCCTGCATGTAGGTAAGTGCACCCGTGTCATGCAATGCCTGCGGAGGACAGAAGAGGCTGGAAGACAGGAGTTACTGTTAGGTAATCAGGAAGGAAGTGCCAAGACAAGCAAGATTCTGGCAAGATAGTTTGTTGGAGTTGGAGAGTCACAGGGGATGGCGCTCAGCTGGGGAGAAGTAGCCACCGATTTGCCAGCTGCTGGCAGGAGAGTTTTATAGGGGGTTAGGGAATGAAGAAGGTGGATAAAATAATTCCGTTTTGGCAGGAAGCAGGGGTCTGCACATTGTGAAACTTATCAGGGGGAAACAGCTTGTGATGAGAGCTTCTTCATGGTCAGTGCAGTTGCTGATTCAGTTCCTGTTTCTCAAGGGGCCCTTGGGACCTGTCTTGTGATGTTTTACTGCACTGAGGGAGGATTGCTGCAGACCTGGACTCTTATCAGTTACCATCAGCTGAGATGAGGAACACAGGGCAGGTGTGTTACAGCAGTGAACTGTGATGGTTTATGAGATCAAAGACTGTAAATGAAGACCATATCAGGCTTGAGTTCAAAGCCCACTCATCATGAGTGAACTTGTAACTGATGATGGTCACTAGGAATGGCCTATAAGCTAAGGGCAGTCATCCAAGGCAATGCTGAGAGTCACTGAGCATCCTTTAAATCCAGTATGGTTATAGGTGGCTCTATTAACTGACATTCCCCAATCGGTGTGTAATTCCAAAATTTCTATCTAAATTTGAGAGGAAGATTGATCCTCTTAAAAGGAAACATCACACATGTGCACACACATACACATGTGTAGGTACACAGACACACATGCGTGTGCACACATGCACAGATGTGCTCACATGCATGTATACACACACTCCTTTTGGTGACCTTTCTTCAGTCTTCTCTCTCTTTTCTTTATTTCTTCTCGATGATAGTTCTGTCATACTACAATTCATCTGAACACTCAAACTCCTTTCAAACACCATCTGATAAAACAGCCGATGCAATTTTCTCTTCAGATAGAAATGAGGAAAATGTAATGATTACAAGAGTAGATAGCGCCATTGTCTCGAACAGATATCCTCTTGGGCAGAAAGCATAGAACTGAATGTGGACTTCCTCTGAGTTTGTGGGAAGGGCTTTCACCTGATGTTTGATGAGTGGTGGAGGGTGTTGCACCTTCTTTGCTGCCTTTATGGACACTAAGGCAAAGTTTATAACTATTGTCTGATCAACTTCTCAACCTCAGCGCTGCAGACATCTGGCAGTGGGTCCATCTTGGTCATGAAGGATTCTGGGAGCTGTAGGATGAATTGTTAGCAGTACACATGGGATCTACCCATTGCATGCTAGTTTCCTTTCAAATTATGGCACCCAAAATGTCTTTAGACATTGCCAGTGTCCCCTGGGCTGGGATCTCTGATCTAGAATGGTCAGTGTCCTGAGTTCACAGAGTTATGGATTGTTATTACCCTACCAGGGAGGATTGAAGCTGAGCTCTCAGTCTCCTTTTTCTCCATCTTTGTCCCCTGTGACTTCAGCCTCTATGGAAAGGGTCCATTCCTTCCTGCTCATCTTCCTACAACTTGCTGAATCTCTCCCTATATGAAGCATGTGTATTGTTGGGCACTGAACAATCCTACACAGGATGTGGGCTGTCTTGGAGTTTTCTCTTTACTCCTTTGGTCAGTATCTTAGGAACTAATATTTACATGAATATTTGAAAACCATGATGGGGCCAGGTGTGATGGCACACACCACACAATGACAATTATCCTAGCACTCAGGAAGCTGAGACAGGGGAATCATGAGTTAGAGAACAGCTGAAGATGTATAGTGAATTTCAGGCCTGCCTGTCCTGCAAAGGAAGGCTCCCCACACCTTAACAAAGATTTAAAGAGTAAGAGTTGTTATGATGAGACTTCCATTGCATGAAGGGTCAGAGAAGGGTCCACTGGAGTTCATGTAGGTGAGAGTTGTTACAGATCCGTGATCGAACAAAGTCACCAACACCACTTTGGTAGAAAGTAGCAAGGCAAAACTTTATTACGATCAGCCAAGCTGTCTGTATCGGGAATAGAAGCAACCCTGAACACTAGCCGGCCAGGATTTTTATAAGATTACAGAAAGCATTGTTCAAACAGAACATCTGTGAGCCAATCAGGGTTATACAACACAGCAGAATCTGAATTCACCAATCAACAGCCTGTTACTGCACGGGCAAGTGAAGCAAGTGTACAGAAGTGAGATAAGCAGTTAGCTCTAGATTAGAACATTCTGTGCTTTGGCAGTTAGGCCATTTCTCAGACTCATAAGCACACTCCTCTCTGGAGAATTTACAGGAATCGGGCAGAGGTCAGCCCCTCTTAACTCTCTTAAAGGAAGATGGGGAAAACTTATGTTAGTACCCTGAGATAGTTCAAGAGTGGAGAAGCAGGGCTGGAGAGATGGATCAGTGGCTAAGAGCAATGACTGCTCTTGCAGAGGACCCAGGTTCGATTCCCAGCACCCACATGGTGGCTACAAACTGTCCTTACCTCCAGTTCCAGGGGAATACGAAGCTCTCTTCTGACATCTGCGGCATTGCATGACACAGTCTCACTCACATACTATACACTCATACACGTATAATAAAAATAATAAATAAAATATGCAGTCACCACCAGTGGAGGCCACTCCTCCATTCTTGTGGGTGCCACTCCTTAGTTCTCATGGGCTTCAAGGCTGCTCCTCCACTAGCCCAGAACTGAGGCCACTCTTCTGCTCACCCGGTGCTGAGGCAGCTCTTCTGCTCGCCTGGCGCTGCCTCGGATTGCCGCTGCTTCTGCCCGGTCCCGGACCCCAGGGCTCGTGAGGAGACTGTGTTAGTGGAAACTCATTCAGACACAGGGGACCAGGTTCAGTGACACGGGTCTGGACCAGGTTTGTTGATGCAGATCCAGTTTATTGTAGAAGGGTACAAGCTTATATAGGGGTAGGGGTCCAATGGAGAAGTTACAACTCAGATCTTTGGCAGGGCTATGTCCTATCATGATGTCGCCAGTCAGGCACCTCATTAGCATAATGGGTTTCAGGTTACTTAGGTTCTGGTTTCCTTATAGGGCAGATTTCCTTGGAACCACATGACCCAGGCTGTCTAAGTGTTGCAATTTGGGATCTCAAGGGTGGTGATTATGGAGTGGCCAGCTCTAGGCATCAGTCTCATGATCTGCCAATGGGAGCAAATGTCACAAGGCATTTCTTGTGGCTCCAGTGGTCAGGCCGTTGCCTTGGGCCTGCTGTATGGCTGTCATTAAGACTTTCACCCTAGGCTCAAGCCTGTCTCCTACAAAAATATATTTTTTTAAAAAAGAGTGGAGAAGCAGCTACCTTGTGCTTAGATCTCAAATGTTCTCAAATGTTCCTGTGTTAAAAGCTTGGTCCCCAGGATAGTGTTATTGGGAGGCAGTGGGCCCTCTAAGAGGTGGGACCTGAGAAGTTCTAGGTCACTGGGAACAGGCATCCTCTTGATGGGGACACTAGTGAGATTGAGGTTTTGCTATATCAGATATGAGGTCCATGCTGCAATAGCCACAGATGACACACAGCCAGCCCAATCATTCGATTCAAAAGCAAATACAGTGGTCTTTTCACTGACGGTGGCAGGGCCCAGTCACACCTACCGGCAGGTCCTATAGCTCATGTTGCTGAGCAGTCCGAATGCACCATCACTGTGGAAACTGTTTTCTTTCAACTCTAGAGAAAGGGGAGAAATCAGTTAGCAAGCTTTCTGAAGATTAAACTGCATAAATGACAGTGACTGTGATCAAGAAGAAAGAGATTGTGTGGACTGTTTCCATTTGAGAGACAATAAGTAGGTATTTTTTTTTTTTTAATGCTGAAGACAACAAGATTCTCTTCCCATCACTGTTTCTTTACATTAAGGCCCACGTGGAGAAAGAGTTCACAGGGAAGGATAAAAAGTTTGAAGGCCCAGATAAAAGATAAGATGCTCTGCAATTTGGAATGAGGAAAATTTAAGAGTAATCCACAGAACAGCAGCCTGCTGTGGTGGGTTTTTATGCTGTCAAACATTCATCTGGATTTAAGGAGAAAAGATATAAAGGTTTAATTTAAATACATGAAAGCCCAGTTTCACTTCCAACAGGAGTAGCAGCACAATTCAAAGTTTGTATTGCTTTAGATATGATCTGTGGTTTACAGCACAGGTGTTCCAACACTTCACTTCTGCCTAAAGAGAATCCCAGAATGCATTTCTGATTCACCAAACTGTCTTCCACCTTCCCTTGTCCCTAGCTGCCCTTCGCATGTCTTCAGAGGGCCAGTGTTCAGAGTGTTTAGTAGTCTTCCCTCCCCAGGTCCGGAGCTACACAAAGCCTGTGAGAGGATGCCTAGTGTTACTCTTCATCTTTGTCATTAGCCAGTCTTCCTCAGTTAGAAATGTTTTTTTCCTGTAATAGAAGAGCTAAATCACAGCAGCTAAAACAAGTGAGGGCAAGGGGCTGGAGAGATGGCTCAATGGTTAAGAACACTAGCTGTTTTTACAGAGGACCCAGGTTCAATTTCCAGCACCTACATGGCAACTACCAACTGTCCATAACTCCAGTTCCAGGGGAATCTGACTCTCTCTGCTGACCTCCATGGGCACTGCACAACACATGCAGGCAAAACACTCATATACTTAAAATAAAAATTATATATATGTTTTTAATTTTTGTTTTGTTTTGTTATATATATGTCTTTTTGAGACAGGGTCTCCTAGTAGCCCCAGCTGTCCTGGAACTCACTTTGTAGACCAGGCTTGCCTTGAATTCACAGAGATCTGCCTGCCTCTGCCTCCCGAGTGTTGGGATTAAACGCATGTACCACCATGCCTGGCTATAAAATATTTTTTAAAAAATGAAAAATAGCAAGTAGGACAGATTTATTGGGCTAAGACAGTAAGAGGTCTGGGGAGAAGACATTTCTACTTTGGTTTAAAAGTCCTGTGATATCAAGATCAGAATCAGTGGGATTCCCCTGGGATTTTGCTCCTATGGTTGTTACATGGCACCAAGATGGCTGCTGTGCCCTAGAGACCACATACATCTTCAAACATAGGAAAGAAGGCTAGGAGTCATAGTAAAGAATGCCTCTAGCCTTAGTTTAGCTAATTCATGTAAGTTAGTGATTTAAACAGGGACTTGTATATAATTGCTGCTATAGAATTATCTATTATTATTATTTTCTTTTAAGAATGTTTAGCTATTTGACCTGACTTCTCCTTACATCTCATTAGCCAAAAATGAATCTAAGAGTGTTCATAGTCTAAAAGTAATTGAGGTATAATGGATAGGTTATCCAAATTATGATTGATTATAGAAGTTGTACAAGGAGCTTTGTCTTTCTTTGTTATGATCTTAGAAGTCAGTGTATTCTTATTCTCCCCTTGGATGTCCAGTGAACCTAGCTTTGGAAAACATGACTGATATCCATAAAGGAGATGGACAGAATCAGTGAGTCCATCATGATGTAGGACTGACTCACAGACTTTTGTTTTCACCAGGGAACTAGGCCAGCTGGTAGAGATGGTGTGAGAAGACTTTTGCCACCTGATTGATATATAGGTGATGACCCTTAGTGGGATTCATTGCTTTATTTGTTTGTTTTTGTTTGTTTTTTTGTTGTTGTTTTTATTTTTGTTCTAATCTTTTAAAAATCAGCTGTATTGAAGTATAATTCACATAGCATACAGTAGCTTTTAGTATATTCACAAAGTCATGTAATCATCACCATGATGTAATTTTAGAACATTTTGTTATTTCCAGAAGAATCTCCATGTCCATCAGCAGTTGCACCCCACTTCCTCTTCCCAGCTCCTGGCAGCCACTAATCCACTCTGTCTCTGCTGTGCTTGTTGCAGTTTTACATAAATGCAATCATGCAACATGTGGTCTTTTGTGCTTGGCTACTTTGACTTATTATAGTGTTTGTAAGGATCATCCACATTGTAACATAAATTAGAACTTAATTTTTTTTTAATTTTTGGTCTTTTTGAGATAGGGGTCTCCCTGTAGCGCCAGCTGGCCTGGAACTCAGTATGTAGACCACATTGGCCTCAAACTCAGAGATCCTCCTGCCCCTGCCTCCCAAGTTCTGGGATTAAAAGGGTGTACCACCATGACTGGAAAGAGCTTCATTTTTATGTTCAATAATAGTCCACTTTATGTACCACGTGTTATTCAGCTTCATCAGTTGGACTTTTGGGTTGTTTGAACGTTTTGCCTGTTAAGGACACTACTTTAGTGTTATTTGTATATATGTTTCTGCATACATCTGTGTTTTCATTTCTCTTGGGCATACATTTAGGAGTAGAATTGCTGAGTTACATGGTAACTCTCTGTTTAACATTTTGAGGAACTTCCAAATTGTTTTTCACAGTGACTATACCATTTTATACCCCCAACAATGTATTAAGGTTTTGGTTTCTCCATTTGCTTATCAATACTTACCTACATTTTGTAATATAATTGTAGCCATCTTAATGACAGTGAAATGGTATCTCATTATGATTTTGATCTGCATTTCTTTAATGACTAATCATTCAGAGCACTTTTTTGTGTGTTTATTGGTCATTTGTATGTATTTTTGGATTCATGTCTAATCCTTTGCCTACTTTTAATTCTGTTATTACCCTTTTTCCTTTTATTTATTGAGCTTTTAAAATTTCATACAATATTTCCCATTCACATGCAGACCCCCTTCCCCATGCATATCAAACCCTATGCACTCTGCCATATATGCTGAGTCCTATTCATTCAGGCATTTGTACCCAAATGTCCTTCAGTGCAAATGCGTCCACTGGAGTCTAGTCAGCCCATCCGGTGGTCGTATGCAAGTCATGCTCACCCTCACCCAGCAGTAAACAGCCTCAAATAGTTCTTGATCTAGGGCTGACCTGCCACCTATTTCTCACCTCCCCTTTGGGCCCTTGTTTGATTGAGCTGACATGGGTCCTGTGTTGGATGCCACTGCTGCCATAGGCTTACATGAGCAGGTCTCCATTGGCCTGGAAACCTCTACCTCATAAGTTCATGAACCAGCCCTGGCTATTACAATCTTCTGCCTCCTCTTCTGCAGTGGTCCCTGAGCCGTGGGTGGGTGAGGTTCCATATAGGAATCCCATCGTACACTCTACTGTCTCTTATTCTCCAAAATTTCGCCAGTTGAGGCTTTCTGTGTGTAACGCACTCTGATGTACATGAAAGCTTCACTGGTGAGAGTTAAGGGGTGCATTAGCCCTCTCTCTACCCCTTATTCTACTATGTTCCATGATTGTTGTAGAGATTTGACTGTAGATGTGTCACCTAGTACTGGACATCTCCCCAGTGCATGTTCTCTATGCCTGATCAGATGTGCAGCTCTGCAGTAGCCTCCATTTGTTGCACAAAGAAACTTCTTTGATGAGTAATGTATGACATGTTTGTTGCTCTAAGAGAGGTCTCATCTATCTCGTACTGTGTTCCCTTCCAAGCAGCAGTATATATATGCATTAATGTTCAGATGCTCTATGTGCATTTCTCATAGGGTTTCTAGGACATCACTTTTCCCTCTAGATTTCCTGACCCCCCTGAAATTCACTCATCTCTACTCTTTTTTTTCTCCTATATGGCCTCCCTCCTCCATCCCTTCCCAGTACCAGGGCCCCCACCATTCCCACCCTCCCCCCAATACCTCCCAACTCCCACCACCCTTCCATTCCTGAGTTCCCTCGCTCCCCACACTATGGTCCCTTGCATGTCTCTCCCTTCTCTCCTCCCTGCCAATTACCCACAAGTTTTCTACCTCCCTCAGGTAGCATCTGTTCCCTACTATCCCCCTTTCAGGTTCTTTCTTTTCCTTTACCTCCATGTATCCTTTCCATTTTCCTGGCTCCTGGTATTACTTCAGAATTTATATCCACGTATACAAGGGATTGGTGCACAATCCACAAATGAGGGAGAACATATGTCACTTGCTTTTCTGCATTTGTTACTTCACTTAGTATAACACTCTCTAGTGCCTTACATTTACCTGCAAACTTTATAATTTTACACTTTTCTACCTGCTGAGTAGAACTCCATTGAAATGTATCACATTTTCATTACCCATTCATCAGTTGAGGGAGACAGGCTTGAGCCTAGGGTGAAAGTCTTAATGACAGCCATACAGCAGGCCCGAGGCAATGGCCCGACCACTGGAGCCACAAGAAATGCCTTGTGACATTTGCTCCTATTGGTAGATGAGACTGATGCCTAGAGCTCGCCACTCCCTAATCACCACCCTTGAGATTCTAAATTGCAACACTTAGGTATTGCAACAGCCTGGGTCACATGGTTCCCAGGACTCCAGGCCCCACACAGGAAACCAGAACCTAAGTAACTTGAAACCTATCATGCTATTGAGGTGTCTGACTTGCGATGTCATGATAGGACACAGTCCTGCCAAAGATCTGAGTTGTAACTTCTTGATGGGACCCCCACCCCTATATAAGCTTGTGCCCTTCTACAATAAGCCAGATCTGTGTCACTGAACCTGGCCTCCTGTTTCTGAATGCGGCTCCGCTAACACAGTCTCCTCACCATACCTGGGGTCCAGGACCAGGTAGAAGTAGCGACGATCAGAGGCAGAAGAGCGGCCTCAGCACTGGGTGAACAGAAGAGCGGCCTCAGCACCGAGCGAGCAGAAGAGCGTCCACAAGCGAAGGGCGGAGCCAGTGCGATCAGAGGCGCGACCCGTGTGATCCAAGGCAGCTCCAAGGTGGCCATGCCCGTGTGAACGGAGGTGGTGCCCAAGCGATCGGAGGGGGCACCTATGCGATTGGAGATGGCGCCCAGGGCGAACAGAAAGTGGCTGCAGTTTCCATTTCTTTCTCTTTTTTTTTGGCCTTTTTTTGAGGCAGGGTCTCCCTGTAGCCCCAACTGTCCTGGAACTCGCTATGTAGACCAGGCTGACCTTTAACTCACAGAGAACTGCCTGCCTCTGCCTCCCGAGTGCTGGGATTAAAGGCGTGTGCCACCACGCCATTTCTTAGCTATTGTGAAGAAAGCAGCAACAAACATGGATGTGCAGATATCTCTACAGAACGATGAGTCCTTTGGGTATATGCCAAGGAGTGGTATCACTGGATCATATGGTAGGTTCATTTTTAGTTTTTTGAGGGTTCTCCACACTGCTTTCCATAGTGGTTGCAGGAGTTTGCATCCCCACCAGCAGGGAACGAATGTCCTCTTTCTCCACATCCTCTTCAGCATTTGCAATCTTTTGTTCTCTTGATATTGGCCAATATGAATGGAATAAAATGAAATCTTAAAGTGGTTTTGATTTGCATTTCTCTAATTACTAAGGATGCTGAACACTTTTTAAGGTGCTTCTTAAACATTTTTATTTCATCGCTTGAGAACTCTCTGTTTAGGTCTATTGCTCATCTTTTTATTGAGTCATTCATTTTCTTCTTTCTTTTTTAAGTTCTTTGTGTATTCTGGATATTAATCCTCTGTCAAATGTGTATCTGGTGAAGATTTTCTCCCACCCATGGGCTTTCTCTTCCCTTAATTATTTATTTTGCTGTAATTTAATGAGGTCCCACTTATTGATCATTGACCTTAGTGCCTGAGCAGCTGGTGTCTAGTTTAAAAAGTCCTCTCCCATGCCTATATCTTGGAAGGTGATGTCTATGTTGTTGTCTAGCAGTTTTTGAGTTTAAGGTTTTATATTGAGGTCTTTGGTCCATTTGGAGTTGACTTTTGTGCAGGATGAAAGATAAGGATCAAGTTACATTTTTCTGCAGGTGGAGATCCAGTTTTGCCAGCACCACTTGTTGAAGATGCTATCTTTCCTCCATTGTGTGTTCTTAGCGCCTTTGTCAAATATCAGGTGGCTGAAATTGTATGAACTCATGTTTGGATCTTCTGTATTTTTCCATTGATTTACTTGTCTATTTTTGTGCTAATACCATGCTGTTCTTATGACAACTAGCTTTGTAATATAATCTGAGTTCTGGTATGGTGATCCTCCCAGCATTGTTCTTTTTGTCCAAGATTGTTTTGGCTATCTGAAGTCTTTTGTGATTCTATATGAATTTTAAGATGATTTTGTCAAGCTCTGTGATGAATGTCATGGATATTTTGATTGGGATTGCATTGAATTTATAAATTGCTTTTGGTAAGATGGTCATTTTCACAATATTGATTCTGCCAATCCATGAGTGTGATAGGTCTTTCTATCTCCTAGTGTCTTCCTCTATCTCTTTCTTTAGAGTTTTGAAATTTTCATTGTAGAGATCTTTAATGTTTTTGGTTAGGTTTATTCCAAATACTTTATTGTTTTTGAGGCTATTGAGAATGGGAAGTTTTCCTCTAGTGCTTTGTGTGATTACTTGTTATTGGTATATAGAGAGGCTACTGATTTTTGTAAGTTGATTTTGTATCCTGCCACTTTACTGAAAGCATTAATCAATTCTAACAGTTTTCTAGTGGGATTTTTGGGATCTTGTAAGTATAATATGTCATCTGCAAATAGGGGTAGTTTGACCTCTTTTTTCCCAATTGGTACTCTTTTAATTTCCTTCTCTTGTCTTATTGCTCTAGCAAGGGTTTCAAGCACTATATTGAAAAGGAGTGGAGGCAGTGAACAGCCCTGTCTGGTTCCTGATTTTAATGGGAGTGTTTCCAGTTTTTCTCCATTTAGGATGATGTTGGCTATGGGTTTGTTATATACAGCTTAATTATGTTGAAGTATGTTACCTCCAGACCAATTCATTTTAGGACTTTCAACATGAATGTATGTTGGATTTTGTCAGATGCCTTTTCTTGAGATGACTATGTGTTATTTTTTCTTTAAGTCCTTTTATATGTTTTATTACTTTTATTGACAAATATGTTGAACCATCCCTGCATCTCTAGAACAAAGCTGACTTGATCATGGTGGATGATCTTTTTGATGTGTGTCTGTATATGGTTTACAAGTGTTTTGCTGAGTATCGTATCTTTGCATTCATATTCATTAAAGATATGGGTCCATAATTTTCTTTTTTTTGTTGTCTCTTTACCTGGTTTTGGTATTAGAGTGATACTGGCTTTGTAGAAGGAATTTGGGAGTTCTCCCTCTGTTTCTATCTTTTTGAATAATTTAAGCAGTGTTGGTTGTCAATTTTCTTGGAATGTCTGGTGGAACTCTGCTGTAAATCCATCTGGGCATGAACTTTTTTTAGTTGGGACTGTTTCAACTTCCTTGTTTATCATAGGTCTGTTTAGGCTGTTGATCTATTCTTGGTTTAACTTTGGTGGTAGCCATAATTTTTAGAAATTCATTCATTTCTTTTAGGTTTTCAAATTTAATAGCGTATAGATTTTTAAAGTATTCCCTTACAATATTTTGGATTTTCTTTCTTTTTTTTCTTTTGGTGTCTGTTTTCATCTCTGATTTTGTTCATTTGGATTTTCTCTTTCTTTCTTTTGGTTAACTGGGCTAAATGTCTGTCTAGCTTGTTTAACGTTTCAAAGAACCAGCTTTTAGATTCATGAATTTTTTTGTATTATTTTCTTTCTTTCTATTTCATTAATTTCTGCTCTGAGTTTTGTTATTTCTTCTTGTCTACTAGGTTTGGGGTTGGTTTGTTCTAGCCTTTCCATAGTCTTGAGTTGTATGGTCAAGTCATTTACTTGTGTTCTTTCTGATTTTTTAATGTGGGCATTAAGAGCTATAAACTTACCTCTTAGGACTGCTTTTAGGGTGTCCCAGAGGTTTTGTTGTGTTGTGCTCTCATTTTCATTTTGTTCCAAGAATAGTTTCATTTCTTTCTTGATTTCTTCTTTGACCCATTCATGATTCAGGAGTGTGTTGTTTAATCTCCATGAATTCATGTATTTATTAGAGCTTCTTTTGCTGTTGATTATAAGCTTTATTGCATTGTGGTCTGATAGAAGGCATGGAATTATTTCAATTTTTCTTTGTATTTGTTGAGATTTGTTTTATGCCTCAGAATGTGGTCAATTTTAGAATAGTTGCATGAGCTGCTGAGTAGAAAGTGTATTCCTTGGTGGTTGGGTGGAATATTCTGTATATATCTGTGAGGTCCATTGCATATAGTATGTCATTTAATTCAGATGTGTCTCTGTTTATTCTTTGTCTTTTTGACCTGTCTATTGAAGAAAGTGTGGTATTAAAGTTGCCCACTATCACTGAGTTGGTGCCAATCTCTGTTTTATAGTCCTGGACTACTGATTTTATGAAATTGAGTGTTCCAGAACTTGGTGCATAAATGTTCATGATTGTAATATCTTCTTGGTCAATTGTTCCTTTGATTAGAATGAACCCTCCTTATCTCATTTGATGAGTTTTAATTTGAAGTCTATTTTGTCAGATATTAAAATTGCAACACCTGCTTGCTTCTTAGGGCCATTTGCTTGGAATATTTTTTTTCCATCTTTTCACTCTATGAGAGTGTCTATCTTTGGACATGAGTTGAGTTTGTTGAAGACAACAAAAAAATTGGTTTTCTTTCTTGGTCCATTGCATCAGCCTGTGTCTTTTGACAGGGAGTTGAGGCCATTGATATTTAGTGTTACTAGTGAAAGGTGTGGATTGTGTACTGTCATTTTAATTTCTTTGTCTTTGTGGTTATACCTTTCTTTATTTTCTTTCTGTAGCATTTTGGGCATACTCGTTCCTTTCTCCAGTCCTTTGTATTGCTTCAAGTATTCTTTGTAATGCTGGTTTTGAAGACATGAGTTCTTTCAGCCTATGTGTGTCATGGAAATTTTTCTGTTCCCTTTCAACCTTGATAGATGGTTTTGTTGGATAAAGTATTCAGGGTTGGCATCCATGGTTGTTTAGAACTTGGAATACTTTGTTCTAGGCTCTTCTGGCTTTCATAGTTTGCATTGAAAAGTCAGCTGTAATTCTTTTGCATTTTCCTTTATATGTAACTTGTTGTTTTTCTCTAGCACCTTTCAGTACCGTCTCTTTGTTCTGTACACATAATGTTTTTACTATGATATGTCGTGAGGACTTTCTGTTCTGATCATGTCTTAATGGTGTCCTCTGTGCTTCTTGAATCTCTATAGGTATATCTTTCCCTAATTTAGGCAAGTTTTCTTCTATAATCCTATTGAAGATCTGTTCCTTGCCATTGGTTTGGTCTTCTTTTCCTTCCTATATACCTATAATACATAGATTTGGTTGTTTCATGTTCTCCCACATTTCCTAAGTATTCCATTCTTGTGGGTTTTTTTAAATTTTGCATAGTCTTTGCTTAAGGAGTCCAGATCTTCAACTTTATCCTTCAGTCTTGATATTCTGTTTTCCATTTCATTCATTCTGCTTCTGAGATTCTTGTTGTCTGTACTTGGTTTAATGAGTCTTTCAGCCCCACCTTCATTTCCATTTCGGTTTTCTTCACTATTTCTATCTCTTTAGTGAATTTGCTTTTCAAGTAAAGAATTGCTTTTATATTTCCTTAAGCATTTTTAATACTTCACTAAGCTGCATATTTGTATATTCTTGAGCTTCCATCAAAAGTTTATGCCTTTCCTCTTTGAGTTCTTTGAGTTGTTTTTGTTTTCCTATAATTCTTTGATCATGTTTATTATTGTTCTTTTAAATTCTGTGTCCTAGGGCTCTACATGGTGGTTCTCAGTGTTCTGCACTTCTGTATAACTCATGGGTTTTGTTGGGGACATATTTTCCTGGTTTTTCATATTGTCTGCTTTTGCATTGCCATCTGGGCATATGGATGTTCTTTGTCTGTTATGTGTTCAATGGGAACGTCTACTCTGCTTTTCCTTAATTTTGGTTCAGAGCCCTGGTTGAACAGGTCTGTCTGCCTGATCCAGAGGCTGGAAGTTTGGCTGTGAGGGGGCCGCCTGGGTGAGAACTTAGGGATCTATGGTAGCGTGGGTGGTTAATCTGGTTTGGGAAGGTAGGTTAGGGATTTGAAGTTAAGGAGTAAGAGCCAGACTGTGATAGAAGCCTGCGGGAAGGGACAGTGATGGTAGATATGGGGTAGATAGTACTCCTGTGGAGAATGGGTTGGAGCCAAAGCTGGGCCTGCCTATGAAAGAGGCAGGCAAGGGATGGGGTAGGGTGGGGCCCACCTGTTAGAGAGGCCAGCAGGGGAGAGAGTGAAGGTGGATGAGAGAAATGGGGAAAGGAGGCAGTGAGCTTGATCCAACTTACCAGAGTCCTGGCTGAGCAGGTCTGTCTGCCTGATCCCAAGGCTGGGAGTTTGGCCATGAAGGGGCTTCCTGGGTGAGGACTTAGTGGTCTATAATAGGGTGGGTGGTTAATCTGATTTGGGAAGGTAGTCCAGGGATTTGGAGTTAAGGAGTAAGAGCCAGCCTGTGATAAAGGCCTGTGGGGAGGGACAGTGATAGGGGTTCATTGTTTCATCTTTTTCTTTTTGAGACAGGGTCTCATGGAGACCATGCTGGCCTCAAAGTTGCTATGTAGCCGAAGATGACCTTGAGCTTCTGATCTTCCCACCTCTTCCTCTGGTGCTGGAATTACAGTAATGTACCACTAATCCAGTTCATGAGGTACTTGGGATTGAACTCAGGGCTTTATGCATGCCAGGCAAACATTCTACCAACTAAGCCACATCCTCAGTCCCTGGTGGTAATTGGGGTTGAATCCAAAGCTTTGCATGTGTTAAGCAAGCATTCTACCATGAAGCTCCAGTCCCAGTTCACTGTGTACATGGAGAAACTAAACCTGCCTGTACCATGCCTAGTAAACAGAAGCAACTTCATTTTCCATGCCCCTCCACCCTTGCAGTGGGCACCCACTAAGTTCATAAAAACCCTGGAGAATGGGCTAGCATGTCTACTTTGTTTTACTGTTTGTTTGTTTGTTTTAAAATAAGGATCAATTTTAGAATGAAATATTTCCATAAAAACTAGTATCAGATCATTGTAACTCCAGAAGGTGGGTCAGCCATAAGGTTGACCCCTCCATGCACTCTCCCACCATTGATGGCTGTTTACCATCTACTCTATTTTGACTCAGTCCCGTCCCTTACCAATATCCCCATACCCTGACTTAAATCTGCACCCTCTTAATGAAAGATGTTCCCTCTTCCAAGTAGTCCTATGCTAAAGACAAAATAGTTCATTAGTCTTTAGATATGATGAGAACTTGGAAGAAAATAAAACAAAACAGGGATCTGTAACAGGGAGAGACAGGTCGCTGTCCAGGGCACTATTGTATATGGAGTAGTTGGTAGGGGCAGAGAAACAAATGCAGAATGTTGCTAAAACCAACATTTGGAGTCAGAGCATTCAAAAGAGGAGCTAGCCTGAGAAAGGACCTTGGAAAACCAGTAAATTAATACTTATGAAGAACACAACAGATCTTAGGCCAGAATGAGAGATAGTGTGAGGGGAGAATGCTGCTGTGGATTAGCTACCTATGCACAGCCTGGATGAGCTGTTATAAAGCACCCTCTATGGAGTCTGTTCTTCAGCTATGTTTCCATGATTCCATCTTTCTGTCTCTGAGCCTCTGTATTCTCTATCTTCCTACCAGTTATCTTTGCTGTCTCTCTGCTTGAGCAGGTAGAGACCAGACTACTGCAGGATGATGGGACACCAAGGCTTCCCTTTATCATTTCTTGTATTCCATTCATGTGGAAGTTGAACCATGAGTCACATTTATTCAAGTTTCTCAAGTGTTTTATTGACTGTGGTGTGGTACAGTTGTGCTCAGGGAACCGCAAGGCACAGGCAAACATACTTTGCCTGTGACCTGGATTGACTAGTCAATCACATCATTCTTCATTGTGATCCCTCAAGGCTGTGAGATGGTGAGTGGACTTGTGCTTTGGAATTGGGTTAATTTAATACTAGCTCTGGAACTCTATTAGTCACTTTCTACCAACTGTGGCAAAATACCTAGAACCTCAGCCCATGGAATGAAGCCACCCATATTCAGGCTGGGTCTCCCACTTCAAAGAACTTAATTTAGAAATGTCCTTACAGACATGGCCAGAAATTTGTTTCCTAGGTGATTTTAGATCCTGTTGACTAACAATACTAACCACCATGGCAACCAGCCTGATGAATGACCCTAGTTCATATCTTTGAGCTTCAGTTTCCTCTTTTAAGCCCAGATCATGAAAGAACTTCAATCTGAGGGAAACTTTCTCTTCCTTCTGTGTGTACCTGCTGCTCATACTCATCTGCTAATTGACCTCCAGGAGCATTTGTGTTGGGAATACTCTGTCTTTCAAGGTTCCAAATGATCTTCTGTTCCTTACTTGTTTATATAATGATCCTCTCTTCTCCCTTCTCTCCTTCCTCCACCATCATTATCCTTCTCACACTGTCTCCTCTTCCTCTCCCACCCACCTCCTATTTCAGCCTCTTTCCTTTTCCTTTCCCATCTGTATCTGTCCTTACCTTCTCAAGACCCTGTCCCCTCTAAAGCCTACTTCATGACATATTACCACTTCCAAGTTCACAGGCGAGAGACTGAAGCCCAACGAGAGTCCAGCTGGCACAGGTCACTCTGCAGAACAAACCTATGTTTGTGACCCTTAGCTCTTTCCTCCCAGGAAAACTCAACATACTTTCTTGCAGAGATCTAAGGATATGTAGCCAAGAATGCAGTATCTTTGGACAGCTCAGCTGATACAAGAGAACACGTGCCAGTGTTATGCCTTGGACACTTCTGGATTATGTGAGAAGTAGACTTTAAGCCAGTTTATTGGTTACCTTCCTGGTTGTTGTGACAAAATACCAGATAAAAGAAACCAGGAAGAAGGGTTTATTTTGGCTGGTGGTTTGAAGGGATACAGTCCATAATAGAGGGGAAGGATGTTAGTGGAATTGTGAGGCAGCTGTTCATATTACATCCACAGTCAGATGGTGCTGCCACATTCAGGGTAGGGCTTCCCTCCTCAGTTAGTCTCTCTTTAAATACCCTCACAGACATGCCCAGAGATATGTCTACTAGATGATTCCAAATCCAGGGGAGTTGATAATGGGGATTAATCATCACAGCTGGAAATTCTCCTCAGCAACTGTTGATGAAGAAGACATTGTTTGTGTTGTCATAATGCAACATTTTATGGAAACCAGGGGCAAGGAACTGTCCACTACTCTCAGCAGTGAGCTGGAACTACCAGAGCTCTGATGTCTAATCTCTGTGGTGTGCTTCATCAGTGCTCTGCTGACTTCTCTACCTCCTCCTTCTCAGCACATGTGGCAGAAAATGACCAACAACTGCTCAAAGTTTATAAGCCAATTCTTCATGAAGAGAGCTAAGACAGAGACTTAAGACAGATCCCTATTTCCACTACCGCTGCCTCGTGAGCCCGTGGTCAGCTGTTCCCTATGAGCCTGACCTGTCGGCAGTGTCTAGAGGGCCCTGGTCTCTGATGTAGTCACTACAGGGGAGGATTTTAGGGAATCATGTTCATGATCAGGCCGGCAATATTTGATGAGTTCTTCATGAAGAGAGCTAAGACAAAGACTTAAGACAGATCCCTATTTCCACTACCGCTGCCTCGTAAGCCCGTGGTCAGCTGTTCCCTATGAGCCTGACCTGTCGGCAGTGTCTAGAGGGCCCTGGTCTCTGATGTAGTCACTACAGGGGAGGATTTTAGGGAATCATGTTCATGATCAGGCCGGCAATATTTGATGACTGGAAAAATATCAAAGGATCATCATTTTGCCACCTGTGTAGGAGACACTCAGGTTGATCTCTACTTTGAATTTCTAGGTCTCTGTAGACCAGGCTGGCCTTGAACTCACAGAGCTCCACCTGCCCCTGCCTCCTGAGTACTGGGATTAAAGGCATGTGCCACCATGCCTGGCATGAACACTGCTTTTTATCACTGTTTCATGAGTTCTAATGAGGGCAAATACTCAACACTTTTTAGCATTTTATTGTCCAAGACATGAAAATACACTTGATCAAGAAAACTTGCTGAAGAAAATAGGGTATCCATTGGTCACATATCTTCCTTGCAGTGACCTTTCATGGGCTCAGGGTCAGTTACTACTCAGTTAACTCTAAGATGTTGGCAGAGACTCACTGTCCACAGGTAGTGTGATTATGGAAGTCTCTCCAAGCAGTTTCCACATCTCCATCTTGGCTGTTACTCCTTTGGCATAAGAATCATGCTTCGTGGAATAGGAAGTGGCTCATGGGACCCAACCCCTAACTGAGGAGCTATGAACAGTTGATAGCTTTGGGGGGAGGGAGAGTTATTTTTTCTTTAAGCTTGTGGCTCCTCCTGGTAAGTCATCACACACACAGAAGTATACGGACAGCACAAATCGGGTAAAAGGGTTATTAAATAGGGGTGGAGGGAGGTGAGTTGGATTTTGGAACAGCTAAAAGGAGAAGCTGGGGTGAGTATGATCAAAATACATTGTGTAATAAACATTTAAGAGAAAAATGAAGGCAACATAAAAACCAAAAATAAAAAATCATGCTTTGAGTAGAACTGAACTTTTATTGAAATTTTATCAAAGCACTGCCCTATTTGAAATAACTTTGTGTTTTCTTCAGGGAACTAAGGTGCTGAGCTCTAGAGGCATATACTGTCATGACTACATTCTGTTAGAACCCACAAAGTAGAGTCTAAATAGGCTCCGTGGACTTCAGAGATGCCTGATGCCTGCCACAGGGACTGGAAATCACATTTAGGCTATAATACTCTTCTTTTTCAAGGGCAGAAGTGTACAGCTGTCCTGTGATTTTCGAAATCAGAATTTCAGGTGCCTGAGAACAAAGGAAGAAAATCAAATAGGAATTACCCAGAGGGTCTCAATCAGGGGCTGCTGGAGACCACAGCTAGTTGAGCATAGCAGTGATCTCGAAGGTGGCATTTTCTCTAGAGACTTTCCAGAATTGAGAAAATCCTCAAGGTAGAAGGGTGTGGTGGGCAGTCAAGAGCTTTCCCAGTAACTGGACTTCATGCTGTGCAAGACAGCTTTACTGATCTGATGATATGACTGAGCAGAGCCATGACCTAGTAGCTACTGTAGACTTTAAACCATTGCCCATTCAATTACAACAGCCAGGTACTAAGAAACAGCCTGTATAATATGCATGCAATAAGAGGCAGAGGCTGGGTTTGGTGACTTATGCCTGTAACTAGTGCTCAAAAGGGTGAGGAAGGAGGATCACAGAGAGTTCAAGGCCACCCTGGGCTAAGTAGAGAGACCCCGTTTCAAAAACAAAAACAAGCAAAGAAAACATGCATTTCAAACAGCTGACCATGCAATTACCAAGGCAAATCTGACATTGATTGGACAGGCCGGGGACAAAGTTGGCAGACTCAGATGGAGGGCCAATACAGCAGTGTACACATGGAATTTCTTCACTTCTCAATTAAACCTTAATTTGGCTCTTAGAGCTTTGTAGATAACTGAATTAAGCTCACTCAGATTATTGAGTTTTTCAACTTAACATTTGCCTGATTAGAGAGGTTGATCACACTTCCAAATTAGCTCCCCGGCAATACTTGGATTAATGTTAGTCAAATACTGAAACTAGTTTGGCCAGGTTTACACACAAAAGTAATCATCATATCATCATTTGAAGATTATTATTTATTATTAAAATGAACATTAAAGTACTACCTATTCGTAAGGATGATATAAGATTCATACAATAATAGACTAGAGATTATTTGTTAGGTGCTTACTGAACAGCAGACACAGCAGGTGCATGGCACTCAACTGATTTCATAGACATACGTAGGCAAGCAAGAACTTGGGTCAATTCCAAGATAGTATTTTACAAACTGGAATCCTTTCTCCTTGAAAGTCCATTTGGGAAATTGCCATGTCTTATTTTCTGTGTGACTGTCAAAAATAGCAATAGATATTTCTTCCTTTCTGATTTTTTTAGAATTTGGCACAAAACTTTGGTACATAGTGAATTACTGTTTAATTATACAGAATAATTATTCAACTACAAAATCAACTAATTAGAGCTGAGGGTGCAGCTCACAGTTTACATGTTTATCACGTTAGGGCTTCAATATAATCCAGGTATTGATAGATAAAGCTTTTTAAAAGTCAACTACATTTAGCCAAATTTACAGAATGTCATTTGAAGGATACTGCTACACAAAACCACCAGTAGTTTTAGTTAAAACATGATGTTTATGTAAGGTCCATTTTATAAGCAAGATTACTACTGAGAAATACTGATCTAGAGTGGTTGACTTCCAGAGCTTTAAAAGGTGTCTTTTCCTAGAAGTAATTATGAACCAACTTAAAACCATCACAAATCTATGAACTCGAGTGGCAAATTTTGATTAAACAAATCTGAAGCTCTTAAATAGACAAGGTTATAAAGATATGATCCAGGAGCTAGAGTGATCGTGTAGCAGTTGAGAGCACTTGCTGCTGTTTCACAGGCCCCAGGTTGATTCCCAGGACCCACACTGAGCAGTTTGCAACCACCCATAGCTTCAGCTCTAGGAGATCTAATGCCCTCTACTGGCTTCCATGTACATACCTCTCTCTCTCTCTCTCTCTCTCTCTCTCTCTCTCTCTCTCTCTCTCTCTCTCTCTCCCCTCCCCAAAATAAAAGTAAAAACTTTTCTAAAAATATGGGATCCAAATCCTGTCAGCTCATCTCCTCAAGAGCTTAAAATACTGATGACTCATTGTGCCTGCCTTTTGCTTTGACAATACTCAGGTTGTTGCTGCCACAAAATTATGGCAGAAAGGAGGCAGAAATGGAGGTGTGCATATGACTTCTAACCCCAAACAAAGGACTTCACCTTCACTATACCTTGGCCTTTGTTTTCCTTGTAGAAATTCTGCAAGTTGTAGCCAAAGCCTATTCTCAGCCCATTCCATACCATCCTCTGAGAAGAGCTAGTTGCAACCACCCATTACAAACTTCATACCACTTATTAGTTATCATTGGTTCCCATTTATGAGAATTCAGTCAAATTTCCCCATGTCAAGTCCTGTAGCTAAATGACTTTGGAAGACAATCATCCTATATATAGTGGTCACACTTATGTTTGGTTAAAGACATTTGGTTTCCTTCCTAGAAGACAAAAGTTGGGAATTACATGCTGACCAGATGTGAAGCACAAGCTCAAGATAGGAGGATCAGAGAGATGCTTAGTGGATAAGAGCCCTTGCTGTGCAACCATGAAGACCAGAAAATGCATCAAAATTGTTGCAATACTTTTCTATAACTCTGGTGCTGGGGGGAGGGCAGGGGACAGGAAGATTACTGGGACTTGCTGGCTGCCAGCCTAGCTCCAGTTTCAGTGGGAGATCCTGTCTCAAAGGAACAGCAGGGAGTGACAGAGCAGGACACCTGATGCTCTCCTCTGGCCTTGGAGAGTGTGTGCATAAAGGCACTCACACTTGCACATACATGTGCACATAAACCACACACAGGTACACTATGCACCCATGTGCACACACATACACAAATGAAAAATGCTGAGAGAGCAGGAATCATTTTTTCCTTGGTGAGGATCATGAACAAACCTGAAGTCTGTTAACTAAACTGATCTAGCAATCACTTAGCAGCAGTGTCCTTGAAATGCGACCTTGATTACATTTCAACTCCAAGGGGTAAAGCACCTTCTGTAGAAGTGTGAGCTCCTTAAGTTGGGTCTCTGAGGCACAAAGGACTTCTCAGTGCCCTGAGGACAGACACCAGTGGGAATAGTCGGTCCAGCTAGATGGAAGTGTTATGGGACAATTCTAAAGTTACCTCTGGTCTTTACTCAGCAGTAATTTCAATTTTTGCACTGCCCAAAGAAAACAATTTAGATGAGTCATAGTTGTAGGGCAAGCAGGCAAGAATTTATTTAGAGTAAGAAAAAACACAAATATACTCTACGAAAAGAGTGGGCTGAGCTGAGCTGAGCAGAGCACCAACTGTCCAGGTGGGAGCAGGCGTGGGTCTTAGATCTCTGCTTTGAGCCTCCCCCAGGGTGGGCATGTCCTAGAAAAGGGCACGCTTTTTCAGTCTGTTATAAGTAGATATATACGATGCAAGAATATGTGCATGGGCTTAAGTACTTCTGAAGCTGAAAACTTCACTTGAGCTCTAGAGAAAAAGTACAGCAGTCTGCACATGCTCCCTCGGGAGACTCCCTGACTGACCCAGCTACAGTCAATCACTTCCCCATAACCTTCTCTGCATCCTATTTTGGGGGGCCCATTGGTCAACCCCTGCAGGAGGAGCTACAGTCCTACCAAACAGAACAAAAGCTTTTTTTCTGAATTGTCAAAACGTGTTTTCAACCCTGTCAACTATAAACGTATTTTCTTTTTCTTACTAAATTTCTTTGACTGTCTTGGTGGATAGGAAGAAAAATGCTACTTCTCTGTATGCTGCAGGATGAGGTAAGGTTTTTGATGTGGTTAGAAGTGGAATTGTTTGCCAAAGCAGATCGGTTTCCAGAACATCTGAAGCCAATCAAGCCTCATCAGCTTGGGGCTGAATTTTCTCACACTTAGAGAGAAATAAATAAAACTCTGGGGCTGTTCTGGAAGATTCTGATGGCCAACTTGTCTCTGCAGTAATTAAGTTCTTAGGCTTTCAGCATCAGCTGGACCAAACACTAATGAGGTGCTAAAAGGCTCATAAAGACCATTAACATTTTAAAGCCCTGCCAGCCCCAGGGAAGCATTTTATTTCCAAACTTGGTAGGCAGGGGGACCGTCAGGCAGGAGATGAATAAATTGTCTGAGGAAAGACAACTGTCTGCTTGGAAGAGTGATAGGAGCTAGTCCTTCAGTTACCCTGACACCTCTGCAGGAGAAAGTCAGCAATTTCCATTCAGCAGTTGCTGTTAGTGGGTTAATAATAAGCAGGGACAAAGGAACTCTTGATGTTACCAGAGACTACAGGGTCAAAGCCAGGGATGCTGTTCGCCCAACAAGTTAGCCAGGCTTAGCCACTGTTCCCAATATGCCAATAATAAGACAGGTACTAGAAGAAAGCAGAGATTTATTCAACGTGACCGCATAGAGAAGAACAAATAATAAGCTTCAGTGACCCCGTTGTCTGTGTTCTGGGTGCTGGTATGAGACTTAAACTTGGATAGAAGGTGAGAGATGTACATATCCAAGCAGTGCTGGTGAAGGTGTGAGACTCCGGTTATCAGCCCACCATTGTCTGAACTCTCTTCTGTCCTGTGAAGTCTGCTATGTTGTTAAAAATGTGTGAAATTCCTTCCTGGGAGGTAAATTCTTATGTTTGGCTGAGGGCTTCAGGCTTTCCTTTCCTCCAGGAAATGTCTGGAGAAATTTTAATCCTTTGTGGTTGATTGTTTGCATTAGTCCTACAGCTGAAAGGAGGAGACCAGTGTCTCTTTAGAATATCTGGTCTCCTGCCAGAGTGGTTAGGACATCAAGGTGTCTTTAAGGAGTTGAACTTACAGCTGGTGTGCTTCTGAAATGTCCTATTAAAGGTAAGGCCTTAGCCTTAGCAACCGAAGAAAAGACTGTGGAGCGCCTGGTGGTGTGCCTGGACCAGGTGCAGGGAGTGGAGTCCTGGAAAAGACTGCTGGATTTTCCTGAGATGTGTGGTTGCAGGCAGCAAAAGACCAGTCAAACCAGTAGAAGTTCTCTTTCCACAGAGGGCTCACACCTCCTGGAGGAACTCAAATGGCCAAATGGCTCTGGGCAAAGTTGAGTCCTGAGGGCTTTGGGGATGTGGCTCCACCCTGTCTCTTCTTTTGCCCTTACACTAGCTTCTTTCTCAGGATGAATTCTTCCTGTGCCCATGCACACATCTCCATGATTTATACCACTTCAGCTTTAAGTCTAACTGAACAAGGGTACGACAAGAGTACTGCATGGAACACACTGGGTCTGATGCCAGTTCCTTGTGCTGTGTTCTGTGGGTATAGGAAGGACAGTGCAGACTGGCCAGGCTTGGGTCCAGTCTCTACCTGGGGGACTGCAGCCCAAACCTTGTCCTTCAGCGCTAAAACACTAAGGAGCTTCAAAACTCTAGAGGAAAACCATGGAGTTTTCACCAACACAGAAAGGCTGGAGAGAAGTTCAAACTTCTCTGCATTCAGGTGACAGCTGTCCTGAAGCTTTCTCAGCCGGCAGAGCACATCATATTCTCCCAGAGTCCCCTGTGCAATGTGCTCTACGTCAGACACAGAGACAAGGCAGGCAAGACAAAAATTTCTGTGAGCATTTTGCATTTGGGCTCTAGAAAAAGCATGAATCTTACAAGCATTTTTTTTCCTGTGAACGACCTTGTACCAGGTTCTTTGGGGGTCACAAGGAGGTGATTCAGACCTGGGTCTGCAGAAACTCACATATTGGTGACCCACTATGGACTAGCAGCGTAAAATACCCAGCACTCAGGCCAAGATATGCAACAGAACATGGTTTGTATGCTCTAAAGCATGTCTAGATACACAATGGTTGCCCACACACAGTGTCTCTCTCCATGGGCAAGGTTGTGAGTCTGTTGTCAGAGCAAGTCCCATAATCTGTGAATGCAAAAGGAAAACAAACCACCTTCAAAAATCAGAACAATGTGTCATTACAGGTTCTAAATTATAGCTTCCCTCGTCCACAGTTCTTTTGACTTATGTATTTTGTTTGTTTGTTTTCTTTGAGACAGGATCTCACTGTATGTCCCAACTTGAAACCTTTCTCCCTCAGCCTCTTAAATGCTAAGATTAAAGTTTGCCACAAGGCCCTGCTTGACAAGATGTTTTAAATCTGCGACGTAATGTCATTTAGGAAAATTTGCAATTTAAATTATTAGTATGTATGTTATAATTTATATTCATGTGTGTCATGACATATTCAAAGAGATATAAAGAAGTTTAACTTTTATGCAGGAAGCTCTTAAATTAAGCAATTTATGTTTCTAATGATAGTGGCAAAAGCATTTTGTTTTTAAGAGAACAAGGGAAATACCACATGAAAGCTAATGGAACAGCTTTCATTTCCTTTCTTCTTGCAGACTGCTTGGTTTTGCTGATGGCAGGAAAGGGAATTATGGGTGGCCTTTAGCTTCCTTGCCTGTCATCATTTTTGGAGTACATGGTTGGCTAGTTCATGGAAACACAAGAGTAAGAAGGACTGTTACGGAGTTCCTGCCTTGACGTGTCCATGAAACAAATACTGGGGTTTGTGTTCTGCATTTGAACATGTTGCTCTTCAAACCAATCTCAGGACCTTTGTGAATGCAGGGCCCATTGTCAGTACCTTCCCTGATCATCTCTCCTTGTTGGGACTTTGCCCTGTTGTCACAGTCTAGTGGCTTAGTATGCAAAGGCCAGTCCTCAGTGCTTGCTCTCTGATCTTGTTGGGAGGGGGTTTCTGGCCCTTATGGATTTGACAGAAAGAACTCAGTCAAGAGGCAGACAGTTTAAACAAAACATTCCAAGGAGAAATTGGAGTGGGTTGCCCCAAGGTTGGGAGCAGCCCAGTGGGTTCTGCCCTAGTGGATTTTGTTTTGTTTTGTTTTGTTTTGAGACAAAGTCTCACTATATAACCCTGGCTGGTCTAGAACTCGCTAGCAGATCAAACTGATCTATTAGCAAACATCTGAGATCTGCCTGCTTCTGCCTCCCCAGTGCTAGATTTGGTTTTTTGTTTGTTTGGGGTTGCCCCGGTTGGGAGCAGCCCAGTGGGTTCTGCCTAGTGGATTTTGTTTTGTTTTGTTTTGCTTTGTTTTGTTTTGAGACAAAGTCTCACTATGTAACCCTGGCTGGTCTAGAACTCGCTAGCAGATCAAACTGATCTATTAGCAAACATCTGAGATCTGCCTGCTTCTGCCTCCCCAGTGCTAGATTTGGTTTTTTGTTTGTTTGTTTGTTTGTTTGAGATGGGGTCTCCCTGCAGCTCCAGCTAGCCTGGAACTCACTATGTAGACCAGGTTGGCATCAATCTTACAGAGATCTGCCTTCCTCTGCCTCCCCAGTGCTAGGATTAAAAGCCTGTGCCATCACATCTGGCTGATTATGCATTCTTAATTTAGGTGATTTTTCTTTTCTTATAACATTCCCTGGGACAAAGTCTCCAGAATGTATTGAAGAAGCCAGATGAAAATGATAGGATTTCTAACAATAGACATCCCTGTCTTGATCCGGACATTAGAGACACAGAACTAAGTATAACACTACCCGTGTGATTTTTGCACATACTCTTTATCAAGTTTACAAAAGTTGCCTTTTATCTTTATCTATTATTGAGCAGTTTCATTTTGATCAATCTAATAGATTTTTCTCAGTTTCAAAATAATTCTCTTCCACATTTATTGAGCTGATCATGTGACTAGATCCTTCATTCTATTTCATGGTCTATTATACAGAGTTTTATGATAATGATGGTCTCACAGAATTTGAGTTTCTCTTCTCTTCTGCCCCTCCTTGTTATTATTTTCTTTTTCCATCTTTACTACTTGAAGAAATTTATATACAACTTACATTAGTTT
>NW_008356820.1:529765-533809 GCF_000622305.1 Nannospalax galili
TATTAGCAAACATCTGAGATCTGCCTGCTTCTGCCTCCCCAGTGCTAGATTTGGTTTTTTGTTTGTTTGTTTGTTTGTTTGTTTGTTTGAGATGGGGTCTCCCTGCAGCTCCAGCTAGCCTGGAACTCACTATGTAGACCAGGTTGGCATCAATCTTACAGAGATCTGCCTTCCTCTGCCTCCCCAGTGCTAGGATTAAAAGCCTGTGCCATCACATCTGGCTGATTATGCATTCTTAATTTAGGTGATTTTTCTTTTCTTATAACATTCCCTGGGACAAAGTCTCCAGAATGTATTGAAGAAGCCAGATGAAAATGATAGGATTTCTAACAATAGACATCCCTGTCTTGATCCGGACATTAGAGACACAGAACTAAGTATAACACTACCCGTGTGATTTTTGCACATACTCTTTATCAAGTTTACAAAAGTTGCCTTTTATCTTTATCTATTATTGAGCAGTTTCATTTTGATCAATCTAATAGATTTTTCTCAGTTTCAAAATAATTCTCTTCCACATTTATTGAGCTGATCATGTGACTAGATCCTTCATTCTATTTCATGGTCTATTATACAGATTGATTAAGGACTGTCAAGCCAGCCTTGTATTTCCAGAATAGCTTCAGTGGCTCATGTTTTCTAAAGTGTGCCTTTAAAAGACCCTCAGCAATGCAGGGCATTTATGTTATCGGATGTTGACAGCTAATATGTGGTTGGAGAATTTTAATATATGTTCCTAAGGAATATTGAATTTTAGCTTTCTTTTTTAGATGCCACTCATGTGATTCTGGTTTTATGATAATGATGGTCTCACAGAATTTGAGTTTTTCTTCTCTTCTGCCCCTCCTTGTTATTATTTTCTTTTTCCATCTTTACAACTTGAAGAAATTTATATACAACTTACATTAGTTTTTCTTTAAATGTTTGGTTGAACTAACTAAATCAAACATCTAAGAATTACAAGTTCAGAATATACAAAGAATTAATATTCCTCACAATTAAAAAAAAAAAACAAGTTTTAAATGAATAAAGAATTTAAATAACCATTTCTCCAAAGAATGTATAGAAATGGCCAATACACAATGAAAAATGCTTGTCATTAGTCATTTATCTGACGGGGAGTTTCCAACTCACCTTCACTTCCTGCCTGTTGAGAACACTGGGAGTTATCCTGACTCAAGTCTCTGCAGCCTTCGAAGAGCCCTGCCTACGTGGTGGGAATTCTCTGTCCATAGGAATATGCAAGAGCTTTGCAAACCGCTTTGTACATTATCACCAAGCTTTCTGTTCCAGGCTTCTTCTCAGGTTCTTATTGGCTCCAACTGAATCATGCTCTCACATGGCTGAAAGGTTATACAATTCCACTTCCTGTTTTTAACAAATGTCATGGGAGTATATGACTATTCACTTAAAAAGCAAGTTCTGTCAGATTTAAAAACAAAACAAAACAGAAAAAACCTTAAAATGCAGGAAAGGTTTTATACACCTGGACTATGGCTCTGGAAAATCACATTATAAAATGCTCTTTTTCTAAAGGTGCTTCTTTAAGAATTTGAGATAAACTGTCCTAACGTAGCCATCTTCCCTTAGCTGACCCTGTCACTTCTGTGGGTGTCTGCCATTTTGAGAGGATTTCTTTTCTCTTACCTCCTGAGTTTTAAATGTTGACAATATAGCAAGTAAAAAATAAAACCCCGCACGCCCCACTTGGACAACGCTGGCGATGAATTTTGTTTCCTTTTTGTCTCCACCTTGCTGTTTGGCAGCAATGTTAAAAACAAAGAAATAAAGGTGTGGATGATAGATCTTCCACCATGGTCCTGATGATGGCGTATAATTTCTGGGAGCCTTGAGACCCGTTGCAGGCATATTAAAGTGTATAAAATAAAGAAGCTAGTCCGTACCACCATCTAGACACTTCCTTTTTCTGTAAGGTAATCTGACCTGTTTGGTTTAGAATAGTGCTCTAAAAGGGAACTCTTGACTACTGGCATCTTAGTTTGGAAGGAAGTATACAGAAAATCTGGAGAGATTCAGTGTGGTCGCTTTGGTAGTTATTGGCAAAACTCCCAGTAAATAATGGTATGGATTCCATTCCCTTCATTTATCATTGGGTTGAAGCATGCAAATATTTCTTGGGCAATTTGGAAACTATTGTCTGTTTTTTCCTTTCCTTATATCAGTAATTTAGAATTTATTGTGTTAGTTACTTTTGTATTGTTGTGATAAAATACCATGACCAAAAGCAACTTAGAAGAGAAAACGGTTTATTTTGGCTTACAGTTCCAGGGGGATAGATTCCATCATGGTGGGGAAGGCATGTATGCAGGACTGTGAGGCAGTCAGGAAACAGAGACCACATATCATCTGGACACAGGAAGCAGAGAGACAGAATGGGAAGTGGGGCCTGCCATAAAACCAGAAAGCCCACCCACACTGACATACTTTCTCTAATAAGGCTCCACATCCTAAAGGTTCTACAAACTTCCCAAACAGCACCACCAACTGGGGACCAAGTAGTCAAGTACATGAGCCTGTGAGGGACAATTCACATTCAAGTCACACTCGTTTTTCTTTCTTAATTGGAGCTAGGCCATGCATTTTCTGCTGGCAAGACAACAGATAACACTTCCTTCTGAACCCTTTCTCTCTGCTACGTAAACGGTGTCGTCAGTACTAATCCATAGTTTCAGTCTTCATTTCAGTTTTGGCTTCTCCAAGGAAGAACCAGCACTAAAAATTGAAATCTGTTAACATGTCTAGTTGAAACTCCAACCTCGCTGCCTTCCCTTCCCACTTGGTGACATGGCCACTGGCATCTCTTTTCCTCTTCTCACCCCAGCCTCACACGGAACCTCCACACAGTTAAAGCACCACTCCCAAAGAAGCATAGCTCATCTCATCCTGGGCCGTGAGTGGGTCTCAGATCTCAGGCCTCTTTCAACATTCACCTTGTTGCCTTGTTTCTTTCAGAGGTATCTTTATTTTGTGCTCTGCAGGAGACAAGACGACCTTTACATGGATTCTGTGCTTAGTGCACTTCAACATGCCTGTCCTGTGCATCTTAAACAGCTTTCTGTTCCTTTTGCCTGGGTTCCTGCAGAAGTGACTGTGAATTATAACTGAGAGCTCTTCAGTTTCACGGGACAGAAATTCAACTCAAATGGATAAAGGGAAGGATGGACTATCAGCTCATGTCACTAATAGAGTCAGACTTAAAGGCCCTCTGAACTTAGGTTCATAGACACAGTCTCTGACACAATCTCCAGTGTTAGCTCTGCATTCTTTTAGTAAAAATTACCATCCGGGGTCTGGAGAGATGGCCATCAGGTAATGTGCTTGCTGTGGAAGTATAAGAACCTAACTTTGATTCCCAGAAGCCATGTAAAAGCCAGGTACACCAGTATACATATGTAATCTCAACACTGGGAGATCAAAATAGGCCAATCTCAGACTCACTGGCCAACAAGTCTAGCCAAAATGTTGAGCTCCAGTTTAAGTGAAAGTTTCTGTCTCAAGAAAAGATGAAAAAAAGACAGCCTGAGAGGGTGGGTTCAGACCTCCATCAGTATAGCAGCTCTGATCTCAGCAGACCACTAGCGTGTCGTGTTGAGTTCTGGCCTCCCTCTGGCCTCCCTCTGGCAGAGGGTCTGAAAATGCAGGGGATTGCCTGAGAGCCCCCTGATCCTGCCTCCACATAGTGCTATCAAAATACCTGAAAGTAAACCCTGAATCCATCACCCTAGAGTCCAGCCTTGGAAGACAAAAGAAAAATGAGGAGGAACCCAATAGAGGGATGCTTTTGGAAGCCCTTGTCAAGAACTTCCAGTGAACTCTCATATGAACATTTGAAAATTGCCCTGTTCTGACTTTTTTCTAGTTCCCTGTCTAGAACTTGTAATGCTAATTACTCTTGCCTTCACTTCTTCTTCACATCTCCTGTTCACCAGTCAATGACTTTCTTTTCCCCCTACAGATAAGAGTTATGCCATCTGGGAGTCTTTTAGATAGACCCACTGAAGGGGTACCCAAGTTGCCTCACCC
>NW_008356820.1:533977-593297 GCF_000622305.1 Nannospalax galili
CCATAACTCCAGTTACAGAAGATCCAATACCCTCTTCTGGTCTCCATGGGCATTGCACACATGTGGTATACTTACATACATTCAGGCAGTACACTCATACACATAAAATAAAAATAATATTTTTTTTTAAAGAAAGAATAGGAGGTAGGAATTGGCTAGGCAGTTAGGGTAAAAATACCCCAAAGAAAAGTAGCCAATTTCTTGGCTAAAAGTTGTCCTTGGGCCTCTTAGCAACATACTCTGTTCCAAAGGCCAAAAATGTCGAAAGTATCTGGGAGCATGTATTTAAACCTTAAAAGATAGGGTTACCTCTTCAGAGGGGGGGAATGTTAGAGTAGCCAAAAGCTCCATAAAAATAAATAAATAAATCAAAGAAGAAGAAAGAGTACATGAAGTTATCAGAAAAAAGTGATATGGAGATATGCGAGGATTTGGAGGGAATGGGCATGGATTTGATCAAAACACTTTATATGCATGTATGAAATTCTCAACAAATTACTTATTTTAAAAACAAAAGATGAAGAGCAGTTGAGGAAGATGGCTGACATCTCTCTCTAGCCTCCACATGTGCATTCATAGGTGAGCACAACAGTACATTCGTAGAAACACCAGCCAACAAGCCAACCAACAAGCAAGCAAACAAACAGATGTGAAGCTACACCGGAACAGTCTCTATCACTAGGGCTCAGGCGCCCTTAGACTCAGCATACCCAGGTTTAGGAAAACTTTTCTTTCCTTAGAGTTTAACTAAAAATCCTTGAATCGACTTTGATAGGGTAAGTTCAGGACTCGTGCTTAACTGCAAAATTGTTTACTCTGGTCAGGGCAATGGAGTGTCCATGCACCATGTCACAGAGTACTGTAGAAAGAGCAGGTGACATGGTAACAGCTGGTGTTTATGTAATAGATACTGGATACCAGCTACTATCTAAGGAGTCCATGTGTCCCAGTTCATTTAGGCTTCATGATTCTGACAGTGGTGATGTTGCTATAGCCATTTTACAGATGAGGGAAGTGACAGAAGGTTAAGCTGGGTAAGGATACATTCACTGGGTGCTAGGATCAGGCTGTGAGGGGACCCCACCACCTGTTTTCTACTGCCCATACTCTGATCTGCTCCTGACACAGGGGGCCAATGTTCCCCTCATGGCTCCTGACTATAACCATTAACTGTCAATTTCATTATGATCACTGTGGTTTCTTCCTCTTAAAAAAAGATAGGCTCAGGCCACCTCCCAAGCCTTTTCATTATGTCCACATGATACTCTCGGGGGTGAGTGGACAAAGGGACCATTGCCCTAGTCTACATTTTAGGCAAACAGGTAGATTTCCTAGGGGCTGTTTTCTTGTCCAGGTGATTGATGGGCCCGCTTGCATTGGCTTTTACAGGAGGGGCAGTGGGAGGTTCTTGTTCCTTATCAGAAAGTCTCCAGCTAGACACTGATCTCATAAAGTTATAGCTCTTGCAGCCAGGTTTAGACAGTTATGCATTAATGATGGTGTCCTAGATGCTTTTCTGTTGCCATGATAAAATGTCCTAACAACTAGCAACCTAGGGGACGAAAATGTTCATTCAGCATACAATCCTGGGTTAAGGTTCATTACTGAGGGGAAACAAATGCCGGAACTCAAAACAGCCAGTCACATAACACCCACAGTTAAAAGCAGAGAGAAAGACATTGCATCCTCGCTGCCTGCTTGCTGCTGATGCTCAGCTGGTTTTCTTCATTCCCGAACAGTTCAGGACCAAGCCTATGAAACAGTGCTCCTTGCATTCATGTGGGTCTTCCGACCTCAATTAACAATCAACACAGTCCCCCACAAAGATACCCACAGGCCGCTCTTTATCTAGATGACTCCTCATTAATACTCTCTCCCAGGTGATACTAGGTTGTGTCCAGTTGACATTTAGAACCGACCAGCACAGGATTGTGTTGCGAGGCCCTGAATGTGACTTCTCAGTAGGTACCAAGGCTTAACTGCCTTCAGCATTCAATGGGCTCCTTGTGCTGATATTTGTAAGCTACCATTAGTCACAGCTCCCAGAGCTGTCAAATGCTCCCTTTATGGACATTGTTATGAAATAAACTGACATGTAAAAGTTTAGAGGCAAGACTGCCCTCTTCTGTCTTGGTCAATGCCTCTCTGTGCCCCCTGAGCTGAGGTAGATTAAGCTTGGGTGACCTTTGAGGGCAATTACTTTGTAGAGCCTGGTTTTTTTCTTCTTTCATTTCAGAAAGCCCACCTCTGCACAAAAGCTTTTAATGTGTCTTTTACACTTTAATATGTATGCTTGCCTTTGCACAGAAGTACACTTAAAGATGTGTACCAGATGCTGGATTTTCCTGATTGAAGACACTCCCCTCCCAGTTGAACACTAAACATATTGGTCCCCTTGCTCTTAAGTGTAGCTTAGAGAGATATGGAGATCAGCAGCCCTCAGCAATCTTGTCAGTGGCAACAGGGATGGACACTCGTGACAGTATCGGCCTGATTCCCTTAATCTTTAGAGACCTTAACTCAAGTGAAGCCGGATCATTGGCTTTGCTGCAGAAAAGAATTTCAGTATGAGCCAGTATGAAGCAGAGTTGGAGTTTATTAATAGTATTCAGAAAGGTACTATGGGAAAGAGTAAGACACTGCTGTGGGCTTCCCAAAGAAGAGTCTCAGCTAAGTGTCTTAAAACTGTCTATAGAATTCTAGAAACTTTTGGAATTTTGCTGTTTCTCAGCGGGACCCTCCCCTCCTCTACCTTTATTCCCCACTTTCACTACCAGATTATAGGGTGGCTCCAGAGCTATCTTGAATAAGGTTGTAGTCTCATAAGATAAAACCAGGCGCTACCAGGGTTGTACAGCAATGTTCTGAAATGTCCTTTTACCTTAAAGGGGGTTTCTGGTTAGAGTCCTAGAAAACCATAGTTTTACAATTAGGAAGGTGTGGGAGGGGGGGTTCTTAAGCAAATATTGTTAATTGTGCTAGAATTACTTTAAGATTTTATTTTTATTTTTAATTGTGTGTATGGGTATGTACACATTAGTGCAGTGCCCACAGTACCCAGAAGAGGACCTCAGATCCCCAGGAACTGGAGTTACAGGCAGTTATGAGCTGCCTGACATGGGTGCTGGGAACTGAACAGTAAACACTCTTAACTACTGAGCCATCTCTCCAGCCCATGTATTAGAATTCTCAGCTGGTGAAATGTTTTAATCAGACTTCTGGATGAGGGGCTCCTTTCCCTTCCCAAGTCCCTATACTTTTCCCTCTCTTTCTATCCTGCCTTAAGATGTGAGTCCAAGACCCATGTGGACACACTTGCACTCCCCAGCTCCTGGAGGGGCCTGAGGCCTTCTCTGTGCTACTGTCTCATTACAAGTCCTGGAAGATTTTAACTTGCTCTCTGCTACATTTTAATAGATTCTGTAGCTACTCAGATCCCATCCCCATCCATGACAGCTCTCCCTGACTATTTCTCCTGATTCTGAGCCCATGTTTTCTTCTCACGATTGAGTTAAAACACTTGTTTCCTTCTAGTTCATGTTGCTGTTGTCATATTTCAAACTGCCTGTAGAACTATGGAGGCTCCTTTTAAACGTCTACACAGCAGGGCACAGGGTCTGGAACTATAGTACCTGAATGCAAGCTCTGGTTCTCCAACACTTACGTAATATTATCTTAGTAATTTGTTTAATATTTCCAAGACTGTTGCTTAATCCTTTAGAAATATTTCTTCTATTCAACTGAAGGTTGCTTTGGGGCAGACATAAAAAGCATTCCCATTTTCTCAATTTCCATCATAATGTCCTCTGTTTACAGCAACTACAAGGCAAGGAATTAAGAGCCCAGTTTGGAAAATGAGCCTCAGGCACCTGGTCTCCTCAGGAGCTCTTTACATTGGTCATTTCAAGTGCTGATGGGCACAGCAGCCGTTCAGGATAGAAGTGATATTACTTCCATTGCACAGCAGGAGACCAAGGCTTTTGGCATTTACATGCCTGATGCATTGAACAGGAAAAATGGAGCCAACTCACTGTCCTGCAGAATCTGTTTTGTTGACTGGGAGCTCCCTCCATGGTGGAGCCACTGCATGAATCTCAAGGATTTACTTAACCATGTGTTTCTGGGAGGCCCAGGAATCACGATGGGGCATTGGTGTCAGGATGAGTGCTGTGGGATTGGGAGGATGATCTGAATACCAATCAGAGTCTGGAAGAACTCTGACTGCAGGGAAGCATCTGCAAAGTCAGCACTTCTTCCTGGACCCAGGCTGAACGTTCCTTTAAGGCCACACCTTGTCACTGTTGTGCTGAACAGGGTTGCAGAGAAAAGACAAGGAACAAAATGAAAATAAATGAGAGACAGAGACTTCCCTGCAAAGACAGCATCTAGAGCTTGAGCTTGGTGGGGAGGAGGCTGCTAATATTTTATACTGTACTAGTTCTTTCGTTTTGTTGTTTATATTTTGTCTTTTGTTTGCCTTTGTTTTTGAGATGGGGCCTCAGGTAGCCGAGGCTAGCCTTGAACTTGCTATGCAGTAAGGCTAGCCTTGAATTCCTGGTCTTCTTGCCTCCACCTCCTGAGTGCTGGGATTATAGGCATGTGCCACCACACTCGGCATGCTTAGGTTCTTGAAGAAATCAGCGACCTGCTCCAATTAAGATCAATAAGGCTTCAGGGGCCAAAGTCTGTCAGATAACACAGAGGTGATACGCAGCAGAGCAGTGTATATCTACTCAAGAAGCAGAATGTTCAAGTTAAGTTGATGTGCCCAGATCCACAGCCTGCAAAAGCTAAGAACACTGACAGAGTTGTTTGGAACAGTGCGGAGGTGGGGGTGTAATAATCAGCTTTATTTTTGCTTGTTTTTTATGTCTGCAATAGTGACAAAAAGAGAACAGAACTAAGAAAGGACATAATTTTTACACATCCATCCATTCCTATAAGGATAATGTGCTATTGTGAATCAGGTCTCTCCATTAGGAGACTTGCTCTTTGTAGCTGAATTTTGTGCAGAGTAGGCTAGCAGACTTCGCCTGGAATGTGTGTCTTCCAACATGGGGTACAGCCTTTAGCTTCGGGGCACCTGTGGGGTGCAGCCCTCAGCCTCAGAGCACCAGCCTAAAGAAGTGTGTTGTAAGCTGGGTATGGTGGTGCACACCTTTAATCCCAGCATTGGGGAAGCAGAGACAGGTAGATCTCTGTGAGTTCAAGGCCAGCCTGGTCTACATCCTGAGTTCCAGACCAGCTGGGGCTACAGGGAGACCCTGTCTCAAAAAGACTAAAAAAAAAAAAAAAGTCTAGTACAAAAAGTGGTGAGTGAACCAAACCAGGGTTTCTCAACCTGACATTTGAGGACTAATGGTTCTTTGTGGGTGTATAGGGGCTGCCTAGAGCCTCGTAGGGTGTTAAGCAGTGTTTCTAACCTCTGCTCACTGGATACCAGCCTCAAACAGTCCCCTGAGTTGTAAAAACCAAAGCTGTCTCCAGATATTAATGAATGTTTCCTAGAAGCACAATTGTCCTCAGGTGAGAACTGAACTCTGGTCCAGAATAAAATGTGTGGCAGGAGTGGGTGGGTGCGCTTATAGCTACTAGTCAGATAGCTGAGACTCAGGGATGGTGGGACCTGATACAAAACAGTCTGGACCTTTACTTTTGTTCTTATTTCCTTCTCCACAACTGTCCTGAGCACTTTTGTTGGGTAACTCTTAAGATCAAGAAGGAAAAGAATTGTTTCCAGGTTCAGATTAAAACCTCCAAAGGAGGGACATAGTCTGACACTGTCATCCCAGCTTCTGCTTGTGTTGTGGATCTCTGGGAAATGCTGATTGGACTATAACAGTCACTTTCATTTGGGTGATTCCTGGCAAGTAGAAACAATCATCCTTGCCTCTGTTTTTTCCGTCATGGTACACTGTGCCATTTACTGTGTTGAGCATTGAGGATATAAAGGTGAATGACCCAGGCCTGGGGGTGGCTTGGACAGTAAAGCACTTGCCCTGCAAACCTGAGTACTAAGTTCCTTCTCCACAACCCACATAAAAGTGCTGGGCGTGATGATGTATACTTGTAAACCCAGTGGTGGGGAGATAGAGACAAGAGGATCCCTGGGGCTCAGTGGCCAGCCAGTCTAGTCTGATTGGTAAGCTCTAAACCAATGAGAGGTGAAGGTATTCCTGAGGATGATACCCAAGGCTGTCCTCTGGCTTCTACACGTTTCACTAAAGTTTTCCTTTTCCCTCCCCTCTTGGGAGGCTCGCACGGTGCCTTCTGAGGCCCCAAGGCTAACAAACCGACATAAGATGTCCTATTCGAATTTTGCATAGTTTATATGACATTTGGGAGGGGGTGACTTACAAAGAAATGACTTCTCATAACCCATGGGCCGTTCAAGCCCTACCCATAGTGTCCATCAGCTTTCCTGTGCCACACCCTTGGTTTGATTGCCTCATCTCGAGTCCATGCATGCTGACTTGCCCTGCAGAGTTCACCCAGGGCACACTGGCTGTCCCAGCCCCTACTTGTCCACTCACCTCCAGGTTCCAGCTCCCGACCACTCACACCCTTCACTCCCTGAGTTCCAATATGGCTGCAGCTAACTCTCCTTCTGCTCACTGTCCATATGACGGTGGCTCCACCCCTCTTCCCATGAGTGCACACACTCATGCACAGAAAAGATGAATAGTCCACTTTTGTTCTGCTGTTGAAAGTCTAGCTTATGAAATACAATGGCAAAACTGGACACGGTACTATATCCACTCAATAGAGGTTCTAATATTTTGGTGATTTGGGAAAGGTCTGAGAAAGGGTGTGTCAAACGGATAAAAGCAGTGGAAGAAAGCTAACTTCTGACTGGGATGATGCTAAAATAAGGTTTTGTTCCCAATGCAAAATCTTGCCTACAAAATCCCAGAGCACTTAGGGAAGTAAGGACAGCCAAGTTCTCAGAAGCACAGGTTGCAGGACGACCAAGGCACTGACTGATACGGCAGGTCCACCTGAGTGAAGGAGGCTGTGGCTGAACCTTCAGAGACAAGAACTGTCTCCTGAGAGATATTAGCGGTTGCAGTTCTCAATCTAAAGATCAAACATAAGTGGGGGAATGAAGCAGTGTCAACATCGAAGAAATCTGTATTGTGATAGCTAATGTCAGCATTAAAATACTAGGTAAGTTCAGTGGTAGTTCAGTTTTCCTCAAAGAAATCCTATCAGTTTGAACATTTTGAAAATGACAGCAGAGAACCATAGTTTGAATGACATACAAATCCAGGAGGAGGAGCCTGGGGTCAGAGCCGCTCAACAGTGCAGGGAGCTGTTGGGGGTGGTACATGAGACTTGGGAGTATTCTGGACAAACATTGGGGGAAAGTGCTGATTCGCATGCATCAGCTACTAGACCAAATGTAAATGGAGGGAGAAAGAGAGAAAGGGTATTGATCCTCTGAATGAGAGGAATTCAACCAAAGTTTGTGCCGTCTGAGGGTATACCTGTTACCAGGGAAGACTGGACCCAGACACATAAACACCAATTCTTGGGGCTGGAGAGATGGCTCAGTGGTTCAGAGCACTGGCTGTTCTTGCAGAAGATCCAAGTTCAAGTCCCAGCACCCACATGGAGGCTAGCAACCATCCCATAACTCCAGTTCCAGGGATTGGACGCCCTTTTCTAACCTCTGCAGGCATTGCACAACACAGATGCACTTCCATTCATGCAGACATTACACTTATACACATAAAATAAAATAAAAAATAAACACCAATTCTTTCCTTATTAATATACACTTGGGGCCCAGAGCAATACTACAATGAATTCACAAGGTCCCATGAATTAACCTGTTATCATCATATATACAAGAGCCCCCAGAACTCTTAATCCCATGTTATAACATTTCCTTGTCTTTCAGGTGTTTCAGTAATTAGTTTCTTCCACTACTATTGTTTCCACTTTGGTGACCACAGCTGCCTGGACCACCAGGTAGGAGCCCCACAGTCCATAACTTGGAGCAGAGAGCATTCTTTCTTGGAGCCCTCATTTTAAGCACCATGAGAAGGATTTTGTCTGGTTCTGCTGGAGCATCTCTGTTAAACACACTAGCAGCACTGGGATTGTGTGTGATGAATGGCCAGACCTGAATAAAATAGCCATCATACTAACCAGTGAATAGATTTCCCCAATGCAATCAACTAGAGTCATCTGAGAGAACTGAGGAGACAGGTTTCAGGAATACTGGACTTCACCATGGGGAGAGATATATTTTATTAAAAGAAGTAATTTGGGGAAATAATATGTAAATCTTGAAGCCATTGTGACAGTTTTTCTCATCCCATTCTTAAGTGGCCTCTGTGTGTCTAGAGTAGTCATAAATGGTTTCATGATAAATGATTTTAAAAAGAGGACTGAGTACCCTACAAGATAATGTTGCATCAGTGGAATACATGGAAGATGTCTTAAAATTTTATTTTTATGTTTTTATATTTTATTTATTTTATTTCATGTGTATGAGTGTATTTCCTGCATGCGTGTAAGTGCACCCATGTTGTGCAATGCCAGCAGAAGTCAGAAGACAGCATTGGATTCCCCTAGAGCTGTAGTTACAGATGGTTGTTAGCCATCATGTGGGTGCTGGGAATCAAATCCGGGTCTCCTGCAAGAACATCCACTGTTCTTAACCACTGAGCAATCTCTCCAGCCTGGAAGATGTTGTTTTACAGACATTTCTTTTCTTACTATGGTAGGGTATGGTGGGAAAGGGATCTGTATTCAGTAGACACCACACTTCAAATTCTTTTCTTTCTTTTTTTTCTTCAAATTCTTAATTGATTTGTCCCTGGGCACTGAGAATTATATTATCTATCTATCTATCATCTATCTATCTATCACTGAGAATTATATTATCTATCTATCTATCTATCTATCTATCTATATCTATCTATCCATCCATCCATCTAACTAGCTAGTTATATACATCTAGCTAGCTATCCATCCATCCATCTAGCTATTATTTATCTCTCTATTTTATAACAGGATCTCATGTAACCCAGGTTGGCCTCAGACTCACTATGTAGCCAAGGCTGTTTCTGAATCCCTGATTGTCCTGCCTTCATCTCCCAAGTGCTAGGATTACAGGTGTGCAACACACATCTGACCACTGCATCCTTTCTTCATTCATTTTTCAATAAATATTTTTATTTTCTTTGTGAATTTCATACAATGTATTTTGATCATATTCCAACTCTTCCTCTTAACCTTTCCCATGTCTACCCCCACCTCTCTACACTCCAACACTGTGTCCTTTATTTTAAAATTTAATAACCCACTGACTCCAACTTCTGCTGTCCATATAATTCTGGGTATGGGACCATCCACTGGAGGAAGAAGGCCAGTCTACAAGAAGCCACATGTGTAAAGAGAATTGACTCTTCCTTGCCCCCCTCCCTTCCAGAAGCCATCAGCTTGCCTAGAGCTTCTTACTTAGGGATTGGGGCTCATGGACCTTTTCCATTATAGTCTAAAATGTTGATTGGCTTGATCTTGTGCAGGTCTTGTGCAGGCCCACATAGCTGCTGACATAGAGAGAACCTGGGCATAGATCTTGTAGCCTGTTAGAATGGTTGATCAACCTTCTCCATCTTCTTCAAGAGAGGACCTGTGAAGGACATGGGTCCTCTAGCATGTCAGATTGCTTCTAAATACAAGTTATAAAAGAGTTAATTCACATTTGACAAAATAGCAGACAGAAAATGTTAGGATGACAATACCAGGGTGTCTAGAGAAAGACCTACCTTGAAGCCTTGCCAGACTGAGATTGTGCATTTAGAAATGGAGATCACCATGGTAAGTGAAATAGGCCAGACTCAGAACACAAATATTATTTCTCTCATGCTTGGAATTTAGATTTAGATTTTTTTAAAGGTATACAAGTAGTGTGTGTGGAGGGGGTGCTATCTGGAAAGAAGAAGACCAAAGAGAGAAGGAAGTAAGCATAACAGAGGGTGAATACGACCAGAATGTGTGTGTGTGTGTGTGTGTGTGTGTGTGTGTGTGTGGTGTGCTGTATATCAGCTTCCTCTGAAATGAACCCTTCCCCCCAAGAGTGAGGAGGCTCAGGAGACTCAAATGTCACATGTCTTTGAAAGCTAAAAGTTGCAAGATTCATGAGACAGTTCCCCTGGCCCCCAGAGTTACAGAAGCAAAAAATAACTACTGGGAGGGGAGGCTGACCAGCTGAGCTGCTGGATACTCCCAAGTGTTGGGCTGCCTACAAGTGGTACAGAGAGCTCCAGGAATGCAGCTTCCATGAGCCAACACTCCTGCTGGGGTGGGATGCTCAGTGATGCAGCTGCCTTCCAGTCATCCCTCTTCTGCAGGTAACCCCTCACCCACACTCTCATAAGTAACCCCAATAAACTCACTGATTCTCCAAGTTGCACTTTAGTGTAGTCATTACTTGGGTCTGTGGTGGGGTCCCCACTTGGAGTGAATAGACATGTGTGTTGTGTCTCCTCAGGAAAAGTCCCTCTCACGACAATGTGTTACAGAAATGTCAAAATGAAAATCGTTATTTTGTACACTTCATATACAGTGGTAAAAACAGAGAAAGCTTACACACCCGTGTATACCATTTCCCTTTCAGTAAGGGCTTCTCTGCCATCTTCCTAGGCACTTCCCATGTTTGTCCCTCTGCATCCCCAATCCAGGGAAGCTAGAGTGGCAGAAGTTCTCTCCAAGGACCTGCAGAGGAGGGGAGGGAGCTCTCCTCACAGTCCATTGATCAAAATTGGACTCCTGAGTATCTCTGAACCAATCACCGCTGGTATAAAGAGAAGGTTGGTTGGCCAGGGAAGGTGTTCTCTACTTAAGCCCATCAGATGTGAAAATTTACTCAGGCAAATGCTGAGAAAGTGGTAGTTGCAGACACATGGTAGGTGTATGTACTTGCAATTGGCCATGCAAAGCATGGGCTCACCTTAGAAAAGGATTTTAGCAAGAAATGAAGTAAAGAAGATCAATATAGCATTGTATTCTTAATGATTAGTGCTATTACAGATGGTGTATGCCAACACAGCAAAAACACTGATGATGTTACAAAAAGTAACATTAATTGGAAACTACCAATTAATGGATATAAAATATGCTTAAAATGTTAAATTCTAGTAATGGTGACAATTTCCTTCTATTTAAACTTTGATTACTATTGTGACATGTGAGAACTACACAGAGGTCACAGAGGTGTGCCCACAGCACCAGGCAGCAAACAGTCGCAGGTAAATTCTAGGACCCCTGAAAAGTCTGTGAATGCTGTCTTGCTGGGTAAGCAGGTTGACAGGAAGGATCCTCTTGCTCAGAAGCCCAAACAAAAAGCTGAAATCCAGTTTCCAGGGAAATCTCTACCTTCAGTCTGCACATTATTCTGTACCCTTGAAAAGCAGCCAGACCACCTGCCCCTGTGGCATTTAGTGAAACATGGGCCTCTGGTTGTAGCTACAATTCATTGTGTCTTTTGATAAGCACACCTGGGAATGGAAGGACTGGATGTATCTATATTAAAAAGGATTACTATACTACATAGTGAGTTCCAGGATAGCTGGGGCTATAATGTATAAAAGACAAAAGAAGGGCTAGGGAGATAACTCAGCAGTTAAGAGGGCTTACTGCTATTCCAGAGGACCTGAGTTCAGCTTCTAGCACCTGTGTTGAATGGCTTACAATGGCCTGTAGCTCCGGCTCCAACATATCTGACAATGGCCTTTGTAGGTACTATACTCACATACACATACCTTCTCCCACATTAAGTATAGTTAAAAAAAAAAAAAAAAACTCTTGCTGGGCGTGGTGGTGCACGCCTTTAATCCCAGCACTTGGGAGGCAGAGGCAGGCGGATCTCTGTGAGTTCAAGGCCAGCCTGGTCTACATAGTGAGTTCCAGGACAGCTGGGGCTACAGGGAGACCCTGTCTCAAAAAGACAAAAAAAAAAAAAAAAAAAAATCTTTAAAGACGAAGAAGTCTCTCTAGATTATGATGGGTAAAGTAAGCCTGCTACATTATTGAGAGTAACCTGCTACTGATTGAAGGAAAATCAGCCCAACAAATGACTGAACAAACTGCCCACCTGCCCACCTTGCCTCCCCACTCCAGGAGGGAGATACCTCTTTTTCAGAACACAGGGCCTCTAGCCTAGACATCTGGTTCCTCATCAATCAGCTTTCTTACAGATCTAGTTCCTTACCAATCACCTTGAAGAGGATACCTGGTCCCCCATCAGAACCACCCATCGCTCCTTCCCAGATCCCAGGAAAGGAACACCAGACTACCCAAGAGGGCACACCCCATCTTCTGGGATTCTGGGAAGGCATGACTCCCTTTCTGGGGTTTTTCTGGGCTCACCTATAAGTTCCAGACCTCCCCCAACCTGGAGGCTCAATCTCCATTTCCATAGGAATGTTACTTGGCCCTCATAGATAATAAAGGTATCTGTATCTGTTGAAGTCGGTTTCTACTCCCATTATCACTTACCACGCATGCACATCGCCTTGTTACCTAAGACAGGGAGATCTTCAGTGAAATCTTCAAACGAGATTCACAGACGATGCCCACAGGATTTCAACAGAGCCATTCTAACTGGACATGTATAGTTATAGAGAAACTAATTCCTATTTCCTAAGCATAATAAGCATAATATATTTGTTTTAGCTTCTTTTCCTGCTGCTGTGATAAAATACCCTGACAGGAACAACTTATGGGAGAATGGGTTGATTTTAGCTCACAGTTCCACAATACCGTCCATCACTGTAGGGGAAAGTGGGGTGGAAGGAAGTTGAGGTAGCTGGTCACATGGCATCCACATGAACTGGGGAGTGAAGGATGAATGTGTGCTTGCTGCCCAGCTCACCCTCTCCTTCACATTCAGTTTAGGGCCCAGCACATGAAATGGTGTCACCCACATTCAGAGTAGATTTTTCCACCTCAGATAACCTAAGAAAATCCCTCATAAGCACGCTCAAAGACCTATTTCCTAGGTTATTCTAGATTTATTTCAAGGTGACAATTAACATCGGTCACATATATGTCACCAGTGCTATGTGTATACAAATAGTTGGACTTTTTGACTCGAATTTATTAGCCTAGAATGGCAGAGCTAAGACACATCCATCTGTGCTCCATAACAACTGTCCAAGGAGGGCATCAGTAGTCAATCCCAGCATGCATCTTGTCTAAGTCCAGATTCCTTCCTCGGGAAGACAGAGCTCTGGGAGCAGGCTCTATGAGTAGATTTGCATTGTCAATATTGTCTTCCATACAACCTGTCTTCTGTGTATGTTACAGTCCGTGGACAGCCAAGAGGAGAAATAGCAAATGGAACTTGATATTATTAAGCCAGAAATCTGAGCATAAACTGGCCCTTCCAGCCTTCTGTTCCCTACGCTGCTTGTCGCGACTTAGTTAAAAATGAACCAAAATAGCAGCTGGCCCTTTAAACTGGCCACAAAGCTAAAGGTTAAACTGATGATAGTAAATACAGTCAGCTATTCCCTAATGAACAGTCTTTCACTAACCACAAAGTTAAAACAAACAGCAACAGAATTTGGTTATTTTCTTCCTTAATTGGCCTGGGGAAAGGGAGTAAAATTTTAGCACCCAAGGCTCATATCACCATCACAAAACACAATTTTCATGTACATTTCAATAAAAGCTCCAGTAGGAAAAGACTCATTGTGACCAGTTCTTTGTTCTTTCTCTAATTCTCCTAACTTTTCCATTTTGCAAGGCATACTGTAACTTTCCTGAACTCTTGTTTCATCAAAACTCCCTTAAACCGGGCGTGGTGGTGCACGCCTTTAATCCCAGCACTCGGGACGCAGAGGCAGGCGGGTTTCTATGAGTTTGAGGCCAGCCTGATCTACATAGTGGGTTCCAGGACAACTGGGGCTACAGGAAGACCCTGTCTCAAAAAGACAAAAAAAAAAGTTCCCTTAAGCTTTGGTCACTGTTTGCTGGGGGGTTTTGTTTGTTTGTCTGTTGTTTGTTTTTTTTTAATTGGAAAGGTGCCCAAAAGATGTACTCCAAAACCTCAGTCACCTCAGTGAAGGACTGAAAGAGTTCTCCAGCTCTTTGTCAGCGCGTGCACGTCTGTGTGTGTATGTGTGTATGTGTGTGTGTGTCCGTGCACGTCTGTGTGTGTGTGTGTATGAAGTTTGACTGATAGATCAGCCAAGTGTACAGTGCTTAATCCAACAGTATTTCTATTGATGCATAGAAATAGAACTCTTTCAGGCAGCTCAGAAAAAGACTTGTACAGGCAGAGATTTTACCCTGTCCAAACCATGAGGATCGGAAGGCCAAGCACAGCATTGCTTAACTCCTCTGAACACTAAAGTAGGGCTTGTGCACTGAGACGGTCTCATAAGCACATGGTTGTATGTTCTGAAGGGCCTGGGTCTCCTGAGAACGTTTAACAAGAGTAGGAGCTCAAATGACCGACCATTCTTGGCAATGAGTACAGCGTATGCATTTGCTAGTTTTTGATAGCTCATGTGTTTCTAAGGCTTTTTTCCTACTTACTGTTTTTGAAGCGAGTGAATTAAAAACCACCATTTGTATCTTGTCATCTTTTTCCTGAAAGCAGAGAAAGAGTGCTAGTATTTATAGCTTTATACCTTGAATGGACAAATAGGTTTATATGAAATTAAAAAGCTTCTACACTGCAAAAGAACTATCAGCAGAATGAACAGACCGCCGCAGAGGGGAGAAAATCTTTGCTAGCTGTACTTCAAACAACGGGTTGATAGCTAGAATGTGGAAAAATTGCAAAGATTAAACATGATGTACACTTGTCTTATTTTTGCAAGGCTTTTCTTCCCTCCCTGGTGGAATCTAAACTAAGTAGTCCTTTTTAATTTAGTTTTTATTAAATTTTTGTGTATTTAATGCACAATATCTTAATCATCTTTATACCATCCTGCCATAGCCCTCCCCCGCCACTGAATTTCATGCGTTCTGCCATTTATGTTAAGGCCTATCGAGTCAGGTTACTGTTTCCTGTCGTCCCTCAGTGCACGCAAGTTCATCCACTTAAATCTAGTCAGCCTATCTAGAGTCACTCCCTCAAGGAAGATCATCTCTTCCTCACACAGTAGTGATCAGTTAAAAATATTTTGTTTTCATTTATGTGTGTGTGTGTGTGTGTGGTGTGTGTGTGTGTGTGTGTGTGTGTGTGTGTGTGTGCACACGCGCATGCTCAGAATTCAGAAGAGCGTGCCACATCTCCTGGAGGTGGACTTATAGGAGGTGGTTGTGAGATGCCTGTCGTGGGTGCTGGGAATGCAACTCTGGAAGAGCAGCAAGTACGGCTGAGTTATCTCTCCAGCCCCTACCCTAAGTAGTCCTTTTAGGAGTCTAAAAATGCTGCAGGCCACACTTTCTTTTGTTTTCCTCTTTGAGAACCTGCTTATCCTGTCAAAATGTTTACTTCTTTTGTGTGACTAGTCTATGCCTGAATCCTGAGCTCCTGAACTTATATCTCCAGCCCTTTTACCACATGGTCTACCCAGCAGGTGTCTGCCCAGCAGGCTCCCTGTGTGAACCATTACAGAAAGCTGGGCTATATCACATGCTGGGCACTCACCAAGCAGACACCTCTCCATCCCTTCTGGGCACCATCTGATGAATATGAAGGACTTGGATCTTTTCCTAAGTTTATAAGCATTGGTACTTTTAAAGTCTCCCAAGTGAAGGGATAAAATGATTAAGTGGCAACATCTTATAAGTAAACATATGGTAAATTTAGTGCTGAGACTTAGGCCTGAATTACTGATAGAGAATAATTTTTTCAGAGGAGACATTTGTTTATAATAACTAGAGCTACATTGAAAGTATTTGGGAGAGGATTTTTTTTTCCATTGGGGGATAAAGATCAGTATTTCCTCATTTTCCCATGGGTGTAGCCATTGCAGAGAATCCAAAAGCATTGAGCTCTGTGCTCTTGCTACCTCTGGGAGTACTAAAGCGTGGATGATAGAGGGTGTCAGGGAACGTTTTATGAAGATGTATACATCTAAATTAAAGGGAATTCAAACCCTCCTTGGAGTTCTGAGATTAATGTAGCCACTGTGTGTCTGTCTCCTACAGTTCATGGGAACTGCTGGGGAAATACAGATAAATACAAATTCAAGTCAAGAAAACCCATCTTTAGAGACGGGAGAGAGAAAAACTGACTGGAATGCTCATGGTAGGATGACTGCTAAGAGAACTGAGGCAGAAAGAAATCCCATCCTTTACACAGCCAGGCAGGTAAAGCTCAATACAAACTTTTCTTAGGATGATGGATAACCAGCTGGATCTGGAGGAACAGGTCTGTCATTCTATCTACTTTTGGAGCTGAGGCAGGAACAGGTCTGTCATTCTATCTACTTTTGGAGCTGAGGCAGGAGAAGTTCAGCTTATTGTTCTGGGCCTGCCTGGGCTACAGGGCATGTTTAAGACCAGCCAGGACAATTTAGTGAGATCTCTCTCAAAATACAAATATAAAAGGACTAGGGATGTAGCTCAGGGATAGAGTATGAGGTTCTAGGTCCAACTCCTAGTGCTTAAGTCAATCAATCGATCCTCAATACAAAAATAAGGTAATATAACCAGTCTCTAAGCAAGAAAACTTGATAGCACCTCTGTCACACTGCGGTTCATAAATTTGCTATAATTGGGGCAGCTCTCTGTGCTGCTGACAGTCTTATCTAAAGGCACACAGGACTTTGCACTCTCTATAATAAGAGGCAGTTTAAATTTTGGAGTCAGATGTCAGCAGGCTACCTCCCCATCCCCCAACACTGGGAGACATTGTTAGGGTCCGTGACTCGATGGGTCCCCTCCAGATAACAAATACACGGGATTGGAGATGTAAAAATCAAGCAGAGTCTTTACTTTCCAGCTAGCTGGGGTCGACCAGCTTCCCAAGACATGCAAGTCTGGTCAGAACGATCGACCCCCATTCAGTTTCAGGTACAGATTATATAGGCCCACATAGTCATTACACAAAAAGCATTCCTCAGCAGACACTTTGATCAAACATCTTCTAAAAGCTATAGTTTCGGTTAAACATTTTTTCCAGGAAGGGTAGATCTGGTGTAAGCCTGGTGCAACTTCCCTCTCTTTGTTCCTTATCGGTTATCTGGTATGTGCAAACAGGCCTACAGGACACATTGTAAAGCAACTGAGTCTGGGGTCCAGGGTCCAGGAAGGAGGTTTACAGCACTTCAATTCTTAGCATTTCAACTAGGTTAATCATCCATGTGTGGTAGATACAAATCAGGCAGAACAGGCAAGCTTAGCAAGTAAATCTAAATCAACATTTTAAACAGAGTTTTCTATCAAAATGCAGAGTTCTTACAGCATTCATCAAGGTATTTCATTTTTTTCCCAACAACATGATGGTTCACCTCTGGTGCTCACATCACAGAGATGGTCCCCAGTCCTTAATTATAACTTTTCTCAGTTATAAAGCTGGCAAAAGGCTTATTCACTTTTTCAGTGGATACATATACAATTCAAAGAGGCAGAGAAAATTCACAACTAAATTTTTTAAAACACAAGTACTAACAAAAAAGTCTCTTCTTTTTATATCCAGAAGAACTCAAATGTACCTTTTCTTATTCTTAATTTTACCTGCCCATATGGATCTCTAATTTACTTGCTAACGACTACACATTTTGTTTATGTCTGCCTTCCCTGCTAAGCTGAATCTTCTTAAGGTAGAAATATGTCTTTATTTACTTTGTATTTTCAGTTCTCTCCACTGGGTGCCACATAAATTTTTATTTCAATATGACTGTTCCAATATGTAAAAACTCGAAACAGTTAAAAATGATCAAGACGCCAGAATGGACAGTTCGTTTCAAAAGGAGAAATACGGTTAACCAAGAGATACATGAAAACAATGTTTGGCATCATTTATTGTTAGGGGAGTTGCAATGAAGACCTCAGACATGTTAGAATGGGTACTATAAAAAAGATGGCAAGGATGTGGAGAGAAGTCTCATTGCTGATAGGGATGTAAATTAGTGCAGGCTTTATGGAAACAGTATGGGAGTGCCTCACAAAACTAAAATGGTTTATCTTGTGATCCAGTTATCCCACTACCGGGTGTGTATTCAAAGGAAATGAAACCAACATGTTGAAGACATGTCTTGATAGTTCCCTGCTTATTTTTAACATTATTGCCAGTAGTCAAAATAAAGAGCTGGGCATGGTGGTCCAAGTATTTAATCTCAGCACTCAGGAGGAGGCAGAGGCAAGCAGATCTTTGTGAAATGGAGGCCAGCCTGGTTTACATAGCTCCACGCCAGCTGGGGCTGCTACGGGGAGACGCTGTTTCAAAAAAAGGGGGAAAAAAAGATATGGAATCTATGAAAATATCTGTCAATTGTTCTTGGCATTGTGATGGTTAGGCTACATAGACTTCAGCCTGGTTAATCCTCCTGCCTCAGTATCCCAAGTGCTAGGATTACAGGAGTGTGGCAGTGTGCCTGGTATGACTCTATTTTGATTCTGTCAATCCCCCTACCTCTTTGACTTTCAACAACTTTCATTGAAGACATCACTGATTAACCATCCTATGCTTTGATCTTGCCTGTTCCTCCTCATCACTGAGATGAGGTCTGTCCTGGCTGGTGTCATCTGATCCCATACTGGGGGAGAACTGACAGACATCAAGGAATCAGTATCAATAAAACCTCTTCTTACCAGATTTAAGCAACTGAGAGTACAGATGGAATGAATCTTAGGCCAGGTTTACCTGGAGATAGTCCCCAAGTTGAATTCTATCTGCCCTGTAGGTGTCTGTCCTAGGATCTTATAAACACTGCTCTGATTATTTTATTAGAAGCTATATTTATGAAAAAGTCCATAGACAACAAACTATTACAAGGAAAATATAAAATATAAACAACTAGAGAAAATGTTTAAAGATATGCTAGACTGGGGGCTGGAGAGATGGCTCAGCAGTTAAGAGCACTGACTGCTCTTGCAGAAGACCCGGGTTCGATTCCCAGCACCCACATGGTGGCTACAAACTATCATTAACTCCAGTTCCAGGGGAATCCAATGCCCTCTTCTGACCTCCACGGCTTTGCATGACATGGGTGCACTCACATACATGCAGGTAATACACTCATACACATAAAATAAAAATAATAAAAAAATATTTAAAAAAAGATATGCTAGACTGAAAAATAAATACTTGTTAAGAGTCAATTTCCATGAGAACTGCACCTCTGTCCTCCGCTTGAAGAGCAGCCAGCGTTCTTTAAGGCTAAGGAAATTCCAGCCCCTTGTTCATAAAGTCTTTAGAGAAAGATCCAAACTTCAGATTTCTGAAGGCTTAGAACAGCTTAGAACAGCCATACCTAGAATTTTCCAAGAGCTCAGGAAATTATATTCCCATCTAACTACTTCCATCATGGGCAGAATTTTAAGATGATAATTATTGTTGAGGGCATCATGCCAGGACCATTAGATTACTCTAATTTCTTTTCAGAAATACATTTAAATCTATGGCATAGTTTGCCAACAACAGGCTACATTTGTATACAAATAACCAAAAAGTTTTATAAATAGGGTAGGTTTACAGATGTTTACAGTTGTAGTCTTTAGGTGACCTATGTCTAGTATGTTTTAACTGCAAGAGAGGCACTGTTTGTGCTTATGTGTCAGGTTAGGGCATGTTTCAGTAACTTTGTCAAGATTCTACCTGGAACATGTAAAAACAAGCCTGGAAGAGTTAGAATCATCAACAGTTCCAGTTTGGGGGACATCAGCTTGGTAAAGTGTTCTCCTGAGCATTGTATGAGGAATACTTTATAGTTGCGGAACATGATTATATCTAAGACACAGAAGAACCAGCAACAATTGGCATCACAGTTATATATAAGCCACACACATACACACACTTATATATACACACATACATATATAATATGCATATATAAATCTTGCTTCTACCTGGAGGCCAATTTTTAATTTAAAATGTTTATTTTTAATTTTTATTTATGTGTATATATTTGTGTCTGTGTGTGGGTTTGGGCACATATGTGTAGGTGCCCACAGAAGGCAGAAGAGGGCATTGGAAGCCCTGGACATGGAGGTACCCATTGTGAGTTGCACACTGTGGGTTCTAGGAACTGAACTCAGGTCCTCTGCAAGAGCAGCAAGGACTCTAAACCAGAGCTAATTCTCCACCCCCTAAGGCAAAATTATAGACTCCAGCTCAGCAAGACAATAAACTCAAAACTTTAGTGACCACAAATAGGTTCATCTTCTGATGCACAAGCATGTCTCATAAAACAATAATAAAATGCTTATTTTGTCAAGGGAAATAGATATCTAACCAGGTTTTAAATAGGAGGGCTGTCCAAATGGCAAGTTTTCCATCTGAACAGTACTGATTACAAAAATCAGAAATGTTAAATTTTATTTGCCACTTTAATATTCTCTCTGCAAAGCCAGTAAGCCAGTATCCCCCACACCAAAGCATCTGCTGTTAGAGTGCTGGACCGTATCAGAATCCCATTCCTGAATCTGTCACTGGCAGAAAGGCAGTATATGGCAACTGGAAGTGACTGAGGAGAGCCCAAGTAAAATGCTGGTTATTTTGAAAATAGCAAGTTGTATTTGTGTATCACATATATGTGAACACAACAGTCTTTAAATATGTTTAGCTTGGTCTTAGGGTGTTTTAAAAAATATTTATCTCTATTTTTTTTAATTTATGCTTATACGTGTGCAGATGCCCACAGTGGCAAGAGAATAATGCCAGAGCCCTTGGAGCTAAAATTAAAGGTGAGTGTGGGCTCTCCAATATGGGTGCTAGGAACCAAGCACTCCTCCTATGGAAGAGGAGCAAGAGCTTCTAACCTCTGAGCCATCTGTCCAGCAACCCCGCATGTTTGTATAGAAAAAGGAAATCAACTGCATACATTTTTAAAAAGGAGATTTTATATGAAAGGCAGAATTTCTATTGTGAAATTGCTATGGAGTTTGAAACCACTGGGAAAAGACCACTAGGCCCAATTCATATTTTAATTGGTCAAATTTATTAGGGCTATAGCTGTCTCTCCGTGGTCTCTTAGTCAGATTCAGGACACAGGGCCCCTGAGGGGAGGGTAAAACTAACTTATAAAGGCTAAAACCACAAAAACCATAAGAATTCCTCACTTATGAGTAATACCAGGTGGTCCTGAGTAGGGTCAGCATGACCCAATTTAGCAGATAAGCAAATTACAGAAGCCAAAACAAGCTTTTGTTAGTCCTTTTCTTAACAGATGTATAGAGACCTTGCCAGTAAGGAACTTTCTGATCATTATTGTTATTTAGGCTTCTTGGCTAGGCAAGAAGCATAGCTGCAGTGGTGGTGTCTGGGAGGTGACACTTTCCTTTCAAGGTCAGCTACTTCAAAGAAAACACTCTTTTAAGGGAAAGCAAGACCTGACCTTGAAGTTGGTCATTTCGCTAGCTTTTGAAGTTTAAAGCGGCTGCTTAATACAAAATAAAGAAAATGAAGTTACTTTGGCTATTACAATTTGGGGGACTCCATTTGGGGCCATTACAAAATCATGAGCTATGGTTTTCTGGTTGCTGCCAGAGTGAGGTGACTAAGGAGGTTCTGGCAGGAGACTTCTGGCTTCTGAGATTGTCTCCCAGGCTGCAGCTTTAGAAACTGTGCTCACATGTTTCCTTTATCCAAATACTCATAGGAAGTAAGTTAGCCCAGATCAGAGCAGTTTTTTCTGAAGCACCCTGGATACTAGCTTTGCCACAAAGCAAATTACGGCAACAGAAATCTTTTTAGGACAGCTCCCACCAACTCCATCCAGCTGGTTATAAACAGTCACAGTGTAAACACCCTGAGGAAAAAAAATGGGAGAAGAAGCAAACTTTTCCAAACACCATCATAAATAAGTGCTTTTGTTGTTGTTGTTGTTTTGTGCTGATGTTAGAAATAGTTATAAGCTCAGGAAATCAAGCATTTTTGAGGCAATGAATTCCCCAGCATGGGGCCCTAATGAGAGAAGTCATATCTGCCTGCAGCTGAATATCTGATTTCTGAGGCTGGAACTAGAGGATGAAGTGCCTATCCTGTTGTGTAAACAGAAAGTGAATTAGACAGGAAAGTGTTTATGTTCTATAAAACCTAACAGCCACTTAAGTGGATGGCTGTGTTTGAGAAGACAGAGCTGCTGCTAATGGCCACTCTGTGTATCTTCCTGCCTGGGAGCTGCTTAGCTTTAAAAAGGTGGAGAGAATAGGGCTGCTTGGTGGACAGGTGCAGATGTGCTGGGTGTGATGCTGTTGGGAAGTGTAGCTGGACTCTCAGGAGAAGGTCCTAGGACTCTCCCTGCCCCTCCTTCAATTAGGGGGTGGGAATAGTCAACAAGCCCAGCTGTGATGCTCTTAGGCAAAGGGGCACGTATGAGCTCAGGAAGATGGTGTCTGTCTGTGAACAGTCTTATACAACGGGAACAAAGTTCAATACCCAGATCCCACTAAAAAGCCTAGGTATGGTAGTACATAATTGTAATCCCAGCACTGGAAAGGTAGAGACAGGCAGATCCCTGGGATTCTCTGGTTAACTGTTTAGCCTAATTGGTCAGCTGCAGGTCAGTGAGAAACTCTGCCTCAAAAAACAAGGTAGCTAGCTCCAGAGGGTGCTACCTGAAGTTGTCATCTGTTGTCTGCATACATGCATATATGTACCAGCTCACGCATCAAACAAGAAAGAAAGAAAAAAAAAAACAGATGGCCTTGAGGTGGGTGGGGCTTGAGGCATGCTGGACTTAGGGACCCATGGTTGCCTCAGTGCTGCTCCAAGGCCCACAGGTCTGAGCTCTTATGGGTGGGGCTGCTCTATCTTTCCCACTTTGAGGATAATCACCAGAGTTACCTGAGGAATTCTCTTCTCTGATCTTTCCTTCTCAGTTTCATCTTTGAACCAAATAACTCTTTTCTGCTTCTTCTAGAGGAAACTTTATAAATGCAAACCTGACGAAGCTATCTTTTGCTTGACATCCCCAAGTGGATGGTATTTGCTATAGCTGTATCCAGACTGTCTTGCTTTGATGAGGATCGAATAAGGCAAAGTCCTCAAGTACCTACTGGTGTGGAAACCTGTGAGAATGTTTCAGTTGGTGTTACCTCGAAAGATCCAGCTCTGGGATGCTTCCCCAGCCCTCTAGCATCAAGCAGGCTGGCTTTTCTCTACTGCCTGGTAGAATCTGTTTCTGTGCTGAATTCTATAACATACCTCTCTCGTCACTAATGAGGACTGTTTAAAGTCTATTTAGCTCTGAATTCCTGCTACCCCTCATGTTCTCTGTCCTCAAACTCCCTATTAGCTGAAGATGAACTTGAACTTCTGATCCTTCAGTGTCCACCACCTTAGTGCTGGTAAGCACCATAAATTCTTGTATGTGCAGTAGGTGCTAAGGGTCAAACCTAGAGCTTTATGCATGCTAGGAAAGCATTCTAACAACTGAGCTACTTCCCCAGCACTTGTAATATACAGATTTATGCAAACAGCAACATGGTTCTTTCCTCTAGTTTAAGAACATCTGAGAGGGACCCATAGGTTTGATTTTACAGATTAGGAGAATGAAGCTCGTATCTGGATAGAGGGTACAGAGTAATGAAACAGATGTATTTCAGCACAAAGCTCAAAACAACCCTATCTCAGTCAACTCTTCATCGCTGTGACAAAATACTTGAGGAAAACAACTTAAAGGAGGAAAGATCTATTGTGCTCACAGTTTCCGAGACTTTAGTCGGTTGTCAGCTGACTTCATTGCTTCTGAGTGTGTGATGAGGCAGAATGAGACAGATGGATGTGTTGGAGCAGAAAGGCTCACCTGATGGCAGCCAGGAAGCAGATAATGGACAAAGCATTCGAGTCTCAAGGACAACCCCTTTAGTCACATTCTTTCTCTAATCAGACTCCAACTCCTAATGGCCCATTGATAAAATGAGTACCCTCACCATACAATCACTTCTAGGGGGGACCAAACTTTCAAGACGTGTGCCCTCAGAGAGACACTTCATATCTGAAGTGCGGTTATTTTTGGATTTGCTTCAGATTGGAAACACCAAGGCTCCTTAAAACAAGTAAGTTCTTAACTCCAAACCTTTAGGGTACTCAGGGTATCCTAAGGTGTAACAAAGCTCAGGGAGCACTGAGTCACACTCTTGATTGTGCAGTTGTCTCTCTTGTATCTGGAACTTCCCCTTGACGGTAAGAAACAGTAGCTTTGACTTCTGGGTTCTTGGCAAGAAGTAGCAAGAATGCATGCAGTGAATACCACCCAGAGTGCTGTGAGAAATGTCTATGATGGGCGTGTTTGACTCCATCTCCTTCCGTTCTCCTCTGGACTATCCTGTAGAGTCTGGAAACTGGGCCATATAAAGCTTTCCTTTTGAGGGTTGGAGAGATTGCTCAGTGGTTAAGAGCATTATCTGCCCTTGCAGAAGACCCTGGTTTGATTTCTAGTACCCATATGGTGGCTAAGACCATCTATAACTTCAGTATCAGGGAATCTGACCTCCATAGACATTGCACGGTGTGTCCCAAACTGCCCGTTTCCTCCAAGGGGTGGGGCCTGCTCGAGAGAATTGACTGCAGAGGGCCTTCTGGGAGCCATCTTGTGTCAGAAGCCGTGAGCCGCCACAGATGCATGGCGGCAGGTGTGGAGAAAAAGATGGCCCTGGGATCTCACCCACATGGATGCGAGAGGGGGCATTTACTGACCTGGGGCAAGACTGTGGGCCCAAGATGCGTGGGCGAAAGTTAATGGAGACTGTGGGTGGGCATGGAAGCCATCTGGAACAGCGGTTGGAGCAGCACAGAGCTGGGTGCTGGGTGTACGTTTCTATGTAAGGGGGTATTGAGATTTACCCTCTCCCTACCCAAGGGCATAAACCATAATAAATTCACATAAAAATATGTTATATAGTTTGTCTGATCATGCAAGAGACCCTGAGAGAACTCTGGCAACATACAGCACGTAGGTAAAACACTCATAAACATAAAATCAAAATAAATAATTTTTTGAAAATTTCTGTTTTTAAAGATTTTATTTTTAATTATACGTATGTGGGTATATGCATGTAAGAGTGTGGTTGCTTGAGGATGCCAGAAGAAGGTATCAGATCCCCTGGAGCTGGAGTTGCAGGTAGTTGTGAGCTGCTTGATGGAGACGCTGGGAACTGAAATCTGGTGTTCTGCAAGGGCAGGATGTGCTCTGAACTGCTGAGCCACCTCTCCAACCTCCAAGTGAAATTTCTCACAAATGAAAATGTTTGCTCATGCTGTATGCTACCTTGGAAAAGGATGACCAGGAGGAGGAGGAAGAGGAAATAAAAGGGTCCAGGTGCTTCCTGCAGTGCCAGCACAGCCTGGTGCGTGGCCTCGAAGTCTGCGTCTGAGTCTTTTAATGATCCTAGGTGCTGAGCCCCAGCTGTTTGACATCATTAAAGACTTATGGGGTACTGGCATGTGAGAGTGAGTAATACAAAGGGACTACTATTAATAGCACCATCTCATTTGATATTAATTGAGATTAACCTTAACCTTAAATCAATCACTTCAGATTGCTTGCTACAGCCCTTTTCATGATATGGCTGCTGTGTGTGTCACAAGTTTCTATTTCTAGGAAGGGCGTGGTGAAGTTCACACAAGTAAAACAGAAATTGCCCATGTATAGGATGGCAGGGCATGGCAGGTCAGGAACAGGGCACAACCATACTGGAGTTTTAATTGATTTACTTGACACTTCTGCAAACTTCACACCTCTTGTCTCTATGGAATAACAATGTGCAAGTTATTCTATGTATCTTCACATTTGTGTGCAAGATAGAGTAATCAGACAGAATGCATGTCAGTCTTTGCTACCTATATTAAGAAGGTATAACGGAACAAAGGAAGCAGTGAAACCCTTTTGAAATTAATGAAATGATTGAGATAAAAATGTTCTGCATTTGGGGGTTGGAGAGATGGCTCAGCGGTTAAGAACACTGGTTGTTCTTGCAGAAGACCCGGGTTTGAATCCCAGCACCCACATGGCAGCTAACAACTATAACTCCAGTCCCAGGGGATCTGACAGCCTCTTATGACCTCTGTGGGCATTGCACGACACGGATGCACTTACCTACATGCAGGCAATACACGCATACATGTAAAAAAATAAATAAATAAAATTTTAAAAGCTGTTCTGCATTTTTACCAATGTAAGCTGCTTTTACACATTAGCTGAGGGCTAGGGATGTAACTCAATGGAAAAATCTTTGCTTACTGTGTGTGAGGTCTGGTGTTCAATCCTTAGCACCACCAAAAAATTAGTTAACTGAAAGTAGTTCATTTGCCCTGATACCAGTATTTGCCAGTGTCTGGCACATTTGTGATTCTGAGGGGTTTTTTTAGAATTGGACTTAGAAACTCTCTGGGAGGGTATTGGTGCTGGTAATCCAGTGTGTATAGAGCAATGAGTATGTTAATTACCCTAAATCACAAGAAAGGCTCTAAGCAAAACCAAACATAAGCAGAACTCTATCTGCCCAAAATTATAATATCATTCAGGTTGGGAAATTCCTTCTAATATAATATCAACTTGCAGGAAACCATTAATGGAAACTAGTTGAACCTTGAATGCTGGTTATTTCTAATTGAAATCTAACCACTTAATGTGGGTTTTGCCTTGTATAAGAAGTGAGAAGTTCGAGCAATAGCCTAACAATATATTCATTTACCAGAGTACTGGGAGGTCACTGGTGGCCCTCTCCTCTCAGGAGTTAATGGTGGTCCTGTGGGGCAGTGTCACAAGTTTCTGCTTTGCTTCCCAGGCTCTCTAACCTCACTCTGACTCCATCCTGGCTGAGTAGACAGTGACCATCTGGATGACCGGGTCACTATCACAAAGCTGGGCGAGTAGCTGGTTGCTGGCTTTTATCCCTTTCCCTGAAGCCTCACAGAGCAGACAAGAGGGCCGTCATCTCCACAGTGGCTGCCCAGGATGTTCTCCAGCCCTATAGCAGGTAAGACTCCCAGGGACCCTGTGTCCTGTCCATGAAGTCTGTTATCAGTTATAGTTATGGTGCTCTGCATAGAAGACCAGTAGAGTATTGTAGCCAGGACTAGGGAATCTTGAAATTCCTACCAGCTACCTTAAGTAAAGATCTTAGGGTTAGGTACACTTTCTTCTTCCACACTTTTTTTTGGTCTTTTTGAGGCAGTGTAGCCCCAGCTGTCCTGGAACTCACTATGTAGACCAGGCTGGCCTTGAATTTACACAGATCTGCCTGCCTCTGCCTCCCAAGTGCTGAGATTAAAGGCGTGTGCCACCATGCCTGGCTCCCCTCTTCCACACTTTTACACAAGTACATGTCTCTGTGCCATTTGCTTTCCGGCAGGTTAACTGTGCTACCCAGTCTGATTACATTTTTGCTTGTCCAAAAAAAATCATTTGATACTTGGAAATTCTACCTCAGCTCTCTTAATAAGCATGACTAATAGGCACACAGCTTGTGAAAGTTTATGTTAATTGTAGATTCTAAACCTCTGCTCCATTTTTAAACTTGTAGCAAATCCACTTAACTTATACCAAGGTTGCTGCACATTTCAAGCTTGCCAACCCCCCAATAATATACACTTTCTGAGCTACTTCAAAGAGAGCCTGTCTTCCTAATAAAGAATGTTTGACATGACTTTATCTTGAACAAGAACCTGATTAGTTGCACCTGAAATTGATTCAAATGCATCTTGTGATCTTTCAAACTCTTTTCAGAAACATCAAAGTCAAAATTCTGTTATATGACATTCAATCAGTTAACACACACATGGCTGCATTGGTTAAAGCAGTTCAATTCTTCCCAAACCACTGGGGTCATGGCACATTAACGATGCAATTTCAACACAAGGCAGCTCTCGTTATAAAATTTAAAACACAGGGTCATTTTTCACAGTTTGTATCCTGAAGACATATATTTTATAGGAAACCATATTTATGTGCATGTTTACAAACATGAAGGAACATAGTTTTAAAACGGGTTTCATTTTCCTTAGGAGCCAATAGTCAGTTCTTGGATTTGGGAACTGTCTTTTTTAAACTTTCATTTATTTATATATTTATGTGTATGTGCATGTGCCACAGCACATGTGTGGAATGTATAGAGTTTAGAGGAAAATATGCAGGAGTAGTTTCTCTCCTTCTGCGGTGTGAGTCCAAGGGATGGAACTGATGTGCCTGGTTTGATCCTTTCATCAGCTCATTTCTTAAATTTTGTCCAGTGATAGTTTGGCAACAACTTTAGGCATTTTTGACTTCAAGGACATTTTGGTTACTTGGTTGGCTTCATCAAATCATTGGATGAACTGGTGATGTATGTCTACCAAACTTGCAAACAGCCAGTATAAATATCTGCTTGTGGACGTAGATGGGCCCTAAACAAAGTTAACATGACTATCACGAAATCTTATCAGAAGACCACAAGGAAGAATATTCTTTTCCTTTACCAAAGGAAATGTCAAGGCTAGATCTCAACCCAGTATTGAGCAGCAAGAGGTAGCAATGACATTGAGGGTCTAAACCAGGAATAGAAAGACCACCTCAGCAATTCCATAGAGCATGAGGGAGACTTGGCTTTTTCTTTATTGAAATCTTTAAACCTCCTGTGTTGTTGCGGGTTCTCCTCAGGCCAGCTGTCAAGACCCTAACCTGGATCGGGTCCCCTGCCGATTAGGGGGGGCAAGAGGCACGGAGTCAAGACACACAGACCCCGGGAGTTGGGTAGAAGCAAGTACTAGGCGAGGTGCTGCAGGCTCGTTTAATGCAGGAGGGGGCAGGCCTTATATTTCCCTTTTCTCCACTCCCAAGTCCCTTTAGTCAGTGTATCGTTTTCTGATTGGTCCGCGCCACACAGCCTGTCAGCAGTCACTGGGCTTGCAAGCAGGGTATGGAGGCATGGGCTCCTTTTGGCAGGCTATTTGTGGACCAAGAAGTGAAGTGAATTCTCGCTGAATCCCGGGGTTCTGGGTCCACGCCATCTTTGGAGGCCTCCTGCTACGCTGTGTAAGCTTATTAAGAAGTTTTGCAATTGTTAATCCTCGTTGTCAACTTGACCTGTGATTGGATTTAGAATCACCTAGGCTATCTCTGAGTGTGTCTATAGGGATGTTTCCAGAAAGTTTAACTGAGGAGGGAAGACCCACCCTGAATGTGAGGCATACCATCTCATGGCTGGGGTCTTCGATTACATAAGAATGAGCTGAGCGCTGGTATTCCTTTCTCTCTGCTTTGTGACCATGAACACAATGTGACCAGCTCCCACCCTCCTGCCACACACCTCCCTGCCACAATCGACTGCACCCTCAGGCTGAGCCCAAACAAACCCTTCTTTCTAATGTTGCTCTGTCAGGTCTTTAATCACTGCAGTGAGAAACATGGGTAATACAGGTCTTATTATGTGTGTTGTGTGAGACTTGTACAGGGAAGACACCACACACACGCACACACACACACACACACACACACACACACACACATACACACAGACATACCCCTACTCACCCCAGTGAGAGAACCTGTGAAAGATCAAAATAAAGATTATACCAACATCCAACTTGGTGAACCAATGAGTCTGTCGGGCTTCCTTACCAGAGTATAGATGGGGAGTGTTACTTACAGGAGCAGGCACAGCTTAAGGCAGTTGCATCACCAAAGAACCCACCCCAACACAGGCAAAAACTCATGACACTGCTACCTTGGAGCTCTCGGCACAGCGTGTAGGTAGTTGGACAAGTCGGAGAATCTCCCCCTGGCAGCTCAGCTGGTCATTGACTCCTAGCCCTTGTCTGCTGCCTCCACAAACATGGGGAAGGCCCTCAAGAATCTTGTAAGTTTCAGCTTTTCTGGTTATGTGAAGTTATTTTCTGAGTCTTATGAGCCTCCCCTTCTTCATGGAGGAATGTTTCAAGTAGAAGGCATATACATAATACTGTAAGTTCATGGATCAAATTTGTGAAGTAAAGTCTATCACTAAGCTACTTTTGGCAACACATATGTAAGCACATTGTGAACATCATTCAGTATTGTGTCCAAAATAGAAAAATAAACTGTTATACACAAAAAGCAAACTGCCGGGAGACACCTGGAGCCGAGGCTTGACATTTACCTGAGCAAAAATAAAACTCAATAAAAAGAATAATGTCTTTCCTCAGCGGTATATAGAAATCCATTTATCAACTAGCTAGAAAATACCCACAATGCTTTTCCAGTGGAGACAAAGTATGCTCACTGAGGATCATAACAATGGACACTCTAAAAAAGTAATAATTTATGTGGTTTTGGCTTCTTTGTAAAAACCATCAGGTCACTGTAGCTTTGTGGACTTATATCTAGGTCCTCTATTCTATTGATCTATGTGTCTATTTGTGCTAGTACCATGCTGTTTTTATTACTATGGCTCTGTAGTATATATAACTTGAAATCAGGTATTGTGATACCTCTGGAAGTGTTCATATAGTTCAGGATGGCTTTAGGTATCCAAGGTGATTTGTGTTTCTATATGAATTTTAAGATTGTTGTTTCTATTTCTCTGAAGATTTAAATTGGCATTTTGATTAGATTACATTGCATCTGTATAGTGCTTCTGATAGGACAGAAGAGTACCATAGGAGACAGAGGGGAATCAGAGAGGGGAATGGATATATGAATGAAAACGACTAAAATTCATTGTATAAAAGTGTGAAACCATCAAACAATAGATTTTCAAACCATAAAAAGAAATGACTATTCCAAACATGGAAAAGCAGTTCTCAGGAAAGTGAGAGACAGTGAACATCAAGATGGCAAAGAAATGAGTGGCATGATCCCTGCGGAACCTAAAAGACGTGCAGTGTGACCAAATTAACCACAGGCATGGTCTTCAGGCAAAGCAAGAACTCCAGTTGGGAATGTAACAAGGTTTTTACTTAATAACATGGACAAGATGCTGAAAGGAATATTGCTTTGGAATGGTCTGTAATGGCCTCAGCTGAGTTTGTTTCTGTTCTAAGAAACAGGCTGTTAAGGACTGGCTATGAAAGATCTGCAGGAACCATCTGGGGCAGAACTGTGTTCCACAACTGATGATGACTCAGGCACCTGAAATAGAGTAGACATCTGTGGGCACGTATGTGTGCTCATAAAATGAACAGCCAGGATGAGCTTCGTATGTTTTTTGTCCATAGGACTAAAGTGTGCTATGGATAGTGCACAAGTCACCAGAGAGCCAGTTGGTCTCTAGGAGTTGGTCTTCAGAGAGTCCCTGTAGATGTTATTTATAGTTGGTGGTGATCCTCTCAATTTAATGAAAGAATGAAGTCTGAAGACCCAAGCTGTGTGCTATAAAAAGATTCTTTTAAAAGATGGCTAGCACATGTCCTCAGAGCTCCTTTGACTCCCGGGACAAACCCCAGAGCTCTCTGGAGCAGTCAGAGCATTGGCAGTTGCTGGTGGCCAGGAGAAGAGCTTCCTAATTCAAGCAGTAATTATTCAAATGAAGGCTGGTCCTTCGCAGAGGTACTTGCAATGTTCTGTCCATATTGATGCTTAACTTTTGGCCCAAGCTAAATGAATGGAAATTTATTTCTAAAAAATGAAGCATCTAAATGCAATTACAGGATGAGCCAGACACAGTCAGCCAGACCAACTGTTCCTTCTGGATAGGGATCCTTTAGGGTGCTTGAGGGACTGCAGTGGGGACTAGCTTTGGTGTGAGGAGACAGTGGACAGTGTCTTAGTGACAGGAGGCCTGATTATAGGTGTGTGAAATTCTCCATGGTGAGGTTGTTGGCTAAGGCGTAGTAAATAAACTCAGAGTATGAGAAAGTGGGAGATTCTGTCTAGAATTGAAGCATCGTTTCCTACAAAAAGAGCTCTGTAAAGGGAGATTCTGGGGACTCCAGGGTGGTCATTTAGACACCGTCTCTGCTGAGAAGTCTCTTTTTCTCCTCGTGTTGAAGTGTTTCATCCTGCGTGGAAAAAATAGAGGGGCTGGAGCCTCTTTCGCCTGCATGTATGTGAGTGCACTGGTGTCGTGCAATGCCGCGAAGGTCAGAAGAGGGCTTTGGACTCCCCTGGAACTGGAGTTAAGGATGGTTTATAACTGCCATGTGGGTGCTGGGAATCGAACCCAGGTCTTCTGCAAGATCAGTCAGTGCTCTCAACCGCTGACCCATCTCTCCAGCCCCGGGAGCCTCTTTTATGGTCGTTATTCATTTTTCTCAGGTTTGCTATTGACCTTCCTAAGTTCAGCAACACTCAATCAATGTTCTGATTGGAATGTTTCTTGCTAATTAAAAATCAAATTTCTGATCATGCTTGTTTTCCATATACATGGCAGGCATTGCATCTGGCAAAACATAAACCAAGCTAGGAAAAGGAACATGAGTGATTAGAATCTGGAATGCCACTCCCTGGAGGTCATGTATATGTACCTGTGTCAAGGAGGAGGTTGAGGGGTGAGGTGGTCAAGCTGCTAGTGCGTGCCATTCTCTTCAGTGGGGTAGCCAAGGATAGCTTGCTCCCCTTGCTCCACTGAATAACCTCCCACCTATGCTTGGGCAAGAGACTCAATGGGCCACACAAAAAGAAGACATAGAGCCTAAAGAGGGATTTATTGAGAACAGTTCCAGCAGAGTGGGGTACGCTAAGGGAAGGAAACAGGGTGGCAATGAGTAAACTTCATCGTATAAACCCAGGAAACTGCAAAACAACAACAAAAAAATGTTTTAAAGGAATTTCATTCAAAATCCAGCAAAGGTCAAGTTCTTTTCTTCCCGAAGAGTAAAATAAGTTTTTCACTGTGGAGGCTAACCCTGCAGCTCTTTCTAAGAACAACACCTTTGCATTGCAAGTGTTTTAAAGGTCTGAGGTTGGGATGTTTCTATAAGATCCTATTATCTGAGCATAGGAGGCAACAGTCCACGTGATCTAGAGTTCTGTCTCAGAGCTCAGAACACAGGGACATAGATGAAGTAGCCACAAGAAAGACCTAGAGTTTAAAGATTTAAGTGCATGGAGCTGAGACATTGTAAGAAGAGGACAGTAGATGTTTTATTTGGAATTTGTATCAGGTACTTTTCTGCTGCTGTGATAAAATACCGTGCCCCCAAAACGACTTAAAGAAGAAAGCGATTGTTTTAGCTTACAGTTCCAAAGAGAGAGAATCTATCATGGGGGGAGCCATGGCAGCAGGACCAGGAAGATGACTGGTCATATTTTTTTTCACTCTCAGTAGGCATAGAGAGAAGCCAGGAAGTAGGGCTAGGCTATAAACCCTCAAAGCCTACCCCTCAGTGATGTACTTCCTCCATCAAGGTTCGGCCTCTTAAAGATCCCTTACCCTCCACAAACAGCACCACCAACTAGGGAACAAGTGTTCAAATAAATGAGCCTGTGGGACACAGTTCTCATTCAAAGCACAACCAGAATAAACAGGACCTTGCAAACTCTAGAAAGCACTGTGTGTAGAGAGAAAGGGAAATCAATCTCTTAGCATTTATTTTGCCAACAGACCAAATGAAGTCCTCAGGCTGGAATCATCTTTAAGCTAGCCAGAATATATGTGAAATACAGGACACCGAGGCAGATAGGAGGGTGTAATCAAGCCAGATTGCTGCATCAGAGTCCATTTGTGTTTTGACAATATTGAACGATTTGCAAGAAAGTCTTCCCTTTGTGTGCTGCAATCAGGAAGCTGCCATGACCCACAGGTGACTCCAATGTGGGAATCCATGTGCAGGGTTTAAAAATAGTTTCAGTCTGTTGATTGTTTCCTTTGCTGTATAGAAGCTCTTTAGTTTGATGCAATTTCGTTTGTCTATTTTTGTTTTAAAGTTTGTGCTTTTGAGGGGTCATAAAAAATTAACGTCCAGACAAATGGCAAAAGCTTTGCCAGCTATACCTTAGTACAGTCGGGGAAAATAAAACAATAAGAAAAGGTTAACGTGCAGGCTGAGCCCATTGGGGTCAACCAAGTCCACCAGCAGAGGGAAGGGCAATCATATCTGCTCTTCGAACACCAGAGTCCTCTCCTCCCTGCTGCAGCCCTGGGCTTTCTACTCTGCCTTCCAAGCCATCCTGCCATCCCTTCAATTAACCATGCCTGACTAATGCAATGCATATTCTCTATTTTATAGAGCACTTATTTTAAAAGGATGATAGTAAGATATTTTTGCTAAAATATTGACTGTAGAGTGTTTTTATAAGATACAGGTAGCATATTGAGGCACGAAAAAAGGCACGCTGGAGTAACCGCATTTTTAAAGCATTGCAAAGTGTAGATTTTTAAATGTATAGTTGTCAAATTGAAATATTTAAAGGGGAGGAAGCATTTTGAGCAAACAATAGGAAACATGCTGGCTTTAAAAGGCTGGCCTGTATCTAAGGTGCATGATGCTCTCACTGGCAAGCTCTGTTTTTTCTTTTCATTCTTGATGAATTTTCTTCACCTGGAATCACTTCATTTCCCAGTATCAGGATATATTAGAACCATTGGTATAGTCTATTAGAACCATGGGTATTATGGTATGTTTAAGTACGAAAATAAACACAGAAACGTCCCCCAGTTAGATCCCATTCTCTTAGACACACAAAATGCTGCTTCAAGAGTAACTATCCATAAGTCATCACAATGGGGACAGAGCCTCTGCACCTCCCAAGCCTAGGACACATTAGAAGGAGCCGGTGGTGTCAGTCAGGTTAATAGAAGTGGTTCATTTTGTTGTGTGTATTGATTCCCACCACTAGCTTCACGCTTGCTTCTTGGTTTCTCCCCTAGGTCATCCATGCATGTGCGATCCCCCAAGGTTTGGGCAAACAGGTCGGTACAAGTTTCTGAGGCTAATGAATTAATCTTGCCCTTCTAGTTAACTAACAGCTTGGCGTGGGGTCAAGGAAGCAACTCTTTTAGTTTGACAGTATTTCCTTCCAAAGAACAGGAAACCTTTATAACATCTGGGAAAATATTTGTAAGCTTAGCAAATCTTAAAATTGCTGGGAAATTTCATCTTCAGAAAGTGTTTTCTTTATTTTGAAGCTGGAAAGATAGCTCAGTTCCAGAGGACCTGAGTTTAGTTCCCAGCACCCATCCATATTAGGCAGCTTACATTGCCTGTAACTCCAGCTCTAGAGTGTTTGACACCCTCTTCTGGCCTTAGATGGCATACATAGAAGCACACACACACACACACACACACACACACACACACACACACACACACACACACACACACACACACACACACACACACACACACACACACACACACACAGAGCTAAAAATAATTTTTAAAATCTTAAATAAAAATATTTTATTTACTGCTGTAATATCCAAATAAAGTGATCTGTAGATGAATGCCCCAGTATACTAAAGACAAGAAGCTAAATATTTCCTTGTTCAGGGGCCAAACCACACTGAAACGTGGGGCTGGAGTAAACATTCCAAATCTATCTCATGGTGTGTTAGCTTTTCATCCCTGTGACAAAGTACTAAGATGAACCCGGTGACAGGGGAGAGATTTATTTTGGTTCACAGCTTTAAGTTTCATTCAACCCTTTGCTGACCCCATTGCTTTTAGAGCTGAGACAAGGCAGCACATAGGGCATGATGGGGCAGATTTGCACACCTCTTGTCAATACCATGCAGGGCGACATGTATCTTGCCAGGCACTCCTGCAGTAACCAAACCCCAGGTGCCCTAATATTGCCACCATATTATGAATACATCAACAGACTAATACACTTATTGGTCAAAGTCCTGGAGATCTAATTACTCCCCCATAGCCCATCCAGCTGGTACCCAAGTCTCCAATACGTGAGCCTTCCTGGGAAGGCTGCTTCTGGCCCTTAAGGACTCACATCCATCCCCTAATGCATTTGGTCCATCTCCAAGAGTTTCCAAACTTTTAGCAGCTCTTGCACCTCTCAACTGCCCAAGCCAAAGCTTCTTCTGAGACTCCAGTTAAATTCTTACTGCTAACCCTTAAAAAGTCAAAAAGAAAATTGCATACTTCCAACATAAAACTATGGGATAGGGTGCACATTCTCATTCCAAAGGAGATGAATAGGACGAGAGCCAGAAATGATGAACCAAGGCAAAGCCAAACCCATCAGGGCAGACACAAAATCCTGTAGTTCAGTGTCACATCTGGGGGAACACCAGGTCATGAGGTAAACTCCAAAGAGCCTGAGGGGTCCCACCCTGTGGCCTCAGGGGCAGCATCCTGCCTGGCTTCTCCATGGGGCAGATTCACTCACTGGCTGAAGCTTTTTTGGATTGGTGTTCTACATTCCTGGCATCTCCAACTTCCTGGATTTTCAAATGCATCTTCAGTCTCCTTGTCACAGCTTCATGCTTTGCCCTCTCAGAGTGCAGAGGGATTCTGGCCCTGTTACATACTGCCTACCCTCCTAGAGTTTCCTTCTAAATCTGGGCATTCTCCCACAGTCCGGGCAGAATGTAATGAGTTATGTAATGTGTCCCACAGGAGGCTCTTGTGTTGTAGCCTTGCTCTCCAACTGATGGGTGCATCCAATCCCTGAACAGTGACTGCATCCAGAAGGTCCTAGCTTCATCAGAGGGTTCATCGATGTGTGAGTTCTAGTATGTGTTCTCTAGAAGTTCATTCGTGGACGGAGGAAGCAGGCTACTGAGAGCTCCTTTCATACTTTGCCCCTGACCCCTTGCAGTCTTATTTTTTCTTTCTTTGTGCTTCCCAGAGACCATGTTCTACTAAACCCTCTACCATGATGTTCTGCCTTACCACACATGATGGTGTCTGTATGTATATATGTGTTAATCATTTTTGTGCATGTCTATGATTGTGCTGGGTGGGTGTTCCTATGTATTCGGGAGCTGTGAGTCTACAATCTGAGGCAGGCACTTGGCCTGGTCTGCATTCCACAGGTGCTGGTGCTACAAAGCTCGTAATCATCAGAGAACCACAGAGGACTAGAGCTTCTGCTTTGCTCTCTGAAAGTGTCTGGAGGCATTTCAGCTGAAGGATGAGGGGGTTGTTGGCCAAAAGCCACAGGCCCTCAGCAGCAGCAATCTATGCACGTTCTAAAACTTCCTGCATCTCATCTGTCATTTTGACAGGTGCTAGGGTAGAAGGAGGAATCCTGGCAGCAAGGATCTAAGCTTGTTGCTGTATCTTGATCATTATTTCTTAATGTCCCCCCTAACCTTCCCTCCTCTTCCTTTAAGCTCCACAGGCAACCTGAGTAAGCAGACTTAGACATGGAGCTTGTGAAGCCATCTCTGTAGCAGTAGACTTCAACACCTCAGAGCTGGCAGAGCTTGACTGGAAATGGGTTTCAGTCTTCAGAAGTCTATTCTTCCCCACCACAACTATTGGGGAAAAAATCCAAAACCAAACCAAACAAACCCTCTTTCTCTCTAATGACTTCATCCAACTCTTTTTCTAATGGAAAACAGGAGCTCCAAGCTGCTGGCCACTGGAATTCTTCCCAGATCTCAGTGTGGTTGTAAAACTTGTAGCATAATTGGAGTTAAACATAGAAGGAACACAGAAAGTTTGCAGGAAACACTCAGGAAAGAAAAGGGGGAAAATGCTTATTTAGACGTTTATTTGAAAAGTGAAAATGTTGAAGTTAAAATATTTTGCATTGATGTTCTAGGACCTATAGCAAGATTCTTCCTGGATGTATACAATTTATATCTACGGACTGGGAGTTTGTTGTGTGTTTGTAGAAAACAATTCTTCCTCGATGTGCACACTGTATATTTATGGACTGTAGCAGTTAGTTGTTTGTTGGTAGAAAAAAATATATAGGAAAATAGAGAAAAATTTAATATAAGCTCTCCCCAGCTGGAGACAAGGATGCTGTTACTGTCTAGATGGGAAATAATACGTTGAGGTTTTTAACACCCGCCAGGGAAATTGTCCTCTTCTCTGAGAAGGCTGAGGTGCTTTCCACAGACAAAATAAGCTAGTGTTTGTGTTTCTGGAAAACTGTAAATGTCTCTGGCTTTAATTGTTGGTCTGAGACCTTTGTTTAGATGAAATGCTTTTATTTTATCCTAGGTTGAGGGTTTTCTTCTTTAGGGAGCACAGAGGTTGAAATCAGAGATAATGTTTTGATTTACTGAGAAAATGTACTTTTGGATGAGTAAATATTTTGAAACATAGGGTCTGTAAGGCTTGTATTGTTTACTGCTGTAAACATATTTATTTTATTTCTCTTGGATTTCTGACATCACAATTGACCTGGTACTGTCCCTTTTCTTTCTTTTGTATGAGATTGTGTGGAAATAAATCAGGAGCACGCAAAACTTCCATGTTTTATTACACATTTGGAATTAAATAGCCATCACCTTTGTGTTGGAATCTGATCTCCACACAGTAGTGCACACTGCTGGAGCCATACATTTCACCCACACCACACTTGCTTCCTGCCCAGAAGTATTTCTTCCATTTCAGTCCCATTTCTGAATGCCAGACATTCTCTGTGGTTTCAGGGCAAGCATAGTCTGTGTCTGTAGACACATACCTGTCATCCAACCCACTCACCCTGTTTCTCTGTTGTTGGTGATGCTATTGAGCCCACCCCCATAGCTACAGGCCAGCTTTCTTGGATTAAGTCTCTCAGCCCAGTCTTTGCTTGAAAGAGACTGATGTTCAGCTAATTTTGGACAAAGTTGTTAAAAACATACACACTGGAAGAAAGTATATTCAAAAAACAGTTCAACAAACTAGGAAAACTGGCTATCCACCTGTAGAAGAGTGAAGTTAGAGCCATCTCTCTCACCGTGCATAAAAATCTATTCAAAATAGATCAAAGACCTCAATTTAAAATCTGAAATGCTGAAAATTCATGGAAAAAAACAACAAATAAGCTTCAAGATATAGGCTTGGGCTAGTGAGATGGTTCAAAAGGTAAAGACTGCAAAGCCTGAAAACCTGAGTTTGATCCCCAGGACCTGCATGGTGGAAGGAGAGAACTGAGTCCTATAAGTTGTCCTATGACCTCCACATGTATGACATGGTGTCTTCACACACATAATCAAATAAATGTAAAAAAAATAAAATAGAAGGTATCGGCCTAGTCAAGAACTTCTGAACAGGACTCTAACAGCACAGGGCATAGTTCAGGAAAAAAAAAAAAAACCCACAAGACTACATGAACTAAAATATATTCCTGCACAGTAAAAAAATCTATCAACAGAGTGAACAGACAGCCTACTGAATGGGGAGAAAAATCTTTGCCAACTGTGTTTCAGACAAGGAGTTAATATCTAGAATATATATTAAAATGCAAATTTGATTACCCAAAACACAAATCTGTCAATCAACAACACTAATGAAATGAACAGACAGTTGTTAAAAGAAGAAACACAAATGGCCAATAAGTACTTGAAATAATGTTCGCCACCATTAGCCACCAGGGAAACGCAAATTAAAACCACTTTGAGTTCTTTTTCATCCCACTCAGAATTGGTGACAATGTGGGGAAAGAGAGCCCTATTTAGTGCTGGTAGTAGTGTAAGCTTGTGCTGGCTTTGTGGAAATCAACATGGATATTTTCCAAAAAGTTAAAAATAGTATTACCCAGCGACACCACTCTGGGGCATATACCCAAAGGACTCTCTGTCCTACCTCTGAGATACTTACACATCCACATCTACTGCAGCACTATTCACAATCATCAGGAACTGGGGCCCCATGAATGTCCATCGGCAGATGAATGGATAATTACATTTTGGTACATCTACCCAAAGGAATTCTATTCTGTACTGAAGAAAAAGGAAGTTGTGAAATTTACAGGAAAATAGATGAACCTGTAAAGTGTTATATTAAGTGAGGTGACTCAGACTCAGAAATAAAAAGTCATGTGTGCTCCCTCCAAGCAAATCCTAGCTTACAGTGCTTACATACATTACATAAATAGGAGTGAGCATGAATACAGACTATGGCACTAGTGAGAAGAAGGGGGGAAAGCTGTTAAAGGGCAGAAGCAGCAGGACTTATCATGACATGAGGTGGAAAGGAGGCTGTGGGGGGCCATGGAAGGTGCAAAGTGGGTACCTGGGTTAGAAGCTGGGGAAGGGGGAGAAGCAACAAAAGCAAATTTTGTTTGAAATTGCACAGTGAAAACAGTACTGCGTGTGTGCTGATTTAAATTTTTTTTTCTTAAAAGATACTGGCTTAGCAGATGGAAGAACTAAGGTGCCTCTCAGCATAGATCACAGAGTCCCAATACAGCTTGTGCTGGTTACTCTGTGTTCACACTCTTTTAATAGTTAGTTCCCATCAGAAGCCCAATTTTTCAGCTCCATCATTGTAAGCTACATACTGAATTCCTGAAACACTCATCATGGGTGCTGGCTTTATGGAAATTCCAACACTCATCATGGGTGGTACCCAGACAAGCATTATACATTTTTGGAATTGTGAGAAAGCCCATGGTGTATGGACAGCAGGTGTTGGGAGTGAAGAATTCAATAACAGAAATGTCGAAATCTAAGAGAAAAGAAATGGTTCTTTAAAAAAAGCTCCCAGCATACATGATTTCACATTCCATAAGGACACTTGCACTCTTGGAAGGAAAGAGCATTCGTGCCACGCCAATGGAAATTAATCTCACGGCATTGGTCGTCCATCACCTGTCTATACAGCATAATGGGTCCTTACATTGTGATGTGAACCATGAGTCCCAGCTACAGACTGTTGACCTCCCTTTGGATAAAATTAATCTGTTACTACATTGTGGTCTCTTATTCAAAGAGAAGAAGAGCCACTTCACATAGATGCAGGATAAATTCATCCCACTGAGTAAACTGGAATGGGGCCAAGGAAGGGACTAGAAAATCTATTCTATTATCTCATGCCACATGGATTGTGTTCTTGTCCATGCACCCGTGGGACACAGAGCCAGCTGGGGTAATAGTTTATGATGGACAAAGCCACAATTAAGAGATCCTGGCATGTTCTCTTTTCTTGCTGTTGTATTTCTGGGTGAGGTCAAAGTACTATGGTGAGTTTGACTTCTGTCTTCCTGGTGTGACTTCGCCATTGATTAGATGTCTTAAACTTGCAGGAATTTCCTAATATGTGAAAACACTTTTCTACAGATCCTTCTTTTCTCTTCACCAACCTTAGAGAAAAGTCAGAACATTGGTGCTTCATTTGCAGGTAGAAACTCTCAGTATCAACACCTGTCCAGGGAGGCGGTGAGTCCATAGAGCCTTGGGGAGGATCCAAGCCTTCTCACCCCTTGTGTCACCCTGATAACCCCAACTGGAAATCCAAATGAGCTACTAAAGCTACTACACAGAAAAGACCAGGCAGCCCTTTTCCCTATGCTATTCATGTAAGACATTGATTAGAGAAAGGAATGGGGATGCTTCTCCCACGTGCAAAGTGACAAAATGAAGAAATGATTTGCAGGAAGACATTTGAAATGCACACGTGTGCCCACATTTCAGTTAACAAAGACAGACCAGGAAGAAGGTGATGAGTTGGGAAGTGGAGTAAGGACAGGAACCGAAACCAGGAAGTCCTGAGACCCTGGCTCAAACAACCAAGCTGCACTGGTGGCTATTCATCAAGGCGGCTTGACCAGTGGTCATCCGTCCAGCTGGAAGACGAAGCCCCAGGCGCTCATTACTCTGAGCCGATTTGGAAAAGTCTGGAGCCATCCTGAGGTAACTCAGATAGCATTTCAAGACTAATGAGTATGTGTGTGCTCTTCATTGTGGGCTGCTTTGGGGACACCGGTACATCCCTCCTGCAGCATGCCTGCTGGGTCTGCCCATCATCATTTAGAGGAAGAATTACAAGTGCTATTTTTAACTCTCCATTATTAGAGAAAACACACATCTGGAACAGTGACTATTAACTATTCAGCTGAAAAATAGACTGGTGTCTACAATGCTTCGTTTTCCAATTATTTTGATATTTTTCAATGCCTTAAATACTGGAAGCATATCACACCCAGCTCATTTAATCTCCCTCAATTATGCTTTCTCCATCTGCCGTGGTTTTATAGTTTAATAAAGTCTCCACTTTTTAGAAGCTCAGTAAATTTATGGGAACTATCAAGGGAGTTAGGTTTCAACTTGTTTTTGTTTTTTATATATTTTTTTGTTTTCTTGGGGGAAGAATAGATATATTAGAGCTAGAAAATCATTTTCATATTTTCAGTTTCCTGGAGGAGTTTGGGGATTTTTTACAAGGCTGCTTGCCAAGCCAACAAAAAAAGAAAAGTATTTTTATATTTTCCATATGAGACATTCCAAAATACTGTGACATTAGAAAGCTTTACTTTTCACAAGAAGAAGAAAAATAAACCAGATCTCATGCCCCATAACTCAGTTCCAGATCCCTACGGTTTTGGCTGCATTTATCAAATTTTTTTTACTGAAACTGTCTGCCACACATTTCCAGGATACAGCTCTAAAATGCTGAACAAAGACAGAGGAAGAAGGGTCTGTAGATTTTGCTGGATTTGTGCCATGAAATAAGTCAACACTCATATGCATGGGAAGGTTGTGCAGAAGCTAGTGCTGCATTTGCAATGTGATGAGCATGCATTACTACATTACTGAGGGCAGCTCGGAGGTACGGCACCATGAAATTAGCTCTGGTAAAAACAGGTGTTGAGGTCCTTTTATTGCTAAAACTATAGGACATGGGGGGCAGGAGAGATGGCTCAGCAGTTAAGAACACCGACTGTTCTTGCAGAAGACCCAGGTTTGAATCCTAGCACCCACATGGCAGCTAACAACTGTCTGTAACTCCAGTTCCAGGGGATCCGACGTCCTCTTCTGTCCTCCGTGGGCATTGCACCACATGGGTGCACTCATACAAATAAAATAAAATAAATAATAAATGAAATATTAAAAAACCTTACAGGACATGGACTAGGCTTAATTGTTATCATTCATTTTTAATTTTAAGGCCTCTATGAAAACTGTACAGTGACTCAAAAGATGTTCTTACTCTATATGTTATAGGCTATGGTAGTATACCTTTGACAGATGTTTGTCCCTTGTAAGTTATAGTATATGGAAGATCACCTTTAGGAATTCAGTTTCACTCAGAATCCCCCAAATGCAACCTTGTATCAATGATAACAAACAGGCAGACACTGAAGTGCCAAGGCTTATTTATTTAGATTATTTAATATACATGTCCTAGTTTCATTTCTGCTTCTCTGATAAAATATCCTGACCAAAAATAACATAGGAGAGTGTTCTATTTTGTTTCTCCATTGCTGTGACAAAACACTCTGACTAATACCAACTTGGGAAGGAAAGGGGTTTTATTTGGCTTATGTCTCCCAGGTCACAATTCATCAGGGAGCCCAAAGTAGGAACTCAGGTCAGGAACCTGGAGGCAGGAACTGGAGCACAGGCCATGGAGGAATGCTGCTTACTGACTTGTTCCCCTGACCCCTGTTCAACCTGCTTTTTTATTCAACATAGGGTGTTGTGACGAGACCTACAGTGGTCTGGGCTCTCCCATATCACTCAGTGATCAAGAAGATGCCCTACAGATATGGCCACAGGCCAGTCTAATGGAGGCAATTCACCAATTGAGGCTCCTTCAGCCTAGGTGTGTCAAGTTGACAACTAAGGCTATCCAGCACAGGGGGCAAAGGGGTTATTTTATCTCACAGTTCCAAGTTACAGTCCTTTACTGCAAGGAGGTCACAGTGTCAGGAGTTTGAAACAGCTGGTCATATCACATCCACAGTCAGGAACAAAGAGAAAGGAACACACTCATGCTGCCTGCTTGTTGCGTGGCTAGCTTTCTTCATTCATACGGCTCAGGACAAAGCCTAGGGAATGGTGCCTATAGTGAGCTGGGTCTCCCTACATCAATCACCAGTGAAGATAATCCTTCACACACGTGTCCACAGGTCCAACCTCATCTAAACAATTCTTTACTGAGACTCTTTTCCCAGGTGATTCTAGATTGTGGCAAGTTGCCATTTAAAGTTGACCAGCATACCACATGAAGCTATGAAATCACAGTGTTAGCTCACAAGCTCTCTGATGTCCATAGACACCAAGATTTTTTTTTCTTGCTTCTCTTCCTAATCTTCAGCCTACTGATGCGATCCTTGGGTTTGTTACCTCATGCCCCACAACTGCTGCCATAGCTCCTACCTAACATCACATTTTCACATAAGCATATTTTCAAAAGGACAAAGTTGGGCTTCTCTGGGTGTTTCTCTCTAGAGAAGTATCCAATCAGATGTCCACACAGGGATTTTTGATGAGGACTCAGCTGAATGCTGACAGTGGGGTTGGGAAAATCCTCCCAAGTTAGTAAGGTCTATCAGAAACAAGCAAAAGCGAAGTGGAACAGCTAAGCACATGCGACTCAAAGAACCCTTCACAATACCTCAGTGCTCTAAAGCAGCACGCCACTCCCAGAGTTCCCTGAGATCTGCGAAATTCAAGAATTCACATGTTCTTCACAGGATAATTTGGATAAGATACAGATTGAGAAAATATTTCACAAAGAAATCTTTTATAAATTAATAGATAATAAATTATTGCTGCACTCCTTCTACTAGATAAACAAATCCTCTTTATATTTGTTGACCTGATAAAATAGTGACTTTCAGTATTATTTAGCCATTTTAAAAGTTTGTTAAAAAGTTCCTTAGGTTGGGTTGAAATTTCTTACCCATTGCCCCATGACAGTGTCTTACAGTGGTGGGACTTTTTGTGGGCCCATGGATGAACCCACACTGAAGGACATTTAGGGTCACAAATCAGACTCTATAGGCCATATTTATATTTGAGAAAGCACTTATTCTGGCAGAGGACCCAAATTCAGTTCCCAGCTTCCACATTCAGTGGCTTATAACTGCCTACAACTCCAGTTCCAGGACCATCTGACTCCTTTGACCCCATCAGGCACTACACTCATGTGAACATGCATAAACATGCACACATACACATAATTTTAAAAAAATTAAAATAACTTGATCTTGTGTTCTAAAATTCTATTTAATATGCAATGTGTACCATATTTGAAAGATACTATTTTTATATTTGGTTTCAAGTCACTGATACTTCCAGTGATAACTAATGGAGAATTACTATTTCAATTAAAATGACATAGAATTTTGTAACACCTTCTAGTCTTGAGTCACAACAAGTTTTCATTAGAAAGGATAAAAATACGAGAGTACTTTGCTGGTTTTGATCAGTCTCTGCCTTGTCCGGGGACGGCTCATTCTTCTAGAACACAGACTCGGAATTCTGCATGGCCCCTTAGGTTACCTATGGGAAGAACCAAACCAGACTAAGAGGTGAGGTGCTTGTGTAGTCTCTCCTGCTTAACTTGCCCTAAGAACAGCTTAATCTGCTTCTTCCTGCAGAGAAATGACTGGCTCTAGTGTGCAAAACCATGCCCGAGCATTCCTTCTCCATCTGGCCTGAGTTCATTGGCTTTGCAGTGGAGCCTAAGGAAAACCAAGCTCAGGAGTGTTTCTCTGCTACTCTCACGTGTCCTAAGATTAGACTTTAGCAGAAAGCCACACAGATTCTTGCAGTTCCTTGTTTACTGCTGCTCTGTTCATAACATCAAGAAAATGGAATCAGTTTAGATTCTGTTAGCAGATGACCGGATAATGAATGCAGTCATTTAATTCAGCTATACATAAAAATGGAATTATGAAATTTCCAGGAAAATGGATGGAATGGAAAATATTATTTGTGAGGTGACCCAGGCTCAGAGAGACAAATACCACAGGTTCTCTCTCATATGAGGATCCCCGTTGCCTGGTACAATGTGGAAGGAATGGAGAGACTGGGGTCAGGAGGGGAGGATCAACCAAAACTAACTGTATATGAAAATGCCACAATGAAATCTGTGACTGTGTATGCTAATTGAAAAACCAAGTAAAACATAATAGATAACAAAGAAATTAGTTTTTTTTTTTGCCCAAGGGTGAATTCTCAAGAATCCCATCCAGAATATTTGTGTCCGCTCCCCACCCCATTACCACATGGCACCGAGTAGCTTCCTGCAAAGGCATCTCTTTTGAATTCCCACAGCTTTTTTCTATGTCTAAATGGAACTTAATGGAAAATAAAGTGCAAAAAACCAAGTTGCCTGACTATTCACTCCATTTCCTAGGAGTGATGCCAAAGCCTTAATGGTTAGATCTAGAAATGGGGGGCGGGGGAAACCGACCTCTCCCTTTAACTATGATTGGCTGAAGGGTAACCATGTGACCTGGTAGTGGCCAGTGAAGCCGAAGAGGGAGGCAGAGGTGGCTGCTTTTGGAGAAATCGAACAGGTGAACAGATAACAAAAAGCAACAAAAATAATGAAGCCAATATAAGCAATTACAAAGAAAAAACTTTGCAATGGAAGATTAAGCCTTTAATATAAGAATTTCTTTTTCTGTGCCTGTTTTCTTCCTGCTTGGGAGATTAATAGATTTGATGTCTGAAGGCCAGCCAGCCATGTTTGTCTTAAGAAAGACTAAAAGAATTGCACAGACCAGTTCTAGGTCCCTGAGAAATACATTCCCTCAGACTGCTGCTGGCTGTGTAAGTTAATCCACTCTCTGCTCCTCTGGTCTTTTCGTTTAATGAAACATCTATCTGGGACAAAAGAATGTCAGTTCCCAGCTAGCTACTGATGCCTTTTTAAAGGTGCTGCCCTTAATGCCATGTTGCCTCTGATCACAAAGACAGCCTATTAATAAAGGCTGTGGGTTTTTAAAGATACTCTCTTGCCCGTGAGAGACCTCCCCAGGCACCATCTGAAGCCAAAACACATAACCCTAGAGGAGCAGAAAACTCCAAGAATAATGTTCACCTATGTCCTACTAAGAGCCAGTCTTTATTCCTTGGAGTTTATTTCAGTTATACAGGTAAAGTAAAAGTTTTTCTGGGTAGGAAAATATTAGTGACATACCCATGATCTTAAAGCATCTTTTGTTTGTTGCCAACACACTCTTGGTCTGTCTGTTTCTGTGTCTGTGTGTCTGCAGATAGAGTCATAATAATACACAGGAACAGTAGCCTGTGTACTCTTACATTCATTCTAAACATGAAATCAATGAATGGTTCATATAAATTTGAATAAATTTGAGTATATCAAGCTGTTTCAAAAAATAACAATAATCGGGGCTGGAGAGATGGCTCAGTGGTTAAGAACACTGGTTGGTCTTGCAGAAGACCTGGATTCGAATCCCAGCACCCACATGGCAGCTAACAACTGTCCAAAACTCCAGTCCCAGGGGATCTGACAGCCTTTTCTGATTTCCAATGACATTGCACGACACAGGTGCACTTACCTACATGCAGGCAATACATGCATACACATAAAATTTTTAAAAATAATGATAATCCTGATGGCAGTTTGTGAAAGCTTCCATTATTGGATCAAATTTTGAAACAACTTCCCAGCACCCATGGCAGCTAACAACTGTCCAAAACTCCAGTCCCAGGGGATCTGACAGCCTTTTCTGATTTCCAATGACATTGCACGACACAGGTGCACTTACCTACATGCAGGCAATACATGCATACACATAAAATTTTTAAAAATAATGATAATCCTGATGGCAGTTTGTGAAAGCTTCCATTATTGGATCAAATTTTGAAACAACTTAATGTCTTTTTTTTAAGATTTATTTTTATTTTTAAATTACATTTATGTGTCTGTGTGTGAGTCTGTGCACATGTGAGTGCAATACCCACAGAGGGCAGAAGTGGGTATGAGATCCTCAGGAGCTGGAGTTACAGGTGGTTGTGAGCTGACCAACATGGGTGCTAGTAACCAAACTCAGTTCCTCTGCAAGAGCAGCAATGTACGTGGCATTTTCAGTCTTCATTCTTACTATTCTCTCCATAACTGCCAGAATAATTGTACTTTATATTTACTTTAAAAGTCTTATTTTATTTAAATTTATTTAAAACTATGGCAACGCTAAGCTGTTGAAGGCTATTATCCTTCATCCAAAAGAGGCTATTGCGAGAGTAAACACAGTATATAATCATAAAACTTTACCTAGCTGTGGCTGCTCGCTTCCCCTTTGAGCCCAAGTTCTATTCCCTTCCTCTCACAAAGGAAGATTCTAAAGTATAAGAAGGGATTGTAGATACGAAGTTGTCAAGCAGACAGTTCCTGATGTAGCCAGAAGAATCCAAAACTCGTGGAACAGGAATGACAGGGTCACTGGGTGATTTAGTGTCATTTAAGCTGCAACTTCTTGACACTTAGAATCATGTGCTCTGTAGTATTAAGTTCCCTAGCTGTGACTGAATGGGTTGGAAGTCTACATTGAGGCACAACACAGACTTGCCCTTGCTCTGAAGATTCCCTTTCGCTTGTTAGTCTAGGAATAGAACATGTGACTCAGTTTGGGGCAGTCGGACTTTAGGCAGAGTAGTTTGAAAGAGAAGCGCTCTCCATGTGCTCACATGTTTGAACAATTGGTCCCCAGTCTGTGGCACTGTTTAGGGATGTTATGGAACCTTTAGGAGGTGGAACCTTGCTGGAGGAAGTGTGTCACTGGGGGGTGGCTTTGAGGGTGTATAGCATTGCCCCACTTCCTGTTCATCTTCTGCTTCTTGTGTGTGAATGACCATGTGATCGATCCTTCAGCTCCTGCTCCTGCTGCAGTGCTGTCCCTGACTGCTCCCGTGCCTTCCTTTCCATGATGGACCCCATCCCTCTGAAACTACAAGCTAAAATAAACCCTTTATTCTCTAAGTTACTTTTGGCTATGGTGTTTTGTCACAGCAACAGAAAAGCAGCTAATACAGGCCAAAACTTTTGGGAAATCACTTTAGTTGTTTCTATACAAGAAAGCTCACATTTTGCCCTTCTTTATCCCTCAGAGTTTTCTCTGGACAGAAGAACAGAAATGTGGCAGGTGTCTGGGCTATTGATGCCAAGTCAAAGCTAGACTTGTCTCTAGTCTTTCTTTTTATACTTTTTTCTTTTTTTGTTCTTTCATTTTAGGCAAGGTCTCATGTAGCCCAGGCTGACTTTAAATTCCTTGTGTAGCTAAGGATGCCCTTAGACTTCTGATCCTCTTGGCTTTCCTCACAGAGTGATGGGGTTACGGGCATGCATCACCACACCCAGTTTATGTGGTCCTGGGCATCAAATCTAGGGCCTCATTGTAAATGACTTCAGAAGGAGGAAGTGGGAACCCAGGAAACCTCACTGTCCTAGTTTGACAGAACACTCTGATCAATACCAACTTGGGGAGGAAAGGGTTTATTCAGCATACATTTCCCAGGTCACAGTTCATCAGGGAGCCCAAGGTAGGAACTTGGGCAGGAACCTGGAGGCAGGAGCTGGAGCACGGGCCATGGAGGAACACTGCTTACTGGTTTGCTCCCCTGGCCCCTGGTCAGCCTGCTTTCTTATACAACACAGGACAAGCTGCCCAGGGGTGGCACCACCCACAGTGGACTGGACCCTCCCACATCACTCAACAATCAGGAAGATGCCCCACAGACATGGCCACAGGCCAGTCCAATGGAGGAAATTCCCCAATTGAGGTTCCCAGGTGTGTCAAGTTGACACTAAAACTATCCAGCACACTCACCTATGCTATGGGCTTGTGGAGAGGACCTTGCAGGCAGCACAGCAACCCCGCCCACCTTCAGGACTTCCAGGAACAGTGACTTTCAATTCACATTGTCTTACGAATCTCATCGATTTTCTCTTATTGGAAGGGCTTTGTACAAAGTGATTCTGAGACTTACAAGAAAGCACCAGCTGGGCCAGATTGACAAAACAGAATTTAATAGATTCCTTTGTGCCACTGAAGGTGAAAAAAAGAAGTTAGACCTGCCATTCATTCACTCATTCGTTCATCCTTAAAATATGGTGTCATCATCAACTACACACTGGTCCCTGGAGTGATAATTGCTACTGGCTGAATCATGTCCTCAAAAATTTGCTGTGTTCAGACCCACTCCCTGAATAGATTTGAAGATATGAATTCTGGGAAGTAATTATGGTTAGATGAAATCATGTGTCCATACTTCATAAGATTACTGTCCATGTAAAAAGAAAACTGCTTCTCTCTCTCTCTCTCTCTCTCTCTCTCTCATACACACACATACACGCACACACGCACACACACACACACACACACACACAGTCATCTGAAACCAAGAAGAGAAACCTCGCTGAGCCCAACCATACTGTTATCTAGAGATTAGGATTCCAGCTTTTAAAACTGTGATAAATTAATTTGTTAAGTTTCCCAGTCTGGCATGTTTCTTTTATTTTTTATAGCAATTTAAGTAGATTATGATGACTGTGAACAAATAAGACATGGCTTGTGCTTACTATTGTTTCTGTAACTAATGATGATGGTGATAATGGTGGTGAGGATGGCGGTGGTGGTGATGATGGTGGTGGTGATGATGACGATAGTGGTAATGATGATGAGGGTGACAGTGATTGTGGTGATGGTGAGGGTGATGGTGATGATTGTGATGGCGATATTGAAGAGGAGAAGAATATGATGATGGTGATGGTGATAATAGTGGTGAGGATAGTGGTGATGGTGATGATGATGGTGATGGTGATGGTAATGATGAAGAGGGTGATAGCGATTATGATGGTGAGGATGGTGAGGATGGTGGTGATGATTGTGAAGGTGATGTTGAGGGGTTTGATTATGATGATGATGACGATGATGATGATGATAGTGAAATGGTTCTGATGGTCATGATGATGGTGATGACAGTGATGATGAAAAGGGTGATGATGATTGTAATGGTGATTATGATGATGCTGGTGATGGTAGCAGTGACAGTGGTTGTGGTGGTATACTACTATTGCTGTTGAGATGCTGATGTTAATGCTGATCCTGCTGCATAGTGGTAAAGGCTTACAGATATTACTTCCTTAGAGGATAAAATTACATGATGCTTTTATATAATGGTCATGGTTCAGAATGCCTACTTAGGACAGCTGAATTGCCATTTCTGTGTGATTTCAAGTAGAAATGTGTTTGGGAAGAGTGTGACAAGAGAGTACAGAGAAAGAGGAGACAAAACAACACGAATAATAATTAGTTCTTTGCCCTTGTTTCTTCTTCCTTTGAGGTTATAATCTTGTGGTATCTGTCTCTCTGGATGCATCATCAGGATGGTAAGAAGAGCATGGTGGTAAGAGATGGTGTCAATGTTTTAGGGCTCATAGACATGGGGTCAGTGTTCTTGGGTTCATAGAGATGGCATGTTTGGGGTTCATAGTCAGACATGGAGTCAGTGTTTTGGAGTTCATAGTCAGAGATAGCTTCAGTATTTGGGATTCACTGTCAGATATAGGGTCAGTGTTGGGGTTCGTAGAGATGGTGTCAGGGTTTTGGGTTCATAGAGATGGCATTAATGCTTGGGGTTTACAGTGATGTCATCAGTTTTGGGGGTTTATAGTCGAAGATGGCTTCAGTGTCTGGGGGTCCTTAATCAGTGATGGTGACAATATTTGGGGTTCATAGAGATGGCATCAGTGTTTGGAGTTCCTAGTCAGAGATGACTTTAGTGTTTAGGGTTCAGGTATACTGTGATTTGATGATACTTGCCATTTGTGATTTTTTTCTTCTACAGACTCTGTCTCTTTTGAAGTCCCCAGGTTCTATGCTGACCTGGCTGTCAGCAAAGTTCCCTAAGACTCAGGTCTGTGTCACTTGCTCCAGTAGGTAACATTCATCTGCCTTTATAAAAAAAACCAGTAAGTAAGCAGATATGTATCTGCTGTGAGAGCCAATGACATCACTTCTCAGTCAGGGGCTCAGACTTAGAAAGACTTACAATTTCACAATAATAACTCCTGCAGGAGATACATGTAGTTATTTTTCTGATTAAGCATAAATAAGGGAAATGAGCAGAGCCTTCAAACCCTGCCTACAGAGGGAGACTATGCCTTAATGAGCTTCAGGTTCACCAACATACTGACTTTAGTGGAACCATGACACAGAGAACTGAGGAATAAAAATATTAGAAAAGGAAGCCATCCTAACACTTGGGGTTGGGAGGCTCATACTGTGTACTGGGTTAGTTACATACCTGTACACAAGCCTATGATAGTCTTTCAGCCTCTGTGTGACGAGTGGAATGAGAAGGAATGTTGGGAGAGCTGGGGAGAGTTCTTATTTCTTCCATCTTCTTTATAGCGCTGGGAGGCATGTGCCACTCAGAGCTAGAAATTAATACCCTGCTTGTATGATATGAGAAGCCAAAGTGAGGGTATGAAATGGAGACAGTCCAGCCTCAGAACAATAACTCCATTGATTGAGTTAAATGAATTTGACTCAGGCAAGGAGACATGCTGCCCACGTGAGCAACACTGTGTCTTCCCCCAGCAAACAGGGACACGTGCCATAACTGAGCTAGACGGAGGACGACTGGTAAACCAGATGTCCTGAGCTCCCCCATCTGTGTATTTTAAATGTCTTAGAATTATCTGTGAATATTGACAGATTGAAATTCATAGATATTTGCAACTCAGATACTATGGGGTATTTCCAAATTCCCTGAGTTAATTTATAAATGGAGATAAAATTTCAGGCACTTATTCTGTGTGGTTAGAAAGCCAGTTAGTGAATCTATACATGTTCCTAAGGGGCATTTTGAAGGTATTTGCTGAGAATTGCAAATGCTTTTGGCAATGTTCCTGTCTGCATCCGCAATAGCCTCAAGCGTGGGCATATGAGACAGAGCTGCCTCACATCTGTCTGACCACATTCCCTCAAATGTGATGGGCCTCAGCCTGATTGCATAACTATGAATCAAACTGAGATCAGTATTTTGCCTAAGAGAGAGAAGAAGAAGAAAATGCATATAAATTGTTGCATCAAGTCTCAGACTGTGTATCTCGTAGTTATAAAAAATACAGATATTCATAAATTTAAGAAGCTAGTAAGGAGTAGAGATGAAGCATAGTGGTAAAGCAGTTGCCTAACATGTGAAAGGCCCTGGGTTCTAGCCCCCGCTCTGCAAATGGAGCATTCAAAAACAGCAAAAGAGAAAAGTAAAAGAAAGTTGGTCACATGGCCAACTTTAAGAAGGTTTTATTATTATCATTATTATTGTGTGTGTGTGAGAGGGAGAGAGAGAGAGAGAGAGAGAGAGAGTCGGAGGATAGTCTCATAGAGTAATTTTTTCCTTTTACCTTTGGGTAGGTTCTGGAACTCGAACTCGGCGGCCATGTTTGTATCTTTGCCTCCTGAGTTAACTCACCATCCCCTGGACCGCTCACTTCTAATAAAGGGCTAGCTGCTTCTCCTTCACTGGGACAGCCACACTGTCCCCATCCATTGTCCCTTATTTGCCAGGAGGGATGGGGTACTGCTTGTATATTCCTTTGCTGCTAAGAGAGGTGTATATTCCAAGTACACAGATGGTCACCAGGCTCAGCAGGAGATTAGTTCCTGTCCTCGCCACCAAAGTTTATTCTTTTCATAACTCATAGGCTCAATTTAATAAGTACTAGCCATAATGCTGATATAATAGGAATCACAGATATTCTTTTTTTTGATCACTTACCATAAACCAGAACCTCTTCATAGAGCTTCTCCTTTCATGATTCATTTGAACTTTACAACCACCTGAAATGCAGGGACATATTATTAATATGATCACCAATATACTAGAGAAGAAGCAGTGCCTGGCCAGTGGGCAATAGAGCAAGGCTCTGGGGTCCAGAGTCAGGTCATGTCCAGGCTCTCCTGTGCTATATGGAAGGCAGAGGGATCACAGCTTTGGGGCCTGCTGTGGTGCAGATGGCAATGACTAATTGCCCTGTGACCTCAAGCAAGGTACTAATGTGTCTACTCCTCAATGTCCTGGTCTGTGAAATGAAGAACCCTTAAGGGAAACTGGGAGGGCATTTCCTGGAACAAAGGAGAGGCTTCCTAAGCTGAGGTTACAGTTTTGCTCTTTTGTGTCTACTTGTAAAATGGAACTGTTCCAGTAGAATCACTGTCTCAGGGAGAATCTCCCCCGACCGTTTCCTTTGAGGCCCCCACCTTGTCCACCCACCACCCATTCTCTTCCTCTTTCTCACTTCTCTAACCAGCACCATATGGTCTGTACACTGTACTTAGACTCCTCTATGTTGCTGTCTTACCTCACTAAAATATAATCCTCATCACAGTGGGGATTTTCATCTGCCTTTTCTCGTGCTCGGTACTCTGGCCCTTAGGAGGCACCTGACTCCCAGCAAGTGACGGGTAGGGTGTTGTCTTCTCACCATCTTCATCATCAGTTCCTGCATGTAAGACATCATCATGATCAGGCCTGCTGACCGGTGTTCTCTTACAGAAAGAGAAGATGTACCCTCACCTGAGATTTCAGGCCTTCTCCCAGCCATCTGTGTGTAGTTCTGCTATAGCTGCATATGGGGTGGGGGGGGTCTAGAGTGTATAAGCTATGGAAGATAAACAGAAGGGAATTCTCCATCTACCCAGCTATGGGGAAGCCATCGTTCATCCTGGGTGAAGACTTTGCAGTGAATCTGTTTTAGGGTCTCTCACATTCCTTTCAGGAATCCCTTACCCATGTTTACTAAATAAACTGAATAAACTCATTGTTTTCGCCAGAGTGAACGGTGGTAGAATCTTTGGTTTGTCATTGGGACCCTGTAAGGGGAGGGTAGATGTTGCTTATGTTTCTTCAGGGAAAGAATTTTCATAACACTAAAAATGCTGTCAATTCAGGGACAACAACCCCTCCAAGTTAAGAGTGAGTCACCTTGGCTCTTCCTAGAATCAGTCCTCTACCACAGGGAGAGCTTTCTAGTAGACAGCTGTGCATCACTTAAGTATATCCAGCCTTCTGCACAGTGATTTTGCCACTAACACTCAGGGGAACTTTGGTTAAAACAACACTCACATCCCAGTCTGCATCAGGATGCCTCTATGTTAGATCCTGTATTATTGCGGTCAATACAAGTGAAAGCTTCTATAAGCACGGTCTAGGAAAAGATTTCTGAATAAGCAGTTTATGATTTGACTGTCTTAGAGAAATAAACTATGTCTGTGAGAAACTCAAAGGAAGCCATTTAAAAACACACAGACAATGTTCCAGAAATGAAGATGTGACCCATGTTTCATGCCTAGCCAAGCAGAGGGAGCTGATTCCCTTCTCTTACGGGAAGCTTCCATGGGAAACACCTTTGAGAACCCAGAAATAAGAAAACTCATATTTGCTTCAGAAAGTACTTAAAAGGCAAAGAAAAGGGTGATCTGGGGAAATCCCCCAGCATGTTTCTTTACTCCTTCTGATCACCTATCTAATTCTCTGTAGGGTCCTAGAGAGTCTCCAGCCAGCAAGATGACAGGGCTCTTTGCACATTTTCTTTACTGGAAAGTCAGGTGTAGATAGTATGAAGGTCAGGTCAAGGTCAAACCTGTGCCTTGTCAACTCTGAATTTCCAGCCCTGCATAGATCAGCAGTATCCTTGGGGCATTCCATTTTTGTGGCAAGATGTCGAAGGTCAAAGGGTCCCAGAGAAAGTTAAAAGGGACAGCTGTGTCCTCTCCCAGCATCTAGCCATACTGCTGTGTCCTTTCTCTCAACTCTGTAAGTTCCCATGTCTGGAAACTTAAAAAACTCATTATTTAGTTCAAGCCTACATTTTATCTCATTTATGGATGAGCATTGAGAAAGAAAAGTTGGATAAAAATAAAATCCCTTATTTTGCTAATGAGAGACATCTGTTTATTCCTCTTTTTTTAAATGTGCATTTGCTTAATAGGCAAGTTTTTTAAAAAATGCCAATCAAGACTGCTATGACTTAGGGAATTTATCAGAGTCAAAGCTGTTCTTCCATAATTAAAGATGCATTTGGTAAAATTGTTGCTGCTTACCCAGAGCAGAAAAGCTGCAGGAGAAGAGCAGGTTTGAGAGAAAGGGCTTAGAATGTCATGGCCCCATGATTTCTATGGTCCCTTCAAGATGTCCATGGCTTAACCCCAGAACCTATGGTAGTGTCACCCTGCATGGGAGATGGGGCTTTACAGCTGTTCCTAGTCCAAGGACCTTGGGAAGGGAAGATGATCCTGGAGGGTCATGGTGAGAGCATTGTAATCAACAAGGTCATGATGAAAGGGAAGAGGAAGCAGGTGTCCCAAAGAGGAAAACAACCAATCTCCAGAAACTAAACTGAAAGGCAAAGAAGTGGATTCTTCCCTGGGCCCTCTAGAAGACAGTGTCCCTCCTTACACCATACCCAGGCAACTTCTGACTTCTAGAACTACAGGATTACAAATCTGAGTTTGTGGAGACTTGGCACCACAGCAATAGCAAATGAGTTCCATCTATTGCTCCCTGAATGCTACAGGGGGTGGGCAAAATTCAGCATTAAGACTGGCAGATGGACCTGCCACTGATAGCACTGTAAGGAAAAAGTATAGCAGCACAGCAGCACAATACAAGCTTATCTTCCTGGAAGTTTGCAGTGAAGCCAGGTATGGTCACTGAACTTTCTGAGTATCAATCAGCTCATTCAGCATTCACCACAATTCTGTGAGGTGGACACTATCATCAGTGCACTGGACAGAAGTGGCACTGAAGCCCAAAGATCTGGTGCATGTGCCTCGGGGCCACAGAGCTTGTAAGGGGGAGGGGAGGAGAGACTCGGGTAGATTTTCAGGCTACAAATTCCAGTGCCTTAACCATCACTCTGACTGGCCTTTCCCTGGAGACTGAGCTGTGAATGCAAAATTTAGACTACTAAACTCAGAAGACCAATTTGAAAGAGTAAAAACTCTGAATTATGGAAATCATATAACGAAATGCAAATGGGGAGCCTTGAGATGTCAACTCTGAATTTACCTTAAGATGTAACTAATGCCATCCAAGTGGAAAACTTCACAGTGTTTTTATGAGAAAGATTAGCAAAGTCTAGTCTCCATGGGCCCTTGCGCCCATGTATACAAACCCACACATAGAAACAAACACAGAAATACACATATACAAATACAAATAAATCTTTAAAAAAATACTAACAGACATTTTCTTTTATAGTGGTCAAGGTCAAGGACAGATATCAATATGCTGTGTTACAATGTTTTTGTCTTAATTCAATTTAAATACTCTGAATTCTGTTGTCTCCCAGACAGGACAGGCCTTCATTTAAGACATGACAAAGACACTTTGACTTGGTGTTAGATAATTGCCCATATACTCCACAGAATGAATTCTGGAATGGATGCAGCTTTATAGAATTTAAAAAATACTTAATGATCATTGCAGGCATGAAGAATGACATGGGATGTGTGATGTATTGGGCCATTTACAGATGAGTTTGTAAGCAGGCTGAACATTTTATTGCTTCTGAGGAGAAAAAAAAGTTATTATTATCATTACTAAATCTATATAAATTGAAGTTTAATTGCATCAGAGGCACCTAAATGATTTAAGATAAATTAAGCTTTCAATGTTTGGTAAGATCTGCTTAAGGTCCTAACTCCAAAATTAACCCCATCTCTTCTCTCTCATGGGTCTCAGCCTCTAATACATAGGTCACCCGTGACAATAGTCTGGGTGAAACACTCCTGACTTTACTGGGTATTTTGCCCGTGTAGAACTCTGTGTGACCTTTGGGGCTTGTTTTCACAGGATGTGTAGGATGTGTTGTCTACCAATCAGATGACTTCAGAAATGAAGCTGACTGTTGTGGTTTGAATGTGAAAAGATTCACCTGTTAAACATTTGTTCCTCAGCTGGGGGTTATGAGGTCTTTAAAGATGGGGAACTGGTTTCAAGAAGTGGGTTGCTTACAGGCAGATCTTGAAGTGTCCATCCCACCCCCATTTCACTGTCTCTGTTTCCTGATTCACCTGGGTATAAGAACCCTCCCATGCCTATATGCCACCACCACGCGTTCCCTGAGTAAAGGGATAGGGTCCCTTCAGACTGCAAGACAAAATAACTTCTTCCTTCTTTAAGCTGCTTCTTTCTTGTCAGGTAGTTGGTCACATTGATAGAAAACTAGCTGATAGAAAAGCAGCAGCATCATGTCTGCCAGCTCTGCCATTTCTGTGGAAAGCCTGTGGTCTTCTCACCCCTGTGGAACATCAGCCAAGAACGCATGGGGGTGGGTGGTCTGAAGGGCCCTCCTGGGTACGCATCCCTCTTACCAGGCTGCTGACTGGCATCTTCCGTTCGCCACTTGCTCCCAAGTCTTCTCTTTCCACAGTGGTTGGAATTACCACCTCATAGTGAAGATGTGGGTAGTGAAGATGAGCAGTAATTGGACTAGTGTGGCATGGACCTTACCTGGAATTTCTTTTGTTTCTTTATGGAATATTTAAATGGATTATTTCTATTGGTATATATTATACAAACTGTAAAAATGGTGTATATTAATTATACAAAGTAATTGGCTTTGTTAAAAGTTTGCACATGCACGTTCTTTGACGTATGTCTCCCTTGCTGCAATGTCCTGCCCTCACCTCTTCCCGATTCCCTTCCTTCTTCTTCATGGCCCATCTTCTACTTCCACATCTGTTTTCTTTAGATCTTCCTGAGAGGACACATACAATACTTGTCTTTCTGAGTCTAGCTTATTTTTCTGAGCATGATGATTCCATTTCTGTATATTTTTCTGCAAATGAGATCCTTTTACTCTTCTTTATGACTTAATAATATTTCCCTGGGGATACATACCACACTTTACCCATTATTATTATTTTTTCTTTTACCATCACCAAGATTTATTCTAAATTTTGGCTGTTATGAAAAGTTCCATGATAAACAGGAAGCTCCCTCTGTGGTATGTTGACCTCACTTCATTTCGACATAGACTCAGGAGTGGTACGCCTGGATCATATCACCAGGAGATTTCCTTGGTGTACAGAAAACATCTTTGAATTTGGCTCCTCTGCATTCTTGGGTTGAAGAAATAAAGGGAGCTTTCTGGAGTCTGAGTGGACCCAGAAAGGTGAGCAAACACATCACTTTCCCCATTATTTCTTGGTATAAATGAAGGGTAATAATTCCATTTTTAAATTATATGGATAAATAGGAAATTCTGTCAGAAGCCATGCTTTGAGCCTTAAGATGGAAACAGCACCTTTCAAGCAGACCTTTACTGTAGTTTTGCAATCAGAGGGAAAAGAATCTGTCTCACTCTTGCTCCCCAGAGGCCACTGTGAGCATGTACTCTCTGGACTCTGTGGTCTTTTAAATCATCTGTTCCCTGAGCACCATTCCATACTGTCCAGTTTCTCCTCCTCTTCCCCTTTCCCCACCCCACCCCTCCTCCTCCCAC
>NW_008356820.1:593351-630411 GCF_000622305.1 Nannospalax galili
TCCTCCTCCTCTCGCTCCTCCCTCACCTCCTCCTCTTCTTCCCCCCTCCTCCTTCACCTCCTCCTCTTCCTCCTTCTCCCCCTCCCCTTCCTTCTCCCCCTTCCTTCTGCCTCCCCTCCCTCTCCTCTTCCTCCCCTCTACCCTGTTCTCCCCCTCCCCTTCCTTCTCTTCCTCCTTCTTGAAGTTTCTGGGATAAATAATTATGCAGTTCAGAACCTGGAACTGTTTCTTTTCGTCTAGGATTTAGGAACATTAGTTTCTCCCCATACATCATCAGAATGTCTTTGGTTCCACTCATTAAAGTAATTGTTTAAAATAATAGTATAGCCCCTACTCCGTGTCTGGTTTTCTGTTTGGCTGTAGGGACCAGTTAAGCCCAGTATCATCCCTTTTGTGTTTGCAGTCCAAGACAGCCACTCAGACTCTCAAATTTGCTTAATCTGCATTGTATGGAATTATCATTGGCTTTCCACCTCACTGAGATGAATTTCCCTGAAGTTGCTCTGTATTTATAGTCATTTGTCTTTAGAAGATCGATTGGGTGAGACTGAATGCCTAATAAATTAGGCAGCCCAGAGGTGACAAGATTTCCTCAAATCATAGCAGGTTGTCAAGCAGGAGGACCATTGCCATCGGCTTTCCCTCCTCATGGTTTATAATTAATTACAGTTCGTAAATCCAAAGCATCACTATGGAGATGGTAAATAATAGAAGCCTTTTTTTTTTTTTTTTGCTGAATTACTTATTTATATTAGTGGGAATGTTCCTTCCTTTCCACAAGAGCTCCTGGAGTGAGTCTTTGTACACAAAATTCTAATTAGCACTCCTTGGTCTCTCAAGTTTTTTGTTTTCTTTTATATCAGGATAAAATATTTTATTTCTTGATTAATGTCTACTATTGTAACATAAAATAAAACATTGAACAGTGACCATGGCATAGACAAACCATTAATTAGCCTTGGGACAAATGCCAGCGAGCCTTCAGGTGCAGGCAAAGAAATAATCGTCTTAATTTTAAGAGCAAAGTTGTGGAAAACAGTGGTCCCTCTGCTGAGTCACATAGAGAATGATGTCCAGTTCTAGGCAATGACTTCCTGCTAAGACAGAAATTCTGCTGAGAGTTAAGAGCCCAGCCCTGACTTTGTTATGTACTGTGTTTTATATGTGACAAGAAGTAGTAAATAAAGAAGACTCTTGCTGGAAACGGTGCATTTGATCCTTGAAGAGAACCGAAAATGAACCAAAGCGTTCAGTGAGTATAGCAGCAGTTCTAGAACTTACCTTGCAACTGAGATGAGAGAGAAAATATGTTGTGCTTTCCTCTTCTGAATCCACCTTTCCACATCAGCAGAATGAGCAGATGAACCCAGGCCTGCTATGTGTGTAGTGTGAGCTGTGCCTTGTGTGTTGAACCCACACTCTTCACACCAACACTAGGAAGCCATGTAAATCACATTCTTTCTGGAGCACGCCCTAGTTTCATTTCTGTTGCTGTGACAAATACCCTGAAAAAAGCAACTTAAGTAAGAAAGGGCTTATCTGACTTACTTACCATTTCAGGTTATGATTCTTTATTTCAGGGAATTCAAAGTATGAACTTAAAAGCATCACATCCACCGTCAAGAGCAGAGAGAAAATAAATGAATGGATCCTTACCGGCCTGCGTGCTGCTCAGTCAGCTTTCTCTACTTTAATACAGTCCAGGGCCCATGAAATAGTGCGACCCACGTTTAGGATGGGTCTTCCCACCTAGGCAATCCCCCACAGACATGCCCATAGGCCACTCTGATCTAAATAATTCCTCAGCGGAGGTCACTGCTCACGTAACTCTAGGCTGTAATGAGTCGACAGTTAAAAGTAACCAGCACAGAGCATAAGGAAGCATTATAAAGTACCAATGACCCTCGGAAATCCTTAAGGAAAGAAACCCATTTAAGTTTGCAAAATTCCTCATTCATTGACACCTTTCTCAAATATTTATCAGGAATGTAAAAATAAGGGGCACGAGGAGGAAACATCCTTAAAACACAGTTAATGGGATGATGGAGATGACTCAGTGGATAAAGTGCTTGCTATGCAAGAGTGAGGACCTGACTTTAAATCCCCAGGACCCACTTACAGCAGGCAGTAGCAGACATCTGTCATCCTTGTGTTCCTATAAGGAGATGGGAGGTGGGGACAGGGAAGTCCCCAGAAACTCCCTATCACAAACAGGTGGAAGATGAGGACTGACACCCAAGGTTGTCCTCCAACCTCTGCATGCAGACTACACATGTGTGCTTGTGCTCACGCATAAGAATGCTACACACACACACACATACACACACACGCAAATTAGAATAAAATACAGTTAATCAAATGAACAATTAATCGTATTCCTTTGCTTGGGCTATAGTCTGGGTCCTGCCTTTGCCTTATACTATTCTTTCTGGAATATTCCTCGTCATCCTTTGCTTGAAAACTCTTGGGCATCAACTAGCTGTCATTCATTCTCAACCTCAGCCCCTGGGCTAAGCCTCATCTGATTTCACATAAAGTAGCTCTTGCCAGGCATATACTTCATACTCTTGCGTGGTCCATACTATCAAGTTTTGTATGTATTTCATACTTGAGGTTTGGGCTTGTTTGGTTTGATATACTTGCTGCTCTCCTATAATACCTGGGATTATGTTTATTTTACTAGATTTTGAGCTCCTGGCTTGAGAATTGGCAAATAGCAAAAGCCCAATAAATCCTAGTTGAGTAAGGAAGTGGAAGATTCAGTGGTCCACTGCACATCTCTGTCAGGAACACTTCTCAGAGAGATGTCCCTGGTCTAGATAGTCATTTGCATATGCTAAAATCCACAGTACCCAGTGCACCAGGGCACAGTGCCTCTGTTCATGCTGTTTAATGGATGGATTTCCATTGTTTAACCTGTAACCTCTGTAGTGATTTAAATGAGACTGTCCTGCATAGGCACCAGGTATTTGGACTTTTTGTCCCCAGCTGGTGGCGCTTTTTGGGAGTTTGAGGAGGTGTGGTCTTGCTGGAGGAAGCACATCACTGGGGGCAGGCTTTGAGAATTCCTAAGCCTTGCTGGATTTCCAGTTGCTCTCTGCTTCCTGTGCCTACTTGAAGATGTGAGCACCCTGCTGTTTTCTCCTCCAGCCATCTCTTACCACCATGCCTCCCTGCCATGACAGTCTCTAATTCCTTTGGAACTGTAAACTCAAATAAATTCCTCCTTTTATAAGCTCCCTTGGTCACCATGTTTTATTATAAGAACAGAAAAATAACTAATATAATCTCTATTTTCTTTTTTTACTTTACTGGAGCTATTGCTAGATTCCCCTTTCACCCCCACAGAAAGTAATTCTACTTGTTCAAGATAAAATCTCTGCCCTACTATCTAGAATGATCCTAAGGAGGATGCCACTGAGTGGGCCTTGAAGCACATGCAAGAGTTTTCCAGATGAAACTCTGTTTTTTAAGGTTTCTTATAATTTCAAATGTTCATCTCTGGAAAATCAGATGTCAGTCTCTTCTCAGGAATAAATGGTTTCTAGTCCCAGTTTGCCTTCACATGGAGAAAGAACTTTCATCTGGAACTTGTTTCACAACTAAAAGACACTTTTATCTCTTAAGTTTAACTTGAGGATTATCACTTAATTCCTTCTAACTCTATTCTGCCCAAATTAAAGGTTTATTTGTTTATTTTATCAAGTTAATTTTCACATGGAAAATCAAGTCTCCCCATGGCAGGAAACATATTATTAAACCATTAAAATATTATAACCTGGCTAGAGATGTAGCTCAGGTGGTAGTAGAGTACATAAAGCCTGGATTAAATCCCAGCACCACATAAACAATTTGACATGCTGATGCACACCTGTAATCCCAGAAGTCTGTTGTGGAGGCATGAGACTCAGATGCCATGGTCATTGCTGCTCTTGCAGAGGACCTGAGTTTGGTTCTCAACACTCACCTCAACCACTGTGACCCAACTGTAGCAGGTCTGACATGCGCTTCTGGCCTCTAAGTTCACCTGTACTCATGTGGAGAGAGAGAGAGAGAGGGAGAGAGAGAGAGAGAGAGAGAGAATTTAAAAATATTTTTAAGAAAATAACAAAAAACAAAAAGAAACAGTTTCTATTGTGCCCTTCATTTCCTGAACCAGAGGGTTGGTGTGAGATCAGTAGAGACAGCCTCTAGAGCTGGAGTTCTAGTGGTTGTGTGCCACCAGGTGTGCCTGTTGGGGACTTAACTGAGATAGATCCTCTGTAAAAGCAGCAAGTGCTTTTAATTGCTATAGATGAGAAAATGTAGGATTAGAGAAGGAAAGTAATCTGCTATATCTCAGTGAAGGTAAGTCAGGGATCCAAGAGATATTTGTATATATGAATATGTATTTGGGTATGTATTTCTCGTCAATATACAGAGCCTGTCAAACTGAACAGCAGCTAAAATAAGTCTAAAACACCACTTTCTTCCTCACCACCAGACACATAGAATCAGAGAGTATAAAGTTAAAGCTAATCAGAGCTAATGGCATCTAGATTGTGTTTGATCCTGTTTTAGGCATTTTTTTTACTCACAATGTGTTGATAAGCATCAATAGTTTTTAGCCTCCTGTGACATTTCTCGGTGCAGGAAAACACATTAGATTTGTGATTAGTGTTTGGAGCACATTAGAGAGAACAATTAAGCTAATCATTTCAACTGGGGAAGGGTCAGTTGACGATGGAGAAGGCAGGCAGGCTGGTATTCACAGGTTCTGTGCTCATGCATGAAGAAATTGCCTCGTAGCTTAAATGAGTAAAATACCCACACAAAGAACACGTTTTCTTTAATAAGAAACATATTAAATGTTTAAACCTCTGAATGCACACATAATAAAGCTGATAATAAAATGAGTTTAGGCACGCCTTTGGTAGAGGGTGTTTAAGGCTTTTGGAGGAGTTTTAGCAGGTATGTAGTTTTAAAGGATTTATTTTCAAGTGTATGCAACCTCTCTTTTTGCTGATTCACACTATACAACATTGGTATCTTCATAAATTGGTGTCATGATTGCGTTTTGAACTGTTGGCCAGAATTTGAAAGGTGGTTGAATTATCATCATAAAAGCTTTCTGGAGATGCTTTGTTGATTTTGTTTGCTTGCTTCTTGGAGACAAAGATTTTAATTCACCCCAGAGCTCCTGTGTCTTACCCTCGTGGCCTATTTCTTATTCTTGACTATAATGTTAGGTACAGTAACAGGTAAGCCCCTAAATATTAGCTATCAATGGCCAAAGTATGGTGTGATTGGCTACCTGGGAAACTGGATGCTACACTGCACACGGTCACTCAGGGCAACAGACTTCTCCTATTGTATGCTTGTATCTTCAGTGATGTTGTCAGGACCTTCTTGATTGGTCAACAGATGGAGAGAGAAAAATAACAGCACTGCATAGGAAAACTTCATGACCCCAACTTGAAAGTAACTTGAAAAGTTATGTCTTTTCATAGTAGAACCCACTCATGTGGCTCTACCTGACTTCAGGGAAGCCCGGGAAATGTGTTCAGGTTCACATCTTTGAAGAAAGGAAATTGGTTTCATCTATCACCTTTTGCTCATTCCCTTCATTGAGACTGTACCTTCCCAATACAAACCGGAAGAAAGTAATTACAAACTTTTTACCAAACTCACCACCTACACAGGATTGTGGAGCCCACCATTCACACATTTCTATGTAAGAGTTCACTGTGAGTGCTAGTTACATAAAAAGAAAAAGTGGGGCCTTCAAAAACCTGCTTTGTGGGTGCGAGTGTTAGAAGAGTTGTGTTCCTGAGTCTGTTGGAGGTGGTCACTTCCCAGTAGGGCCTGACTCATAGTTATTCTCTAGGCTATTTCTTAGTCCTGTCAAGATGTTATAACAAAAATGGCTGTTCCCAGCTTGCTGCCTGTTCTCTTGCTCTATTAGATATGGAGTAACTGTCCTACGGATGGCAACCCAGGGCTCTTGAGTGCCAAAGGGGCTCACAATGGACTGGGCTGGCAGGCTTGGAGGCTCATAGCTGCTATCTAGAGAACTAGAGACTTGTGGATCTGAAATTCAAGCCAGAGGCTTAAAGCTCTGGGTGCTCAAGTTAGAGATTTACCACCCTGGGTTCTGACTGTCAGCAGTCTTGTGCTTGACAGCTGGCTCTGAGCTTGGCTCTAAGCAGCTGCACTCATTAGCAACTGGCAGGTGCACCTAGTGTTGCATCTTCCAAGCCCCCATGTCAGACCCTGGGTCACCAAGGCTTGGAAACCCTCAGGAGTTCTTCCACTGATAGGCTTTCAAACTCTTGCCCAACACCTCCCACCTTCTTTGATTTCCGTCTTCTCTCTACTTCTCTGGTCCTGTGTTATATCCGTTGCTTCTGTTCCCTGCCACTTCTGTCATGACTGCTCTCTGGAGCTTTTCATTGTAACTATTGCCACTATTACCACTGATGTGCCACATGTGTTGCAGGACTCACAGCCACTGTCCCTCTGCTTCCTGTTACTGGCTCAGCCTACCCTACTCACGATAAAAGTCACAAGTAAGGGGCTAGAGAGATGGTTCAGGCCATAAAGTGCCTGACACATAAACATAAGGACTAGAGTTCAGATCTTAAGAACATCTGTAATCTTAGAGAATTCTAACATCAACCCCTGACCTCCACACACATGAACACACCTGCATATACACCCTCACACAAGCACACACACATACATACATGCAACACCACACACACACACACAAGCAAAAAAAAAATCATAAGAAGGCATGAAAAGAGTAGGAAAGAATATTCAAGAGAAGCCTTTGGGGGGTGTCCAATTTAGCATCAGAGGCAACACAGAAGGGGGTCTTTTGGCTGACTTGAAAGGTAAACCAAACATCCTGGCTAGCTATCTAGGAGGGAATGTGCATGGCTGTACTATGCAAATGAAGCATTGTATTTGGACCAACCACAGCACAGCTTCTGGTTCCACCAATCACAGGTATTGGCACCTCTTTCATTTTTAGTGGGAAGAACTGCAGAGTCATTTAGAGTTCACCTAGTTTATGTCACCTGAGATGTTGCCTATTAAGACTGGTGCATGTCTAGAGTGGTCATGACTGGACCAGCATCTTCTGGAGCAGAAATCCTGGTTTTAGTTGCTATGGCCCTTGCAACTGGAGTAGAATGTCCCTCAGAGTGGTAATGAAACTTTTAAGCCACTGGGATGTCAGGGAGGCGATCCAGATGTTTGACAAACGTGGCTTGACCGAAAGGGCCTCGGAAGTGGTGAGGGATCTGACAATTGCCACCCAAGTGTCTGAGCGAATTGTTCCCGAAGTTTCAAATTATTCAAAAGGGAAACAAAATCAAGAAGTTGTACATCCAAGAATTAATATTCTCATAGTGCTTAACAGAGCTTTAAATTGTCTTAGAGTGTTTAACTGAGCTTAACAGCTTTCCAGCATGTGTTTCAAATGCCCTTTGCCCTTTGATCTTGGGGACTTTCCTCAGGCTCATTTACCTGATAGAAGACGAGGATTTTATTCTTCATTTGGTTTCTGCAATCTGCTGTTGATGTCATATGCATTTCAATTTGCTTATACTGCCTTTTCAATTGCGTTTTTTTCCCTCCAATATTCTTAACTTTTAAATTTCTCTTTCTTTTCTAGTTTGTAGCATTCTTTTTCTATCAATTTGGAAATGAACTTTGCTAGAATGCCCTAGTTTGGCTTCAGTTGCTTTGATGAAACATTGACCAAAAGCAACTTGGGGAGGAAAGGATATACTGAAGTTTGTAACTCCCAAGTCACAATTCATGACCGAGGGAAATCAGGGCAGGCACTCAGAGCAGGGAGCAGGCAGCAGTAGCCGAAGCAGAGTCGCAGAGGACCGCTGCTTACGGGCTTCATCTTCTGGCTTATGCTCAGTCTGCTTTCTTCTGCAATCCAGGACCACCTGACCTGGGGTGGCTCCACCAACAGTGGGCTGAGCTCTCCCACATCTCTCAACAGTCAAGAAAATGTCCCACAGACATTCCCACAGGCCAATCCCATAGAGGAAATTCCCCATTTGAGGCTCCCTCTTCCAAAGAGTGGCAAGTTGATAACCAAAGCCAACCATGACATGGGACCAATGATGAATGGACATCATGAGTGTAATTTACCTGTGGTTATCAATACACATGTCTTAGGAGCAGGGAGAGACACAGATGTGTTCCACCTGGTACAGTTGACATGTAACTCTACTCAAGATACAAGAAGTCTTTCATCCTCCTTTCTTCTCACTACATCCAGTTTTTGTTGATTTCACCCATCTGGGATAAATCCGCTAAAGAAGAACAGCAAGGAAGAGGTTAAGAATGGTCAGGGACAAGGTCCAGACAGTTCTTGAAAACAATAATGTGGACTCAGGGGAACACTGCCTTAGTCATAGATCAGAGAAAACCATAAGTCTAAGCCATGGTACTGCAAGACATAGGATGTCTATTTAATGTTAAACATAATCACCAGCCGACTAGCCTTCCTGGAAATTGTTAAAATCTATAGATTGTGTAAGAAACTAAAATACTCTTTGTAGCCTACTGATTAACTTTAAAGGTGAACCTGCAGAATGTGCTTTGTTCTTTGTGAAACTAATTCTTTCATGTATCCTGGCACAAACCAAGCTTGTAACTATAGTTTTGAGAGTATAAAAAAAGCACTGCTAAGGAATTAAATTCGCTCTCCTCCATCAGAGGGCTGAGTTCTTTGCCTTCATTTCATCCCTCCACCAGCGGACCTGAGTCTCTTCAATCTGCATCACATTTCCTCAACTGAAACTCTACTAGATTAGAAGTTCCTTGGGGTGGAAATGTATTAGAACCCCTGGAGCCCTGGTCACCCAAATAGCAGGAAACTTCATGCCTGCCCAATGGATCATTCCTGGAGGGATCCCAGGATTGCTCTTACTGATAGGTTCCCTGTGGATCTCTTTGCTCATAGTCTGAGAACCACTGAGTCAGAGAAGGACCTTCAACACCACCACCCAAAATCATAAAGATACTTAAAACAGACCTGTCTGGAGACACACTGCATTCAGAACTAATACAGTAACTCTTGGCAGTAGGTAAAGAGTGTGAGGGCTTGGTTCTAACTCAGTGCTAAAGCATTGGCCCCAGCACTCACAAGGTCCGGAGTTTAGTTCCCACTACCACTATTTCTTAACACATGGGGAACATTCAATGAACTTTTAGTTCAGTCATCTTTTCCAGAGTCGTTTTTCAGCTGCTGTGGTAAAATACCATGACTAAAAACAACTTAAGGAAAAAAGAATTTATTTGGGTTTATGGTCCCAGAGGGTTAGAATTCATCATGGTGGGGAAACTCATAGCATGTCCAGCAGGAACAGGAAGCTGGCTGATCACATTTTATCCATACACAGAAAACAGAGAGAGGGAGAGAGAGAGAGAGAGAGAGAGAGAGAGAGAGAGAGAGAGAGAGAGAGAGAGAGAAATAGAAATTCTAAAGGCCTGGCCCCAGTGGCCTACAGTCTCCAACAAGGCTCTAAATCCTAAAGGTTCCATAACTGCCCCAAACAATGCCACCAAGTGGGGACAAAGTATTCAAACACATGAGTCTATGGGGGACATTTCTCATTCAAACCACCACACATGGCCTCTGACCTGAGCATCAAACATCTCAACTCAGCTTACCTACTCCCCTCCTAATGCCACCAACTTTGGCATGGCAGTGAGGCGCCCTTCCTGTGGGATGAACTGCAGGTCACCCAGCTCCCTTCTCTCTCTGACTGGGAATGTATTCTGAGAACAGTCTTTCCTTTCAGTTCTCAAAGGGGTATTGCACTTACAAACATGCTCTGAAATGCCATCAGATATGTAGTCTTAGTCATCTTAAGGAGAGGATTCTTCCATGCACATCCACCTGTGGCTTCAAGAGGTGGGGGGAGGGTGCACATTAAAATAATAATGAGTAGGTGTCAGGACTGGAGGATGTGTTTGTTTATATAGGCAGAACAAGTGGCTTTGCATCCAGAGACTTGAGCTTTATTTCTTATACATTACTCTCAGGGACTAAACAATATTCCTTTTTAACTACTTCATCACTGGCCACGCTGTTCCTTAACTGTGATTTTCTTGCCAGGCTTAGACATCCTAGAGCTTCCATCTTGACATATGTCATACCACGCCAGAGCCACTGCCATGGTGGATCAGTGTAGCAAGGCATTCTGTACTAAAAACAATGCAAAGTAAAATAAAGCAACAAGCATCTCCCCACCTTCCTGAGATCTGAGGGGACTATTGGCTATTTTATTCATCTGCATTTTGTGTGCACCCTGTTGACCTGTGACTCTAGTGCTCTGAAACTAATGGTTCTTTTTGACATGATTTCCCACTGAGAAGTCTTTCAAACCCCCTTTTTATTTCATCTTTTTCCGTGGGCATTCTTTCCACTGTGAACAAATACATTTCTGTGTTCTCAGTGTGTTCCCTTGGCAGGTTCCGTGCCATTGAATTTCTTTTGTGTACAGCTTTTGCCAAGAAAAAAAATGGGCCTTGTTCTTTAGGGAGTTAAGGAACATGTTTACCCTGGTCACTGTGTCCCTGGCACACTGATGGTGATGAGGCTGAGTCCCACTAAATATGTGATCTATGAACACAGATCACTGCAATTAAAAATAGGAAAAACTCTTCGGAGAACCCTTTACCTACAGTAGTAGCAATAGACAGTGACTCAGTTGGTCTGCGATGCCTTCTAAAAAGCTTAATAAAAACCCCTACAGGATGGGCAGTGTAATGAGGGTGCATGCCTAATACTGTACACATGCATTTTGTCTGCTCAAAAACTCTTCTCCTTTTCAAGATTTATTTATGGCATGTGCAAGTGTGCAAGTGTGCATGTGTGTGGGGGGGTATGGGTGCCAAGGGGAGCCAACAGACATCATTGGATCCCCTGGAGCTAGAGATACAGGTGGTTATGAGTTACCCAGCACAGGAGCTGGGAGCCAAACTTGAGTTCTCCTGAAGAGCACTAAGCTCTCTAAACTGCTGAGTCATCCCTCCAGTCAGTCCCTGTTCAGTAATTCTTAGCCATGTCCTCCAAAATAATTCTCCAGCTTTCTTCATCTTCTGGATGGATCACAGCCGATCAACCTTTGAGATGAAGCTTGTTGTGCAGGCATCTGTCCCACCTTTTCACAGAGTTAGTTCTCCCGTAAATTCTCAGTCACTACCCTCCTAGTGAACTCCATAGTGTGTTCCAGCCTCATCTGCAGCTGCTTGCGTTGATTTTCCTACCAGTCAGCACCATTACTTGCTACTCACTGATGACTGACAGATAGGCATGAATCCCTAGCAACGTTCTAAAGTCTAGCTGACGCTCTCCTTTCTTCTGAACTCTGCGTAGTTTCTTCCAGAAATAATAGGTGTGCGCTATGAGAACAAGTGTGGCAGGTCATTTTGACTACTGCTATCAATTTATCAGAGAATAGCTCTTTTATACGACTAATTGTTCTGGGGAATGCACAGGCTGATTCAGTGACAAACCATGACAGCAGTGTGCGTGGCCAAGGGAAAGCTCTTATTCAAATTATTTTTGCTTAATGAAATTGCAATGATTTATTTTCCTTGATTTAATTTTGTCACTTTCAGAAATGACTTTGATGATATTCAACAGATTCCACGCCCACCATCAAGTTTGCTCTTAGAAACATATGATGGTCATATTAGCTTTTATTTGAAAGTGAATTCCATTAATAAGCATTACTGGTTACTAATTTTAATAGTTCTTTAATACTGTACTAATTACAGCCTATAGATTTTTTTAAAAAATATTTGAAATTATTTTTTGTAGAAGTATCAGATTTTTGCATTACCTCTTTAAAAATTCTAGTTTCTAAAACTGACATTTATTAAATATCTTAAATATGATTTTCACATCTCAGTCTGTATTATGCATGAGCTTCATGTTTGATTTATTTTTCTTTCAGATTAAAGGTGACAGATGACAGTTATTAGAGGATGTTGTTTAAATTATCTTCCTTTTGTGGCTCCCTCGATGTCGGTTGACATCTCTGAGAACTGGGAAAAAAGGGAAATCAAAGGAAATCATTATTCAAAATGATGTGCCTGCATTGCACAGGACAAGGAGGCAGGCGGGGTGTTGGGAGATTAGGGAGAAAGCACTGACTTTGAGTAGGGTGGGGGAAAGGAGAGGAATAATGCTACCACTTCATGGGTGAACTTTCGTTACGGGATGGTTTGCTGCTGTAACTTCTCTGATGCACTTGAATTGGAATTTAGACCATGTGAACACTTCAGAGTTCATAAGTCCATACTTGCCTAGAGTTGGTAGGGCAAGAGAGAGACGACATGAAATGTGTGTGCATGTATGTGTGCTTATGCAGATGAGTACATGCATGTGTTCATATATGTGCACGTATGCATTGTGTGTGGCCATGTATGCATGTATCTGTGTGCATGAGGGTATTCTGCTATGCCTATTTCTACCTGTGTGGCCACAGGCAAGTTTTTGGCACTTGAGCTGCACATCTTGCAAGCTGAATCAACACTAATCCCAATCTGAAGAATGTCACACGAAAGCAGTTGGGATCCAATGAATCAACAGATAGCAATAGTAATGGTTAGCAACAACAACAGTGGTCCAAAAGAGTTGGAAATCAAAATGGCTTAAATATCAAAGACTTAAATCAACAGAAGGAAGCATTATTATTGAAGTTAAATATGATTTCTTCTCAAAGCACGTCTGTCTTGCCTATAATTCTTAGCAAGTGTTTGTTGAACAAATGAAGAAAATGTATGAATATATGTATGGTATATCATTAGACATACCCACTCCTATGGAACACAAATGTCCAGTGTGTGTGTGTGTGTGTGTGTGTGTGTGTGTGTGTGTTGTACAATAAGATCCCTGGACTTCTAAAGTTTAAAGATGTACAGTTAGCTTTGGATGTTTACTTCACTCCATGGGTTCTGAATATCCTCAGCGCTCACATTGAGCAGTTCATTTTTATGCTCTGATTTGTAGTATTTTTAGTATCTATTAGAAAGCCACCTTAAAAAAATATAATATTTTTTCCAATAACATTTGGGCGTTAAAGCTCTTGAACTCTTTTCTAACAGTTTTTTTCCTAAGAATGCTTGGTCACATTCCTGGTAACTGACAGCTACTAGAGAATTGACTTCATTAAACTAAAATAAGCGCACTGCTGAATGTGAGTGATCTCTTCTAATATGAAGTGTCCCCCACAGGTCCATGTGTTGGTGCTGTTTTGGACAGATTTGGAATCCTTGAGACCTGTGGCCTAGAAGAAGGCTGCCAAGGACAGACAAAGCTGCTTTCTTTTTTTAAATTTTATTTATTATTTTTATTTTATGTGTATGCATGTATTGCCTGCATGTAGGTAAGTGTACCTGTGTTGTGCAATGCCAATGGAGGTCAGAAGAGGCTGTTGGATCCCCTGGGACTGGAGTTACGTACAGTTGTTAGCTGCCATGTGGGTGCTAGAACTGGAACCGGGGTCTTCTGCAAGAACAGTCAGTGTTCTTAACTGCTGAGCCATCTCTCCAGCCCTAGCTCTCTGCTTTCTAATCTGCCAGAGTGGGAAAATGTTGTGCAAGCTTCTGGCTCTATAATGGTTAGCTGTTCCCACTGCGGTGCCTTCATCACCTTGATGGTCTACACCTGTGAGCTGAAATGAATCTTCCTTCCCTTAAGTTACTTATGTCAGGCATTTTGTTACAACAATGAGAAAAGGAAATAATTCAGTCACTATTCTTAGTGCTGGTAGATTGTAGATTGGATTCTGGGTCCAGAAATCATGTAAGTAAGAAACAACTTCATACCTGGAATGAAAGTGAGATGGGATGTAATGATGTGGGGTAGGATGGTACAGGATGTATGGGAGGGATGAAGTGGGATGGAATGAGATGTATGAGTGGGATGGGTGGTGTAGGATGAGATGGGGTGGGATGGAATAAGGTGGGATAGGGTGGGATTAGTTGGGATGGGATGAGATGTGTGGGTGGTATGGGATGGGTGGGATAGGGTGGAGTGGGTGGTGTAGGATGGGATGGGTGGGGGATAGGGTTGGAGGGAATGGGGTGGGAGGGGTTCAGGGTTGGGAAGTTGTTCAGCTTCCTGTTCTTGTGCTCCAGAGAACAGATCACTGGGTCCTGGGTGTTGGGACATGCTGTCTTGGCCTCCATCTGCACCTCCCCTGCAGTGACCTTTTGGGCCTAGTAGTTCCTCATTCTCAGAGTTGTTTACCAGCTCATTTTCCGGTATCAGGTCCTGAGAACACCATGACCTGGCACTGACCCTGCGGTCATGTGACGGCTCCCCATCGCCTTTGGGTCAGCTGCCTTCTGGGCTAGGGTATAAAAGCAACCTGGTGCTGAGAAATAAAGGCTTCTTCTGCTACACTGAAAGCCTGATTGTCTCTTCAATCCTGACATCCTCCGCTCAGAGATCAGCTTTCTCCGGGCCCAGGCGTGGCAATTGGAGGTTCCACCGAGATCTGAGAAAGAGAGGTAAGCGGACAGGGTTGTCCCAGGCTGGCAGGGACGTACTGGGGATTTACCGTGGGAACTTCACATAGTAAAAGGGAGCTACAGCTCCAACTTAAGGACGCTTAGAGGAACAAGGAACTGCAGTTAAAGCAAAGACATTAGAGACATTTATTAGCACTATAGAAGAAGCCAGCCCCTGGTTCCTGACTGGAGGGGGTTTAAATATACATGATTGGGAACAAGTAAAGCGAGATTGTCAAAGACAATTGCAGAGAGATGGTCCTGATACTTTCCCGATTGCTACATTTTCCTTGTGGCACCTGGTTAAGGACGCTTTGTTAACTGATAAAGTGAAACTAAAACTGGAACTTGAAGCGGAAAGAAGTTTTAGAAGAAATTCAGAAGGAGGAAACTTGCTGCTCCTTGGAGTCTATTGGGGCCCCTGAGAAGATTGAGGGAGCATGTGGGGGTATACCCTCTGCTCGAATGAGATCCGTTAAGGTGGATCTTTGTGACAGTGACACCCCTGAAAACAGTGATATTTCTGAGGATGATAGGGAGGAGGAGGTGCTCTGTAGGGAGATACGGGAGTTAGAAAAAAGATTAAAAAGATGCAAGGTGAGAGAAAGGGCTCAACGTCCACCTCCTTCCGCTCCACCAATGGAGGAATGGTGGGGGAGGCCATCAGATTATGAAAATCTTACAGAGTCACTAGGACCGGAGTCTAATTTGGATCAAAGTTAGTGACACCAGTAATAAAAGTCCCCGATCCTAATCAACAAGGTCAAGTACAGCGTCAGCACTTCCCATTACAATTTAAAGATTTAAAAGCCCTTAAGGAAGCCGTATCAGCTTATGGGGGTCCAGGCTCTTCCCACAAATGTATACGGTCCTTTACCCTCCGGATCGATGGGGTTGATTTTGGGAAGGAGCAGTACCATTCTTAAGGGAATACAAGTACATCCTGGTGTAATTGATTCTGATTATGAAGGGGAAAAGGTAAAAAATGTTATAGCATTGCTTACTTGTCTTTGGAAAAAATTTCTCGTTAAATGCTATGGCATGTGTGCTACCCCCTTTCTTTTTCGTGTTGTGGAATTCTACTAATGAGGATGTGGGGAGTTCTCTTAATTGTTCTAGAAATTGTATGGTGAGCAACTGCTGGGACCGATACAGTGATTCTGCACTAATTGACCAGATACCTGCAATGATTCCTTTGCCAGTACGAGAAGATCGGGCCAGAAATACTATACCGGGAAAAGTGTGACTTTGGAATCACTGCGGCAGTCGTAACCATCATAGCAGTCCCCTCCACTGCCGCCGCAGTCGCCAGAATTGCATTGTCTCGAATGCTGGCAATAGCTGAGACAGTGGACAAGCTATCGGAACGCGTCAGCGAACACATCCAATTTGAACTGCTTAATATAAATCATCAGACTGCATTATTGCAGGAGCAAGTGGATGCCTTATGGCTAATACAACAAGTGACTTGCTCACATTTTTTCCATTCTATCTGTGTAACCGCGGGTACAGTTAGAAATGCTTCAGCTATGGTGCAACAGTTAAATAAGTATATGACAAGTACTTGAAATTTAACTTTCCTTAACTTCACATCGCTATTAGCTCAACAAATTGTTCATATTAATCAGACTCAGGTACCCCCTGTGTCCGCTGAAGGGTGGTGGAATACTATGGCTCAATTGGGGGGTTGGATCCAGTGGTGGGCAGGGTCATTGTCGCTGACCGTTCTTGGGTTTAGTGCCATAGTCGTTGGGCTCTGGGTCCTTTGCTGAGGGATGAGATCTACGAGGTCTCAACAGATGGGCACGCAACAAGTCCTGTTAAGCTTGTCATCTGGTAATCCAGATGTACCTCAGGTCTGGCTGCAAATGCTATACAAACACTGAAGATGCCTCCGTAGACGGGCAACTTCCACGGAGAGGGCACCCGCCTAAGACAGGGATGAGGCCTCCCAATGAGGGATAAGGCCTCCCAATGACGGGTAAGGGATGACCCCTCCGGGCTGACCTAAGACATGGGGATCTTCTGTTATATAAAGAAAAAGGGGTGAGATGTTGGGACATGCTCTCCTGGCCTCCATCTGCACCTCCCCCACAGTGACCTTTTGGGCCTCGTGGTTCCTCAGTCTCAGAGTTGTTTACCAGCTCATTTTCCGGTATCAGGTCCTGAGAACACCATGACCTGGCACTGACCCAGCGGTCATGCAACAGCTCCCCTGCCCCCGTTGGGTCAGCTGCCTTCTGGGCTAGGATATAAAAGCAACCTGGGGCTGAGAAATAAAGGCTTCTTCTGCTACACTGAAAGTGTAATTGTCTCTTCAATCCTGACATCCTCTGCTCAGAGATCAGCTTCGTGCCACACAGGCTTGGCACCTGGGTGCACCAAGCATTGAAGAGTGTCAGCATGTTAGATGTCTAATTCACATTTTACATTGTTAGTTTCAGTATAAAAACTTGAGGAACTGTTAGAAAAGAGAAATTAGGAACAACAGAGACCAAGCCTGGAGACCACATACTATTACCTTTTCTTTCTCAGCTCCATGCAAGGTGACCTCACAGGTAAGCAACTGCATGCAAAGATATCTATCTATAACTACCATGTAGTTCAGCCAAAGGAACATGGCCTCTCTTTGATAATTTATTAGTTAATACTGATAGAGCCTATCATTACATAAACACAAATACCCGTATCATGATGCTAATCGCTAACCCAAAAGAAAAGGAAGCAGCTCATTTGCCAATAGTTTTGATCTGAAATCCACTTTTTTTTTGAGACAGAATCTCCCTGTAGCCAAAGCTAGCCTGGAACTCCCAATGTAGAGCAGGCTGGCCTCGATCTCATAGAGATCTACTTGCCTCTGACTCCTGGGTGCTGCGATAAAAGGTATGTGCCACCACACCCAGCTTACAATTCATTTTTGTTCCTCAGTGATAAAACTAGAGCCTGTCAGATTAAGGTAATTGTTAGTAAGACCTAAAAGCATGTGTTCCATTCATTAAAATATGATAATGTTAAGTTTAATTAAAAACCTCAAATCTGGGTTAAGCCTTTGTTTTTGACTCAGAGGAAGTGCTGTTGCAGTATGAATCTCCTCTGCTGCAAACAAGACCCTGAAGATCCAGGAAGAGATGAGGGCCTACAACCTGCCCAGGGTTTCCTGGTCCATTAAGCTAAGAATTGGAGCTCGGGAAGCACCCGCAGTCATATGCAGTAGATTTGACTACATAATAGACATCAAAGTTCTGAGAAATTGATTTCTTCAGTTCTCTCTACTGAAACCAGAACAACTCTCATTCAGCTATTCTACCAGATAATAAACTGAATTCTGAATTGCTCATATAATGCATATATGCATACATATGCATGTATATGTATGCATATTTATAAGTATATACACCTATGCTTGAACATACAAACATATACATGCTTTGTTCCTCTTAAAAGTCAAACAACCATGTTATTTTGAACACCTGATCACTTTTCAGCAGTCTCATTCCACTTTGTCAGCACAGTGATAGAATCATTTCCTTACTCCTTTGATCTCCTCCAGACTCTCTCCTTCCCCTCTCCGACCTTTCCCGTTAGGATTGCTACTCTTTCAACTATTATTGTTTATTGGCCCATTTCATCTTATACCAGCCAGCAAGTTAATTATTCTCCCTGCAACAAGGAGATTTTGAGTTGTCTAGCTACTGTTTAATTGAGTAAGAGATTATGCAAATATGAAGATAGTGTGTTTGAACACCAAGTCGCAAGCATCTGTCCTGCTGTAGGGCACACATTCTTCTCTTCTGTCATCTCACTAGCCAGGTTCCTCTTCAGAGTTGAGTTTCAGGTCTTGCTCATCCTTAGCAGAGATAGCTGCAGATTGCTCATAGTTGTGGTTGGCTTGGAGAGACGTAAGGATCACTATTGTCTGGGCATACCCACATTTACAATTTTGTGCTATATTGTTTTGCAGTTAAGAAAAAAAAATAGACTGATGAAATGCCTTTGTTTTTCGAGAACCTGAGGACAAAAAGTGCCATGGAAAATTGTGAAATCTGTCATTTTCATATATGAGAAGGCACAGGAGGCCACCCTCAACAATTTACCTCATCCCTGAATGGCTTCAGGGTGTGTCTAAAGTCACATACAAAACATTAAGTATACTTGAGTAGCATCTTACTGAGTGAATCAACAGGGTGAAACTCTTATGCAATGTTTTCTCTCTCACTTGGGTCTGCACTGGACTACTCTGTGGCTTGGTAATTCAACAAGATATTATCACCCAGTGATTCCCCGACTCATAAGTGTAAAGGAAAATTTCAGAGCGTAGAGGAAGACAGTCCTGTGTCAGAGCACATCCTGTCAAGGAACACAGCAGCTGACTGCCATCTCCATGATCTACCACTGTACAGGCCACGCCCAGCAAACAGATTCCAGTTGGGACCAGTTTTTACTTGGTCAGGGCAAAAATCTCTGAAGGAATCCAGGACATATTTGTTATTTTCTAACCATATGAAAAGCTCTCATTCTAATGCACAGTGCACAATAACAAAAGTCTAGCTTATTAATCTTCTCCCTGAGCCTGCTTTAAATGTGGAAATCCAGATAAGAGAGGGAGGCGCAGCTGCCCGAAAAGGTCTCTACCTGGCTGTGCCTCCTGACTCTCATTTGACAGCCGCTGTTTTCTTCTTTGTCATATCTCTCCAAGGATTCGGAAGGAGTGTCAAAGGAAAGGGCAAAGTTTTCCATTCCTAACCAGTAGCAGAGCCTGCTGGGAGGGGAGAGGACAGATCACTGTTCCTTCCTTCTGTGGAGTTTGGTGGTCCCCTCATATCCCAAATGAGTGTCCCAGCTCCACTCCTTGGCAGACACCTGCTTCTCTGTTCATGTGTCTCCACGCTCTCTCTGCTCCTGGGCTTCTCAAGTGTACTCCATCTGGATTCTGTTTCCCGATACCACTTTGCTTCAGTATTAGAAGAGTGGAACCTTCTAATAGCACGTCCAGGACTGGCTCCATCTTATCAGCTCACAATTAAATCTCAGAACATAGTTGGTGTGGCTTCCACCACTGCTTAATGAGCAGCTCAGCTTCAAAACTGCCACCCTTTCCCTTCAAGCTGTCCCCAGGAGGATAGCCTCACAATCTTTCAAAGTTAGCAGCAGCTTTCAGGCAGGGATTAGAGGCCCATTCTTGCTTCTCACAAACTCTAATTAGCATATGTCAAATTTTCTGATTGGTTCTCTTGAAGTCTCCTTTGCTGGCCTTGGATAAGGGGATACCTCACAAAGCCTATCTAAAGAATCAATCAGTCCTGGACCTCAGTGACAACAATTCCAAGGAATTCTCCCCCAGCCCTCCCAATGTCAAATTATTTCTCAGACTTGATGTAACTGTGGTGAGCAGGGGAAGCTCCCTCAAGTTCTCTTCCAATATTTACAGAGGACAGTCCGACTACTGTAGGATCTGGTACAGGTTTCTGGTACACCTCATAGCCATACGTTTTCTGCTGCCATTACTCCACTCTGCTGATGCCAATATGTGTGTGTGGCTTGGCTCCAATAAGACTATGATGGAAACAGGCTAAAAACAGGGTAAGGACTAGACTGTTGGCTTTCAGGATATAGTCTGTCAGCCTTGTTCTAGCAGCTTTCTTCACAGTGACTATGAGCATGTGTGATGAGGCTTTTGGCACCAGCCCAGACAGAGGTACATGCCATTTCAACTTCCTATTACATGGATACAATTCCAAGAAGAACATCCTAGATATTCACAGATATTCCAAATATCCATCATCCATTCCATCATACAATGGTCCATGCTTCTCACACTCTTCTAAGAAGAATTGCTTTGCAGACAGATATTTACTGGTCTGTCTTTTTGCCCTGGGGCTGTGCATGTTGAATGACTTTAGGGGTACACTAAGTCTTCTTCCTAGCTCCAAAACCAGGACTCACTCTGAATATTAACTTACTATAACATTCGTTCTTTTTAAATTTTCAAAATTCCAACAGCAGTCAAGCCAATTCTTCCTATAAAATAATATAGCCATATGCAGAATACATATTGTTTAGACATTGATTAGGTAATTATCACTATTTTTGAGGCAAGTAATACATTATAAGGACATTATATGAAATGTTTGTAGGTGAAGTTATTCAGTACATTTCAGACATAAATATTCTTTACATCTTTTCTCCACAAGTAATACCTTGGTAAGATATGTTCTTCCATCCTCAGAAATTCATAGCACAGTTGCTGAGATGGAGGTTACTTCCAATTTTAATGAGTAATAGTTGCTTAAATTGCCTAATATCACTTTATTGCACTGTTAATTATATAGCACTAATTGTGTCGTGTGCAATAGCTCATTAGTTTTTCCCCGGCAATCTTATGAAAACGTGCACCTTTTAACAAGTGCACAATTTTCAGATGTGGAATGTTGCCACTCTTGAACGTTAAATGTCAGACCTGGCAAGTCACAGGGTTGGGAGAAAAGTTCAATATGCTCTTACTCTAAAGCCAGGCTCTGTCACTGAGGGTGAAAGCACCTGGCAGGTCCTTTCATGGGGTTGGGGTTGAGGGCAGGAGTCATTTTTATAAGGACCCAGTGTGGAAACTGGGCTCCACTGTGAACCCTTAACAGTATCTGCTGGTTCTGTTGAGTACACATTGAAGAGTCACTCAGAAGATGCATAGTCAGGGTCACTAAATAATCTTAAGAAACCATGCTCCTTTGTGGGACACAACAAAACATAGCATGCTGTGAACAAATATACAAGATGTGATGATCTTGAGTTCATTTGGTTCTTGTGAATGCTGTGGCAAATGTGAAAAAGTGAAGGGAGCAGTTAGGATATCTAAAACATTTAAAAGGACTAGAAGTCTGTGGATGTGGCTCAGGTGGTAGAGTGCTTGTCTACTATGCACAAAGCTCTGGGTTCAACATAAAACAGGCATGAGGGCGCACATTTGTAATGCCAGCACTAGGGAAATGTAAACAGAAAGACCAGAAATTCAAGATCATCCTTGACTACATACAGAGTTGAAGGTCAGCCTGGGATACATGAGACCTTGTCTTCAAAAGTCAATACAGTTTCTATAGCTTATGCTTACATGTCATATATATGAAGAATATATGTAGACATATGATACACGTACACACAGATGTATACTCGCCTAGCTTGCTTCCCGTCGCTATGATAAAACACTGCCTAAAAGGATCATCCTTGACTACATACGGAGTTGAAGGTCAGCCTGGGATACATGAGACCCTGTCTTCAAAAGTCAATACAGTTTCTATAGCTTATGCTTACATGTCATATATATGAAGAATATATGTAGACATATGATACACGTACACACAGATGTATACTCGCCTAGCTTGCTTCCCGTCGCTATGATAAAACACTGCCTAAAACCAACTTGAGGAGGAAAGGGTTTATTTTACCTTGCAGCTCCAAGGTCACAAGCCAACACTGAGGGAAGTCAGGGCAGGAAGGCAAGGCAGGAACTTACACCATGGAAGAATGCCTCTTACTGACTTACTTTTTCCATGGCTTGCTCAGCTACCTTTCTTATACAGCCTAGGCCTATATGCTCAGGGATCGCACTGCCAACAATAAGCTGGGCCTTCCTACATCAATTAGTAAATCAAGAAAATGCCTCACAGACATGCCCACAGGCCAGTCTAGACAGAGGAAATTCCTCAGTTGAGGTTACTCTTCCTAGGTAACTCTAGTTTGTGTCAAGTTAACAAACAATACCCAGCACATACATTCCAGCCACTTATTGACTATGTGCTTTTATAGTGATATGTCTGTCACTCTCCTGGCTTTATATGTTAAAGCCCTGACTCCCAATGGGAGGACATTAGGAGGAGGGCGTTTAGGGAATAACAGGTTTAGATGAGGTCATGAAGGTAGAGTTAGGAGAGTGGAGCACCCTAATAATAATAATAAGATCAGGAAGTTAGGCCTTTCGTTCTCCCCCACCCCCTGCTAAATGTTACCAGCTCCTGATAAGTCATGAAGGAAGTAACCCAGAATGAGGCTTAGAAACAGAGCAGGCATCTTCCCACTGACCTTGCAGCCCAGGACAAGGATGCCACACCTCCAGGGCAAGTTAGGGGAGAGCATCTCAATCCTGTGGCCCTCAGGGTCAGAACACCTGATGTCCACCTACTCATGGCCATAGAGCCAGAGACCTAGGCATCCACAGCTTCCCTTGACTCTAACCCCCAACACACACTTAAGGGATCCTTGTACTCAGTGTCCATTAGAAGTCAATACATACTGAGACCCCATTTGTATCAGTTACTTTTCTGTTGCTGTGATAAACACCATGACCGAGGCAACTTATAGAAGGAAGAGCTTTTTGGTCTTATAGTTCCAGAGGGATAAGAGTCCATCACTGCAGAGAGGCATGGCAGGAGGTAGCCAGAGCAGAAAGATGAGCCCCCACATCTTCAAGCACTTAAGAGGAAACATAAAGAGAGAACCTGGAAGTGGGGCAAGTCCTTGGGAACTATGGACTCTCAAAGCCTACCCCCAGTGATACACTTCCTCTAGCAAGGCCACACACCCTGAAAAGTTCTATGAATGTCTGGAAACAGCGCCACCAATTGACCAAGTGTTCAAATACTTGGAGCCTATGGAGACCTTCTCATTCAAACCATCACACCACTATAATTAAAGCGATGTTCTTGTTATCATGGTAACAAGAGCGTCATTTCCTAATAACCTCCTGAGCACTGCAGCTGCAATTTAAGTTCCTATTTGGGATGAGACATGAGAGGTATGTGTGAGTTAATTGCTCTCCTTTGATCACTGTTGCTAACTGAAATCAGCTTAGGGGAGGAAAGGCTTTATTTGGTCTACACGTCCAGCTCACAGTCCACCATTGAGGGAAATCAGGGAAGGAACTTGAAGGAGAAACTCGTGGAGGAACTGTGCTTACTGATTGTTCACATGCTCAAGCTGAGAGCTGCCTTGCATCATTCCAGAATCACCCGACCAGGGAATAGTGCAGCTCACCAGCGGGCTGGTCCATCCTCCATCAACTAACAATCAAGACCATCCCTGATGTCTGTCCCCACAGGTCAATCTGACCTAGGCACTTCCTCTGCCTGGTGACTTTAGGCTGTGTCAAGTTCACAGTCAATGCTAACTAAGACTTTTACACCACTGTGACAAAAATATTGACAGGAACCATTAAGGAAAAAAGGATTGTATTTGTCTCAGTTTCAGAACTTTAATCCCATCACTGCAGGGAGGGCTGGCAGAGCAGAGAGCAGCTCATAATCATGGCCAGAAAGTAGAGAGACTGGAAATACAAGGGAAGCCAGGGCAAATTACAGCCCCAGGAACACACCCATGTTTAATGCTGCCATCAGGCCCTTCTTCCTTTCATCATCTTGAGGTGTCCCTCTCATAACTGGGTTAATGCATTGATTAAGTCAGAGCTCAATATTCAATTAGCTGCCAAAACCCATCAGCTGGTAACAATGTCTCAAATACATTAGGCTATTGGAGACATTTTATATTCACATCATAACAAGATGTTTGAAGACTTAATGGCTAAAGGCATGTTTGTGTTTACACATTTAACAAGGATATTCTTTTCTAGACTGAATAGTCAGATAAAATACCCAATGTCATCCAAATAATTGGGAAAAACTTGTTTAAAAACTTTAGTGTTATTTGATTCAGATATTGCCACCCAAAGCATTTTCTCTGTTACTGAAGAAATGGTGTTTCTCCAAAGGCAATGCCTTAGCTGTCCACATTCTGCTTTCTAAATAAGAATATTGGACTCACTTTCAAACCTTTTCCACAGGAAATGCTTCCAACATTCTCAGGGGAATAATAAACGGATGTTTTCCTTTGAGCCAATAGGACAGTCACTTCATGTGGAGGTTTACAGGTAAATTCGAAGAAGTGCAGTGCCCCCTGGTGGCCAGCACTGCAACCTTGGTCAGTGCGTTCTGAAGAGCTTTCCTTCAGCTACAAAGGCCAGAGGCCCCCAGATACACACACACACACACACACACACACACACACGCCCCTCTTAGACGATAAGAAAATCAAATACCCAGAGTTTCCACTTTCTGTTCCTAGACAGGAGGTAATGGTCACCAGAATGTTATTGCATGTGACCCTTCCCTTCACAAGTCAAGAATTTAAAATTAATACTTCATTGCTGTATTAAGTAATATAAATTCAAATTGCAGCTTTCCATGAACCCAATACACATCCCAGTTATTTCTCTGAACGCTGTTCATTTCCCTCTAATATCTTTACTCTTTGATCTTATTAAAATCTCTCTGGCAGTGGTCGGCCACTGGAGGGTAGTGAATGAAGTCAGGATTATCAAAACCAGTAATTAGAGGCAAATTCAGTTTTATGTGTTTGGCAAGCCTTGCCATTTAATAGCATTAAATACCTTGTCACCCTTGAAACAAATATTAATGATAAAGAATGGATTATTTTAAGAAGGTGGCACAAAGTAGCCAGTAGGCCTGCTTCCAAAGTTAGAATGAATGTGTGAACGATTTAATATTGACCAATTATAAATGAAATCTGCTGAATATGTCGACCCTGTTGGAAGCAGACAATTCACTGGGCTAAGTGATGTAAAATATAATGAAATAGATTAAGTAGTTTTCTGATGACATAATGGAGCCATCAGGGCTGGCGATGCTGTCTAATGCAAGTTGCCCTCTGCAAATGTTCTTGTTCTCCCTTTAGTTTGTAGATAGTGTGTTTAAGTATCATCTTGCTGGTCTCCCTAAATAAGGTCAGCCAGGGAGCATGACAACACAATTTAGATAAGTGTCTTCCTCCCAGTGAAGAGGGAGGGTCTGGGAAGTTCAGCAACGGTATCCAGTATCTTCTGAATTTAACACTTTTTCCTGGCATGAACACTAATGTGTTAGGCTATGTCTCAAGAACAGCATCAAATAAATTTTTACTGGAAGGAAGCACTTTTGAGGAGGCAGGGAACATGGGTCAAGTCATCAAATTGAAAATCAACTCCAGTGAAAGAAGGAAGGCATGGATGGTATGTGGGCATAGCTCATGCAGCCTTGAAACACAGAAGATCAGAGGGGAAGGGTCAAACTGACCTCTCCATCAGAGAAGACCTGGTCTCTGAGGCCAGCTCGCTTTAACAGCCCACAAGGTTCCAAGGTGTCTGGGAGGGCCCCTTAGATGTGTGATCTCAACAGAAATCTGTTGAGGAATTTCTGAAGGCATCATCATTGGTTGCTTGTGGGTCACATGTTCAAAATCTGACTGATGCCTGTGTACAGCCACCAGCACCCACCCCTTCCACCATGTAGCTGTCTTCTACAAGCATCAGATTGTGGAAGGCCCTTGGGCATCCCTTCTCAGTGGTAGTGTGAGGACCCCAGCAGGTGAGGGCAGCCTCACAGCTAGCTGCAAGTGTTTCCTTTCCTCCTCTGCAATTCACTCTGGAGTCATCTCCTGTAACCTGGACAGGTTTGGGTGTCCCACTGGCAGCTGATCAGAACCTTCAGGTAGGGTTACCCATTCACAGTGACGCTGGGGCAAAGGAGCAACAGGAGCCAGAAAGGAGATTCATGTGGGTTCCCATGCATTCCTCCCCATCATGTATCTACTGGTAGATGGAACTTATCAATAGCATCCTCAGACTGGTCCAAGGAATCAGCCTCTCTCCTGTGAGTCCCTGGTGAGCTCTGTGGGGGACATGAAAAGAGCCACCAGAACATCTTTTAAGAATTCTACTTAGAACCATGTATTCTTCCCACGGCCCCCATCTCAACACTAGACCTTGTTTTCACATTTTCTGATTGGATGGATCGTTTCTAAAATTTCTTCTTCACCGTTTTCATTATGAAAACTCGTATCAAACAGGCCAGAGACTCCATGTGGAGATTCCTCAGACAGCCAGTACTGCAGTTCCAGTTATATCTTAGGAGACTAGGGAAGCGACCTCTGGCTGAATCCACAGATACAGTGGTCTGACTATGAGCCAAATGTAATCTAAAGATTCAACTCTTACTTGCCACCCATAGACTACAGTTTTTCCATGTTCTACATGTTTTTAAGTGAAATACCCATTCACAAAAGATCACATATTGTATAATTTTTTTGTAGAAAATATCCAGAACAAATAAGTCAATAGAAGAAAAATGGATTAGTGATGGAGTTTGATGGAGTTGGGTGGAAAATGGAAAATAATTGCTACTACAGAGGAAAAGGAATCTCTCAAAAACTGATTGAAGTGGTTACTGAGCTCTGTGGCTGTAGTGGGGAAATACAACTTACACGCATAAAATAAGAAGGGCATTTGGGTTGTGAATTTTATCACCAAAATGCAGTTTTCAAAGTTAACAAGGGCTGATGTGATAACTCAGTGGGTACAGGCACTTGCCATCAAGCATGACCTGAGTTTGATCCCTGGAACCCACATGGAGGAAGGAGACAACGGATTTCTGCAAGTTGTCCTTTGACCTCCACATGTGAGCTCTGGCATGTGCACATTAAATAAACAAATAGATAAATAAATAAATACAGTTTAAAATCGGTAAGCATGGTAGAAAATTTCAGGACAGAGCAACTGAAACTTATCAGTTTCTTTCCTTCAGAGCCTGACGGGTTAGAAGTTGAAACTTACCGAAAGGAGAACATGAGGGAAAACAAGCTTTATTGAGAAGGCTGATGTGAGCTAGAAGCATCTCTCCCCTGAGCTTGTGCCTCTTATTTGAAGCCAAGTAAGAGACAAGATTCTGAATTAGAGCCTGGAATTATGTAGGTACAACGCCTAGAGCCAGAATACCCTAGAAATGCCTGCATGGGAGATGCCCTGGTTGGGACTGCTTGCTGAGCATGGGAGCAAAGACAGGGGTCCACGCTGGGCAGTGCCGTCCTGTCCTCTCAGGTGTGCTGCAGCAGCAGGTGTTGGCCTGCAGTGTGATGAGACCCTGTGAAGAAATTCAGAGAATCATATCTGAGTGCCCAGAGCTGGAAGAGTGTGCTGTGGTCTGCCTGGGACACACTGCCCTTGAGGGTGGGTGTCTTGTCATAGACAGTGGAGGGTTTTCTCAACACTGACAAAAAGTAGAGCATCAGTCCAGACTTACAGTGATAAAATTAACATATGTTGGATAGACAGGAAAGCAGAAAGCAGGTTATTTCAATCACGGGGGAAAGTCAGAGTATGTGTTCCAGAGCTAGTAGATAACCTGGAGAGCTATTCACAGAATAATTAATTAAAAATTCATGCAGATGCAGTCAGAGGCGAGAGCTCAGTGATGAGTTACAACAGCAGAGAGGCTGTCATTAGAGCAAAGCCTTGAGCCAATCTAGGGGGCGATAGAGCTACAAGAAAGACTTGCCTCATAGGAGGAAGACTACTGAGAATAGAAGAAGGAAATCCCCTGGTTGCTCCCCCATCCCATTCTCCAACCTCCAGCCAGTCTGCCCTTGGGTGTGTCTGCCTGCACTTTGTGGAGAGTGGAATAAGGGCAGGGGCCCACCCGAGAGGAGGTGTGCTCAAAAATATCCTCGAAACAGGAAGGTGCAGTCAGGAAATGTGGGGAAAGAAAACCAGCAGGTGACCACAACACAGACCATGGTGGACAGCAGGGAGCTGGACAGCCTACAAAGAGCAGGATCCTGTGACTTTGTGGACACCAAGTTCTTGGGAGAGGTAGCGCCTTTGACTTGGGACTTTTGGAATCCTGTGCTGGAGAGATTTTGCTTATGTCAAGGATTATTGCTCTAGCGGGGAGAAACACTTTCCTCTTTTGTTTTAATTTACACATAATTAAAATTCATGTGAATGACAGTTTTCAAATTAGACATTACATATTTAATCTGTTTAATATCACAAATAGTCTGGGGGCACTGCTGTGTGGGAATTATGAAAATATAAAAGAAAGTAAAATATTGTTTTTAAGGCATTCCCTGTGCAGAACTTGGTGTGTGTGTGTGGGGGGGGGGCGGGGTATTACTGTGTTCACTATAAGGAAGCTGACTTGGGCCAAAGTATGATCCTGTGGTGAACACCAATGAAATGATCTAAGATGTGTCCTTGTCTTTAGACAGTCATGTGTATCTCCTTTGGAATTTGTCTCTGCGTGTGCATACACACATAAAAATGAACTAAAACTTATTTTAAAAAAGGATACAGAAGTGCTCTGCACTGGGTAACAATTTATTGATTCTTTAAGTTAAAAAATATAGCACACTTATTTAAGTGGAGGTGGAAATACTTAAAAGAGGAAACATGTTGGAAGGGGATTATTCTGTTGCTGTTGGGATGATACTGCTGACAGGAGGCTGGGAATGGAATTATCACTTGACTGATCTCATTTTGAAGTCTAAAGAGGCAATGTTCCTGTGGGACACAGGTGTCCACATGAGTGAAACTCAAAAGGCACATTGAATGGAAGAGCTACTGACACTGCACTTGTCAAAGGAAGTTACACAGGGAAGCCTGAATCCCATGGGGGTGTGCCCTGCGCTCAGGGGAAGCGTGTGCAAAATCATTTGGCGAAAACATAGATACTGTGGCCCCAGCAGGACATGGTGCAGTGAGAACATTCACAGCCCACAGTCTACAGTGGCTGGCCTCAGCACCTCCAGCATCACTAAGCATGCAGTTAGTTCTGTGGTGCTCGCCACCTCAAAGTCTGGGACCCAGAGCTCTGTTATTGTTTCCCATAAATTATATTAATATCTATCATCTATCTATCCATCTTGTCTATTGATTATCTATCAGTGTCTACATCATTTATCTATCATCTATAATCATTTATCTATCCATCATCTATCATCCATTTATCTATATCCATTTATCTATCAGCTACCTATCATCTATTCACCATCTATCACCTGTCTATTCATCATCTTCTTCTATCTACTTATCTATCTATCATCTATCTGTTATTTATTTCTCTATCATCTATCCATCTTCCAAATATCTGTACCTACCACTCCTCTTTCACTTATCTCTCTATCATCTGTCTGTCCTTACCCTGCACGTAGCTACAGATCAGCTATGTACCTACATCTATCTATTCATCCATTTCCTCTTCTTTTTTCTTTCCTCCACTCTGTTCCTCTGCCTGTCTCTCCATCCCTACCTGTCTCTGTCTCTCCCTGTCTCTGCCTCTCTCTCCCTGTCTCTCTGTCTCTCTGTCTCTCTCTCTGTCTCTCTCTCTGTCTCTGTCTCTCTCTCTCTCTCTCTCTCTCTCTCTCTCTCTCTCTCTGTATGTGTGTGTGTGTTATGGATTAGTAAACAAGAAGATAGGAACTCTTTCCCCTTGAATCTCCTCCATCTTTTGAAGATGTCCCATCTTATCCTGCTCTTCCTTGATCTAGTCAGGATTATGAGTCCAGATGCAAGAGTAGAGAAGCCAGACCACTGAGATCACTAAGGTAACTACATAATAATAGGAATGGAGGGGTGGGTAAGACTAGAGAAGGTTCAAAGAAATGACCAAAGGAAACCAGCAGGCTCCAAGGCTTAAGTCTCTTTTGTGAGAAGGAAATGGCTCATATCCATGGCATGACTGGGATTGGAGGGCTGGGTTGTGTTGAGCTTCCTGTTGAGCTTAAAAGAGGGCAAAGCGTGGTCCATGGTTGTATTCTTTGAACTAAAAGTATGGATGAGGTAGTGAACGGTACGTTAGTAGCACACAGGTGCCTGGTTACAGGACTGGCTTGTGCAGGTTGTGCAGAGCAGCCTTGGGTATCACAGAACTCCTGGCCTCAGGCTAGAAAATGTTGTATATGACACCAGGAATGGGCTCCTCCTGGCCTGTGTGGATGGGGTGTTGGTCTTTGCAAACTTGCAGGATTAGTGGCCAAATGGCCCTTCTCTCACCTCTCATCTCTCATCTAGCTGTCTGTCTTTTTGTCATTTGTCTATTGTCCATTTACATATTATATATCATGCATCTATTATGTAACTGTTGATCTTCTGTATATCAACCTATCTATCATCTGTCTATCAATCAATCTGTCTGTTTTTCTATCATCCATCTATCTCCATATACCTATTTATCATCTATCCAGAAATACCCATCACCTATCTATTTACCCATCATCTACCTATCAACTATTATCTCTCTGTCCACACACATCTATCTATTATCTATTTATCTTCTACTTATCATTTGTGTAGCCATCACCTGTTGTTTTTATATCTATAATCTTTCATCTAACTCTCTCTCTCTCTCTCAGAAGATAAGCACAAAGTTAGAGACTTCCCCTTTGACCTCCTATCCTTGTTCAAACCCCTCCTTGACTTTCTTGCCACCTCCTTATTTGATAGGAATACTGGCCATCAAGAGGAAAATGATCTAAATAATGATTTCCAGGTAGTAAGCCTGGTTTGGATTTCTGGCCATGCCAGCAACATGATGTTTTCTGGAAACTTATATTATTTCTACATTATTGAAGTTATAACTTTTGTTTATGTTTACAGTTTTTCATTTTCTTTGGTTTTGGGAAATATATTGAATTTAATCAATGTATTCTTGTAATTTATTGACTTGATTATAGACTTTTTTCTACATTTAATCTCTTTTATGTCAATAGATCTTATTAATCTTAATTTATCCCTGAGATTAATCAACTTTGGTCGCATTGACTAGCATTTAATGCAATTCAGCATTTAGTTTTTTGATAAAATGTAGTCCTTGTGTATTTTATAAGTTAATAATACTATAAATAAATTTCTGCATGTGCAAATTTTTATGGTTATAGATCTGTATTGATTACTTTTCTTATTTCTTTTACCAAATACCAGACAAAAAGTCACTTGAGTGAGGGAGGATGTACTGTGACTCAGGATGTGTGGGTAGAGTTCACCCTGGTACAGAAGTCATGGTGACAGGGGTAGATCATGGCTGTGGCAACAGGAGAGAAGCTGCCTGCCCACATGTCAGTAGACCAGAAAGCAGAGGGAGGAATGGGAGAAGAGCTGGACTGTACACCTCAGGGCTCAGTCCCAGTGACCCATTTTCTCCAACTAGGCCCCATTGACTAATGTTCAACAGTTTCCCCAAGAAGCTCCTCCAGCTGGGGGCCAAATGTTCAAACAGGTGAGTCTGTAAAGGACATTTCATATTCAAATCATAACAAAACACTTCACATCTAGTGGCGCAAAGCTCTAGCCAAATTTTACCCAGGAAACCTGCCGCTCTATTCTCTGAGATAATCACTCCACTTGTAACCACTGGGCTTCATCAGGGAATCTTTCCCTTAGAATACTGTTTCCCCCCAAAGCTTTCTGGCCAGCAAGTAATCTGTCTTCTGCTTCTATCTGCTCATCAGCTTGAAGGTAGAGTGAAGTCCTGCTTGTTCCTCAACATTTCTTCAAGAATATCACTTTCCATCCCTGAAACTCTGATCACTGTGCACAAACTTCCCAGGTAATTTGTTTGAACCATTCCTCCACACTGCTCAGAGACCTAGCTCTTAGTCAAGGCTCAGCATCCCTTTATGATATTGTTTTAAACTACTGATCTCAAAAAGAATCATTCTCGATTTAAATCCATACATTTATACCATCTGATTTTTGACAAAGGGACTAAAATACCTTAAACTGATCTACTACATGCATCCATACCACTCTTTGGCATATACCCAAAATATTCTACACCCTACTATAGAAATACCTGTTCATCCATGTTTGTTGCTGTATTTTTTCATAATCGTCAGAGACTGATAACAACCCAGATGTCCATCAACTGATGAATAGAAAACAGTGTGGTACATTACACAATAGAATATTATTCAGCTCTTAAAATAATGAAATTATTAAATTCACAGGAAATAATGAAATTATGAAATGGATGGAACAGGAAACAATCATCCTGAGTTGGTAACCTAGACTCAGAAAGACAAATGTCACATATTGTCTCTCATAACTGGAGGCTAAGTTTGTAATCTTAGATATGCATGTTTCAATTTGAAAATTCAGTGAAAAGTCAAGAAACTAATAAACAGCTATGGGTGGGTGGGAGAATGCAGTGACATGAAGAGGGAAAGGGGAACATTAGTCGAGGAAGGGTTAAATGAGGTAGAAAATGGAAGGACAGGGCAGAGGAAGGAGTATTGGGAGGGATGAGTAACACTAAAGGCCTTTAGAAAATCCCACATGGAAACCCACCACTACAAAAATTTCTTAAATAATATGCATATACATCATTAAAAGAACTTAAATCAACTTAACTTATAACAGGAAAACATTGCCCTTTTGAACATCAGAGGCTAATAATAATAAAAAAAAGAACAAACGAACAAAAGTCAACACCAGGAGTGGATTCCCCCTCTTGAAGCTGTTGACCAGGTGTCCCATAGACCCTTAAGCAATACTGGTCATTGTTCCTGCTCATGATAACCCATCAGAACTGGATGATGAGATTTCTTGCTGAGGACACTACATACATGAGCAATTGAACAAACAAGGAGAAGTCATGCTGGTGCTGACTTCAGAGCCTTACATCTACTGGCTAGCTTTCATAGCACTGGAAGGTGTTGTGCAACTTGTTGGAAGGAAAAACAATTATCAACCTTACCCAGCTGTGAATACTATGAACCACAATAACAATCGGCCTGGTCTACCCAACCAATAGTGACACAAATATTATGGGAGTAACCAACTATACTTTAATTGGATCTAAGTTCTGCTTCCTAAGATCTGACATTGACATCAGGCTTAGGAACCTGAGGCTAAATGTCATGAGACATAGGAGAGAACCTGATACTAGATTTCTACTCAATAGTTATCAATAGTTATTGTATTAAACTGACTTTTTTGGAAAAAAAATTTAAAAGAAGAATCATTTCCTTGCATTTTTAAATGAGACTCCTGCATTTTTATTTATTGATTAAATGAATAAAAATATTTCATGACTAACAATTAGACAAATTATATGTTCCTAGAAGTCTCACTTATACACAAAAAATACTAAGATCAGCATAAATGTCTTTTTCTGTAAATATCTTTTCTACCACTACATGATTGTGCAAATATCATCCATATATCTTTTTGTTACTTTATTCACTTTAAAGCATCACTTTATTGAGGTAAGATTGACATACGAAAGTCTGTACGCACTTAATATACAACCGAGGATCCGTTTACATAATAGCCCTTATATGATATGAGGTAAAGATCTAACTGTAGAGATTTCTGTTTATAGAAAATCAACCTACCCTTTGCATCCCTGGGTGGCACAGCCACCAGCTTCCTGGGTAAGTTCCTTGGGACCCACTACACCTTGACTCCCCCAGCCTCATTCACCTTCCCAGCTCCCACATCCCATCTCTCCTCCTAGCCTGGCCCATTTCTTTTCTTGGCAACTCAGACCCCTGGACTCACCTCTTAGCCCAGAATCCTCTGTTCTTCCTGATCCTTTGCATCCAGACCAACCCAATTCCTTCATGTAGTCCCCTAGAGCCCTTGGAGCCTATTCCTGTCCCCACTTCCCTTTGCATTCCTGGGCAGCACAGCCACAAGCTTCCTGGAGCCAGCATCTTTCCTGGGCCCTGCTCCTAGGCCAGCCCAGCCCCCAAATTCCTGAGGCCAGAATCTTTCCTGGAGGGACCCAGACCTTAGGCAAAAGCCTGAAAGCATCTGATCTTCATCCAACTTGGGGCTCTGTGGGAACTCCTGAGCAGCAAGGCAAAAGCAATTTGGCCACTCCAATATAAAATTAAAAGAGAGAACTTGAAGCCTAGACCAACCAGCTTTTCATACCCAACAAGTAAACCACAAAGGCACATAATGTTTACAAAAAGAAGCAGACCTAAACTCAACAAAGGAAGGCTTGAGTCTCACACAAGAATCAGAAACTACAAAAGAAATCCATATGTCACAGTCACAGAAAAATATAATAACATGAAAAACCAAAATAATATATCCCCACCAAGTATGAACAGGAGTACAATGAGAATCCCCTGGAGATAACTCAAAAGAACAATTATAAACATGATAAAAGAATTCAGTGAATTGAAAGAACACACAAACAAATCAAAGAACTGAGAGAAGATAGGGATAAACTTCTGAATGAATTCAGAAAAGAGTTAGAAATATTGAACAATACTCAGAGTGAAATGAAGAAGGAAGTGAAACACTCAGTAAGCCAATTAGAAATGACAGGAAAAAGCCTCACAAACAGGATGAATGAAATGGAAAACAGAATATCAAGACTGGAAGATAAAGTGGACAAATTAGACCACTTAAGCAAAGATTATGAAAAATGTAAGAAAACACAAGAATAGAATATGCAGGAATTGTATGAAACAATAAAAGGCCAAACTTATGAATCATAGGTGTACAGGAAGGAGAAGAATCTCAGGATAATGGTATGGACCAGATCTTCAACAGGGTTGTAAAAGAAAGCTTCCCAAAACTAAAGAAAGACATGCCCATACAAATACAAGAAGCATATAGAACACCAAATAGACAGGACCAGAAAAGAAGCTCTCTATGGCACATCGTAGTAAAAACACTAAACTTACAGAACAAAGAGACAATACTGAAAGCTGCAAAAGAAAAACAACAAATCGTAAGGGAAACCCATTAGGATTACAGCTGACTTTTCAGTGCAAACTATGAAAGCCAGAAGAGCCTGGACCAAAGTATTCCCAGTTCTAAATGAACACAGATGCCAACCCAGATTATTTTACCCAGCCAAAATGTCTATTATAGTCAAAGGGAAAGAAAATCTTTCCATGACATAAATAGGCTGAAAGAAGGCATGTCCACAAAACCAGCCCTTCAGAGAGTGGACACACCTTAATGAAGGTATAACTATGGAAACGCAAAGCTACACCAAGAATGTGAACAGAAATTAAAATTACAGGAATCAATAGACATTTCATTAATGACTTTAAATATCAATGGACTGAACACCCAAGTCAAAAGATACAGACTAGTGGAATGGATTAAGAAACAAAACCCATCTTTTTATTGTCTGTAAGAAACTCATCTCACTTTCAAGGACACGGACTACCTTAAGGTGAAAAAAATGGAAAAAAAATATATCAAGCAAATGGTACTAAGAAAAAAGTAGGCATTGAAATGCTACTATCTGACAAAATAGACTTTAAACTAAAACTAATCAGAAGAGATAAACAGGGCCACTTCATTGTGATCAAAGGAATAATTGACCAAGAAGATATTACAATCATGAACATATATTCACCAAACTCTGGTGCCCTCAACTTTGTAAAAACAGTACTACAGGACGTTAAGACACAGATTAATCCAAACTCATTAATAGTAGGGGACTTCAATACCCCATGGTCTCCATTAGATAGGTCAACATGACAGAGAATTAACAGAAAGACATCTGAAAGAATATACTTTCTATTCAGCACCCCATGGAACATTCTCCAAAATCGACCATATACTAGGGCACAAAACAAACCTCAACAAAATATAAAATGATTGAAATAATTCCATGCATTCTATTAGATCATAATGCAATAAAGCTTTAACTCAACTCTGGAAGAAACCCTAGTAACCACATGAACACATGGAGATTAAACAACACACCCCTGAATGATGAATGGGTCAAAGGAGAAATTAAGAAAGAAATGAAAGTATTCTTGGAACTAAATGAGAAAGACAGTACAACACAGCAAAACCTCCGGGACATGTTGAAAGCAGTCCTTAGAGGGAAGTTTATAGCTCTAAGTGTGTACATCAAAAAATCAGAAAGAATACAAATAAATGACTTAACATTGCAACTCAAGACAATTTAAAAGCAACAACAAATGAAACACAAACCCAGCAGACAAGAAGAAATAAGAAAAATCAGAGCAGAAATTAGTGAAATAGAAAAAAGAAAACAATACAAAGAATCAATGAATCCAAGAGTTGGATCTTTACAAAAATAAACAAGATTGACAGACCCCTAGCCCAGTTAACCAAAAGAAAGAAAGAGCACTCTCAAATCAACAAAATTAGAGACGAAAGGGGAACTATCACAACAGACAGCCAAAAGATATAGAACATCATAAGGGAATACTTATAAAACCTATATGCTACTAAATTTGAAAACCTAAAAGAAATGGACGGCTATCTAAAAGCATGGGGACCACCAAAACGAAACCAAGAAGAGATCAACAGCTTAAACAGACCCATAACACAAAAGGAAATTGAGACAGTAATACAAAACCTCCCTACTAAAAAAAAGCCAGGACCAGATGGATTTACAGCAGAATTCTATTAGACATTTAAAGAAGATCTGCATCCAATACTACTTAATTTATTCAAAGACATCAAAATGGAGGGAGAACTTCCAAATTCCTTCTATGAAGCCAGCATTGTTCTAATACTAAAGCCAGGTAAAGATATAACTAAAAAAGAAAACTATAAACCTATATCCTTAACGAACATAGATGCAAAAATTCTCAACAAGATACTTGCAAACTGTATACAGACACACATCAAAAAGATCATGCACTATGATCAAGTCAGCTTTATTCCAGAGATGCAGGGATGGTTCAATATATGTAAGTCAAT
>NW_008356820.1:630458-715813 GCF_000622305.1 Nannospalax galili
TGGTCATCTCAATAGATGCAGAGAAGGCCTTTGACAAAATTCAACATGCATGTATATTCAAAGTTCAAAAGGGAATGGGACTGCAGGGAATATACTTCAACATAATTAAAGCCATATATAACAAACCCACAGCCAACATCATTCTAAATGGAGAAAAACTGGAAGCATTCTCATTGAAATCAGGAACTAGACAACATTGTCCACTATTTCCAATCCTCTTTAACATAGTGCTTGAAACTCTTGCAAGAGCAATAAGACAAGAGCAAGTAATTAAATGAGTAATAATTGAAAAAGAGATCAAATTATCCCTTTTTGCAGACAATATGATATTATATCTTAGAGACACCAAAAATTGCACCAGAAAACTCCTAGAAATGATTAACACTTTCAGTAAAGTGGCAGGTTACAAAATTAATCTACACAAGTCTTTAGCCTTTCAATATACCAATAACAAACAATCAGATAATGAGTACATGGAAACACTCCCTTTAACAATAGCTGCAATAATAATAATAATAATAAGGAATCAACCTGACCAAAGACATTAAAGTCCTATACAATGAAATTTTTAAATCTTTAAAGAAAGAGATTAAGGAAGACATCAGAAGATGGAGAGACATCCCATGCTCATGGATTGGAAGAAGTAATATTGTGAAAATACTAAAAGCCATTTAGAGAGTCAATGCAATGCCAATCAAAATCTCCATAACATTCTTCACAAAATTGGAAAAACCATCCTAAGATTCAAATGGAAGCACAAAAGACCTTGGATAGCCAAAGCAACCCTGAGCAATAAGAGCAATGCTGAAGGGATTACTATACCAGACTTTAAACTGTATTACAGAGCTATAGTTATAAAAACAACATGGTACTGGGCAAAAATAGACCCATAGATCAATAAAACAAAATTGAACACTCAAATATGAGTACGTGCTATTTCAGCCACCTGGTATTTGACAAAGGGGCCAAGAACATTCACTGGAGGAAAAATTGGAGAAAAGACAGCATGTTTAGCAAATGGTGATGGCAAAACTGGATCTCCACTTGTAGAAGAATGAAACTAAACCCCTGTCTTTCACCTTGCACAAAAGTCAACTCTAAAATGCATCAAAGACCTCAATGTGAAGCCTGAAGCTCTGAAACTGTTAGAAGAAAACATTTGCAACAACCTACAAGATATAGGTATAGGAAAGGATTTTCTAAACCAGGCATCAATTGCTCAGGAAACAAGATCAAGAATTAATAAATGGAACCCCATTAAACTAAAAAGCTTCTGTATATCAAAAAAAGCAACCACAGAAGTGAAGAGAAAGCCCCACAGAGTGGGAGAAAATCTTCATCAGCAACACATTTGACAGAGGTTAGACATCCAGAATATATAAAGAACTCAAAAAACACAAAGAATCAAGAAAGGAAGTAACCCAATAAAAAGATGGGCTAAGGAGCTGAACAGAGAATTCTCAAAAGAAGAAATAAAGGTGGCTAAGAAGCATCTTAAAAGATGTTCAACATCATTAGTAATTAGGGAAATGAAAATTAAAACCACTTTAAGATTTCATTTTACCCAATCAGACTAGCTAAGATCAAGAGAACAAATGATACCAAATGTTGGAGAGGATGTGGGGAAAGGGGAACACTCATCCTGCTGGTGGGGCTGCAAACTTGTTCAACCCCTATGGAAAGCAGTATGGAGAACTCTTAAAAAACTACAAATAAACCTACCATTTGACCCAGTTATACCACTCCTTGGCATATACCCAAAGAACTCATCCTATTGCAGAGATACTTGTACATCCATGTTTGTTGCTGCTCTCTTCACAATAGCTAAGAGATGGAAGCAACCTAAGTGTCCCTCAACTGACGAGTGGATAATGAAAATATGGTTCATTTATACAATGTTTTTTTACTGAGCAGTAAAGAAAGATGAAATCATGAAATCTGCAGGTAAATGGATAGAACTAGAAACTGTTATACTAAGTGAAGTAACAGAGACTCAGAAAAAAAGGAAAAAATGACATATATTCTCACTCATATGTGAATCCTGGCCCCAAATCCTCATAACTGAATATTTATCCAGACATAACTACAAGAACCAGCATAATGAAAAGGAACCAGGAAGGTAAAGGAAAAGAAAGAATCTGAAAGAGAAGAACAGTAGGAAACAAGCATTAATAAGGGAGATAAAGATACAAATGGGGTTGTTTTAAGGGGAGGAGGGAGGGAGGGTTATACAAGGAACCTTGGGGATAAAGGGAAAAAAGGAGCTCGAGAGGTGTGACCATAGGAGAAGGGTTTTATTAAGGGAGAAATGGGGAAAATGGGGGTACTTTAAATGGGGAAACCATGGTGGAAGGGTTAGACAATGCAAGAGAAAAATAATGCCTAGCTAGTTTAAAAAAAACCAGAGGGAACCATATTAATTGGAAAACCTACTGTCAAATTATCCATACAACCAGATCAAAGAATGTAATATATGTCTAAGAAAGGTTTATCTGCGAACGTTTGGTCTTTGCCCAAGATTTATCTACATAGCACATGATAATTAAAAGTACCAGACTGGTGGAACTAACCCTCTTGGATTTTTAACAGCTATACTTTGAGGCCTATACTAATTTGGTCAGAGGGACTTAAAGGACAGTTTTTGCTTCCTGCCCTTCTAGGTCGACTAAGCTCCAGGGGACTATGAACATCTCTCAAAATGTCCTGTAACTGTGGTGAGTCACCTGTCCTTTTGATCAAGGAGGCCATGGAGACCCCACCAAATGGACTTGAACCAGTGTCCAGTCTACAAAGAGGAGGATCAACACAGAGGAATCATCCTCCATGCTTCCAAGTGAAGCCAGCTGTAGTCGAGCAGGACCTTTGATTATCTTCACATTGATGGAACTGGTAAAAGAAAGAATCCAGGGGCTCCTCCCAAGCCCATGTGACCCCTGAGAAATAGATCCTCAAACAGCCTTAAGAGTAAAAATAAATTGGTTTGTCTTAAACACCCAAATGGAAAGTATAACCAAAGATTAGCGGGGTCAATATAATTATTTAAGAGTCCATGTGTATAGCTAAAGGCTACATAACAAGAAACAATGCCAGACAGGAGATACTTTCCTTTGAGTTCCTGGCCAGGGTGGCCCAAGAGACTCCCAGACAGTAACCCAGCATAGAACTGAGAAAATGAACAGCAGATCCTAATCTTATCTAAAGGAATATTGGCAACTAATTGCTGCTAGATGAGGAAGAGATGATCTCCCTAAAACAAGGAACTCTAGATAGGCTGACTAGATTCAGTGGATGGACAAGCACTGGAGAAGGGCTGGGGGCACCGACAACACAGTGGACAGTAACAGGATGACAGCGTATATGGGCTCCAGTTGGGGGAGGGGTATGGGATATGGGTATATAGATGAGTAAGATTGTTTGGGATGTTCTGTATGAAATACAAACAAAAAATAAACAAATTTAAAAAATGAGTTATAGTTGAGGAAGAAGTATAAAAATTTGCTTCATGTTAATTAGTGAGGTGAAAAACATTACCATTGAAATCTACCTGATGACTTTATACCCATGCTTAGGTGCCAAGGATCTCAGAAAGTGACCGACTGTGGCTAGTAACCATCAGATTCATAGAGATTAGAGATGCATGTGCAAACATCTAAGTGTTAGTATCATTAAAAATGAGTTTTTCTCTATGAAACAGTATATTTTTAAATGAATTGGAGATCTTTTTTAAAGGTTAAAGCCTCATTCAATTTTATGTCTTATAGGGTTTATACTGAGTTCAATATTGTATAACTGTATGAATTCAACTGTGAACCTAACAATTAACAGCCAATTTTGAAAGAAAGAGATGAATCTTTTCTCTGGAAGTTGTTATTGAATATGTTAATGCTGTAATGAAATGCTTCTTCTAATCATGTGGTTATTAAATAAAACATTTTTTTAATTTAAAAAATTAAAAAATTAAAAAAAAAATCAACCTACTTATTACATTGTTATTATTTTCCAATTAGTTTTCATTGCCAGTTGTATCACATATCAAATTTACAGTCAGATTATCTGAGCAGTCACACCACTCCACTGGTCAATTTGGCTCGATCCTATAGCAAAGTGCTAATTACTTCAGGAAAATAATACATTCTGATAATTGGTAGAAGTCACTCTTTTTGTTTTCATTTTAATAATTGTCTCTGCTGCTCTGAGCTTGGCAGCATCATTCCCTTGGCATGGTCTTGATTCCAAGATAGGCTATTTTAAGCTAATTTTTATTGAGTGTTATAATCTCTGCCAAGCATATGACAGTCTCCTCAGCCGAGGCTGTATCATGGGGTTGGGCAGAAGCCAGGGCTTTGGAATAAGTCCCAGCTTTGCACCTCATCAACAGAGAAATATCAAACCTATAAAAATGAGCCTAGAAATAGGATCAACCACATCTGTCACACCAGAGGATGAGATGACCCTTGTTGAAGTGTAAAGCCCATTGCTTAAGGTATGTGTGCAGACAAAACTGATTTTATATTATGCACAAAATGCTGATGTCCTTAATAGCACCCATAGGAATGATAACCAGGATTCACAAAGCTAAAATAAGTAGTGACTTAGTACAAAACAGTGCCCGCTGTATATAAATATTAAATGCTGCATGGAGGTTTCTTTCTTTTCCTAACTCCATTTATACTTCATCTATGCTTTTCTTCTCCTTAAATTTTATTTTATTAATATTACTGTGAGAGTGAATGTGATATGTGTGTATGATGTGTATGCACGCACACATGTCTCAGCATGCATGTGGAAGCCAGAGGACAGCTTTGTAGAGTAGGTTCTCTCTTGCCATCTGGTCAGAGGATCAGACTCAGGTCATATGCACTTTCACATGCCATCTCTCTGGCTCTCTTTTGCTTCTTGGTCTTTGCATGTCCACATCATAACAATTAGATGCACTTGGGGGAGAAAACTATTAAGGATGAAGTTATATTTCCACTGCAGCAAAGGAAAAAGAAACATTTATACAGAGTTGTGTTCTTCTCAAAACGTTTATCAGATTCTTGGAATTAATACTGTAAAAAGTATTAACAGCAGGCAGTTTGTTTTATATCAAGATCTAGAAGGACTCGGTATTTTTCCTTCTTCTGATAAAGAAGGCAATAGCGGTATAACTCTTCATGAAAAGCAGAAATGGCAGAAGAGACTTCTCTTCCACGAGCGTTTTCTGGTTTTTCTCTCCAGCAACCTTTAAAAACACTTGAATTCGCACCTATCGGTAAATACTGCAGCTAGTTGAAAGAAACATAACTAAACAGTTACAAAAAATCATAGTGCCATATGTGCGAACATATGTATCGCATACATATATTTTTAGCTTTCTTGTTTCTTTCTCTAATGGATACTCTATCTGTGAATTTGAAATTCCTCCCAAGCATTGAAAAAAGAGAAAAGATGCATTAATTGGAGCAAAATGCTCAGCTAATTTTATGAGATGGAGAGTATCTCTCTACAAGTTGTTTGCATGATTTGCAAATGGTGAAATCATTGCCAGGGTATCTGTCAATAACAACACATAAAACAGAATGATAGAAGAGAGAATTCCTGAGAGGTAAATATTTAAAGTGTTATGCAAATGACATGCATTTATGAATCTATTTGGATAACTGTAGCTGCCTAGGACATGTAAATGTGTACATGAGCACGTGCATGTTTATAATCCCGTTTGAGAGGATTGCTTACGGAAAGCGTGAATGCAACTGATGCGAGACCAATTTGGGAAGCTTAAATCTCAAGTTTAGTCTCCCACACCTTCTCCGCTATAAACAAATCTATTTTCATGTACCGTCATGAAGTTCTGGATTGATTGCTGGGGAAAACTGCCCTGGTAAGTGTGACAGAAGTTTGTCCAGTTAACTTTGCATACATTTGAAATAATGAGCTGAAGTTATTTGATGATATGTGAATTAGTAATTTATTCTGTAAATTGCTTTACTTTTTTGTACTTAATAAGGAATTTATTTTAACATAGATTTTTTGATTAAAATGTATGTCTGGTGTTGAGAAAAATGAAAGAATGGGGTCTGGATTTACCTTGTTGGTTCAGACAATGGCAAGTTGGAAAGTGTAAGAAAGACCTGTGCCAGAGACTGGGCTCCAAATAGTTTGCATCAGTTGATCACTCAGCAGGGAGAAAGAAATGAAGTCCCAGAATTGCAAGGTCTTGTCAAGAAAGAGCTCCCAGGATGCAAAGAGAGAAACATTGGTTATCTCTTGATTGAAGGAGATCAGGATAGGATTCCAGAAAGACAAAAGCATAGCTTAGCCGAGAGACATTATGATTTTATACCCACATACTAAACAAATTGTATTCATATTCACTGGCATATATAAAAATTAACTCCATATGCGTCATAGAGCCTTGAAATTCCCAGAAGAAATTTTGGAGAACTCAAATTTTAATTAGCAGACCATTTAAAGTATGATTCAGAATAAATTTGAAAAGAACATATTTGATTTAATTAAAAATTAAGATCTGGGGGCTGGCAATATGGCTCAGTGCTTAAGAACACTGGTTGTTCTTGCAGAAGACCCAGGTTTGAATCCGAGCACCCACATGGCAGCTTACAATTCTCTGTAATTCCAGTCCCAGGGGATCCGACAGCCTCTCCTGACCCCTGCAGGCATCACATGACATGGGTGCATTTACCTACACACAGGCAATACACACATACACATAAAACAAAAATAATAAATAAAAAAATTAAGATCTGTAGTTCAAAAGACACAAATGAGAAAAAAATGTTAGCAAATTATGCTATTAGCTGATAAAGCCCTTGGGTCTGGAATATACACAAATTCTCCCTAAAAATGTGAAATCAAACAATATAATAAAGAGATAAAGGGAAAGAAGGAGCCTGAGAAAGAACAGTAGGAGCCAGGTATTTACTAAGGAAGAAATGAGTAAAATGGGAGCATTTAAATGGGAGGGGGAAGGACTGGTTATACGAGGAACTATGGGGGTAAAAGGAAACAAGGAGCTCCATAGGAGACTGCTATTATCAAGGGAGGAATGGGGAAAATGGGGATGCTTTTAATGGGGAGGGAATGGAGGAAAGATTAGATATGGAGAGAGAGAGAGAGAGAGAGAGAGAGAGAGAGAGAGAGAGAGAGAGAGAGAGAGATAGCTAGTATAAAAAACCAGAGGGAATTATATTAGGCCAAAAACATACTGACAAATTACGCATACAATATCTCTACACGAGTCCATGTGTATAGCTGAAAGCTACATAACAAGAAACAGGGCCAAACAAGAGAAACCTTCCTTTGAGTTGTTAGCCAGTCCAAGAGACTCTCAAAATTACACAGGGTATGCCACAACCCTTGATTACCTCCCAGAACTTGAAGGTAAGAACCTATTGCTGAAGATAGGATGTACTTTGGACACAGAATTTGGAGCAATGGAATTGGAACTGACCTGGAAGCCATCTCCTCTGAAGGCTAGCTCTCATAGCTTTGGAGAGTACTATACAAGCTGCTAAGGGAAAACATCAATCAATGGCTCAAATCCAGCTTCAAGGCCTAATAACCACATCAATGACCAGCACAGAAAATGATATTGGTGCAGTAGTAACACTTTTATATTGGGGGTAACCAACAGCTATCTAATTGGACTTAAAGCCCACTCAATAGGAGGAAACTCATGTGTGGTACTGTAAACATAACCAAATGCACATGGCTGGAGAGGTTATAGATCTTAGAGAAAACCCCAAGGCTGTCACATTCCTTGATAAATGTAATTTCTTACTTTGTGTAAAACATGGATCCTTAGGTTTACAGACAAGTGTCCTGGTCACCACTCATCAAAGAAGCTTCTTTTGGAAACAGACTATTACAGAAATCCACAACTGGTCATACATTGTCTGTGAATTGTCCAAGCCTAAGTGGCACATCTGCAATGCAATCTCCATACCTAAGGCTCATGGAACATAGAACAAGGGGTAAAGAGCACTAATGCATCTCTCAGTTTCATTAATGAAGCTCCCTAACAGAAGGCCAGGAACACAAAATGTCACAAATGGCCAAAGCATGGAGAGAAAGAGTGTGCAGAGAATGGGTCCTTGAACAGGACTCCTTTATTAAACTCCACCTACCCAGCACTCAGGGACCATTTTGGAAGAGGGGACAAAAAGATTGTAAGAGCCAGGAAGAAGGTGCATGACCATGTGGAAATACAGTCCTATAAGCTCCTGAGACCTTGTTCATATGAACCTACAACAATAATGTCAGCATGCACAAGACCTATGCAAACTCAAGTAGACAAAACCCCAGCACAGAACTATGGAAATGGGGAACAATCCATGAACTTAATTGGAAGAATTATTGGCAGCTGATTGCTGTTGGGTGAGGAAGAACTGAAATTCTTAAAGGGAGGGACTCTAGATAGATGGACTAGACCTCAGTGGATAAACTTGCACTGAGGGACATCTGGGAACACCAACTTGACATGATAGGTCTCAACACAAATGACAGAATGTATGAATTCCAGTGGCGGGGGCATGGGAGGGGGCCAGTGGGGAATGGAGTATAAAGATGATTAAGACTGATTAAGATGTTCTGTATGAAATGCACAAAAATCTGATAAAAGTTACCAAAGAAAGAGATAAGAGATATTTAATGTTATGTATCTGTAAGGACAATAAATATTACTGTCATCTAGTAAAATGAAACTTAGAACTATAATAAGGTGCCATTGAATCATGCTGTAATCCCCAAATCAAAAAGGTTCATCTCTGCCCAACAATTGGAACCACCTAGGATCACCATGCATGATTAGCGGGACTGAAAATAGATAACTAAGCATAGATAGATGGTAGATCAATGGTAGGTTCATCTATAGAGGAAAGACAGATACATGATAGACAGAAGATAGATACATAGATAATAGATGGGAAAATGCTAGATAGTGATAGGCAATAGATGATAGATGTATAGGTATATACATATAGAGAACATATAGATGGATGATAGAGGATATATAAATGATAGATAATAGGTAGAACATAAATGATTGATAGACATATACATAGATGATAGACAGCTGAGAGATGATAAATTGATTGGTAGATAGATAATAGGTAGATACATATAATGCTAGATAATAGATATGTAGATGATGGATGGATGGATGGATAGACAGTTGGATACATATTACAGACTTAAAATAATATAGATATACATATTCTATGGAACACTTTGGAAACTTTGGCAGGCACTTAAAAAGCTGACCTTTCACCTACTCTGACTCAATTACACACCAATTCTTCTACCTAAGGGAAATAAGAGTGCAAATCCACGTTACCACTATATGTAAACGTTTATAGCAAACTGTATTGTAGTAAAAAAAAAAATTAGTCATGTCCCAAACATGCATGTGCAGGTGAACAGATGAACATATGGTAGTATATCTGCCACAGAATATTACTCAGCAGTAAAAAGAATGGACTACTGATACACTGAGCAACATAAATTAATATCCAAATAAACATGCTGAGCAAATGAGGGCAGACAAAGACAACGGAGATGCGTATTATATGATTCCATTTGCACAAAACCAAAAAGTAATTCGCCTACATTGACAGAAAATAATTAATGATTGCCTGGAGCAAGAGGGGAAATCTGCAACAGAAAATAACCCTCTATTACACACTCATTATCTAGACTGTGGTTATGCTTTGTTGCATGTAAACATGCCAAAACCTATTTAATTATACATTTTAATTATAGATTATATTAATACATAAATTCAAAAGCAATAATACTACATTTTCAAAGGATGATCAAATAGGCTCAAGCCATGGTAGGAACAAATTATGCAAAAGTGCCTATAACTAGGTGGGTGAACTGCTTATCTGTTCTTTAAAAGCTACAAAAATAGGGCTAGTGAGATAGGCGACTTCAGCAGCACAGTTAAGATGCCTAGTCATAACTGATGCATCTTAGTGCTGGCATTACAGTCAATTACACACACATCAGGAAACACCCATGATTACCTATTCTAAATCTATAGTAAACATTGCTAATTAATCTTGAGACTTTTTGAGCAGAGGCTCTGTCCTTTGAGTCTGTCTCATAGCATTATCTAAGTCAAATTCCACATACCAGCAAGATAAAATTCTAGTATCATTTTGGAGACTTAACAAACAATACCTGTATTGATCCTTCAAAAATTTCACGTGTGTATTCAATGTATTTTGATCTTGTTTATCCCTCCCACTGCCTTCCTCCAACTTCCCCCAGAAGCCACCAACACGTACCCTCCTGATTTAATGTCTTCTTTTTTTGTTACTATTATCAATATTTTTCCTGAGTCCAACCAGTACACAAGGCCTGCACAAGACCAAGGCAGTCAGAAATTTTTTTCGATGTTTAGAAATTCAGCATAAAAGAGGACAATGTACACATGAGAGCTTCAGTTTGAGCAACACTCGGTGGAAGCTTAGCATGCTATGTGCAAATGATTTATGCCCGAAAGCCGTCTGCTTTTAGTTGATTTCTGCCTTTGAAGGAATGGTTGGATGTGATGACAATATCATCCCTGTAACCACAGAAGTGGCCAAGTGTTAGTGGGGACGAGGACCTGAAGGCTCTTGGGCCTTCCTCTTAGTGGTGGATGAGATACAAGTGAGCAATAAATTAAGGAAGAAGAAAAGACATTACCATGCCATCGATGTGGGGTATTGCCAAAAAAGCGATGCGCTGAAAGAGAAGAAGATAGTGTAACTAGAAAACAGTGATGTTTGATGAAGTTCTTCACATTCTGTGATGCTCAAAAGTGATTTCCATCAAGTACACCAGTCACACTGCACCTGCTCCCTAAGGCTTTACAGCTACTCTTACTGATGGCTGCATGCTGAGATCAGAGACCACCTGTGTGTCATGCAGGCTGAGCCTGTGACAGTGTAGAGTTCTGTGTGTCAATCTAGGATAGGTGGTTTGGTAACAATCAGCCTGAATCGTGGTTTAGAGAAAATTATGAGCCAGATCCAATTCAAATCCATGACTGCCATAAATAAAGTCCTGTTGGAATGTAGCCATGCTACAGATTTTCCTTTTATGTGCAGTGGTTTCCACATTATGAAGACACAGGGGAAAACGGAGGCAGAGACCATCTCACCCCAAACTTTAAATGTCTTCGGTATTTAAATCTGTAGAGGAAATTTCTATCAATCTTCATTTTGAAACCAATGAGAACCAGTTGAAGTCATCCACTGGTGGTACGACTTCATCTCTGAGCTCTCACAAGGATCAGATACTGTCTGCTCAAAATTTTTTGAGTTATAAATTTCATCTCTTGGGGCTGGAGAAATGGTTCAGCAGGTAAGAGTGCTTACTGCTCTTGCAGAGGACCCAGATTCAGTTTCCAGTACCAACATTAGGTGGTTCATAACAACTTGTAGCTCCAGCTTCAGGGGACTGGACCCCCTCTTTTGGCCTCTGTGGGCATCTACACTCATATGCACATAACTATACACAGGCACACACATATCACTTAATTTGAAATAAAATAAATCTTTAATAAACAGATAAATGAGTTTCATCTCCCTTTCACTTTTGTTGTTTCACAAAAGAGACTTGCTTACAAAGATAACACAGCACCCAGCAGGGGACAGTTTCACAAACTACGTTGCATAATTATGTTTTGCCAATGCCCACAATTTCCACAAGTGCTCTGTGTGTGTTAAACAAATTCCCATGTTTTGCTCATTAGATTTTGAGGACTTGGTGAAAAGGGGGTGCATTTCTCTTTAAAATGTGCATGTCTCTGGTGAGCATACACAAATATGGGCAGCACAAATAATTGTACATCAGCATTTTTGCTAAAAAGATATCATTAAGGAAGAGAAGTAGACACTGCAGAAAAAGCTTCACAAGTTAATTGCTAAAAAACTGCAGCACCTGCTTACGTGCTCCCTGGGAAAATAAATTTTTAGGCACAATGAATCAATTTTTTGAGAAGAAAGTTTGTTCGTTACCTTTGATGTGTAGACTTTTTATAAAACTGCTCTTCAGCCTGATGTCTGGCCACCTGCCTGTGGTTACAGGAACAGTGAGGGAGCAGCATTTGAAACTGGTCAAAGATCCAGGACATAGAACCACATCCATAGAAACTTTGAAATGACACATTTTTCTAATTTAAAGGATCCAAAGAATTCATTGAATGGATTATTGGATTCAATGAGGAGACATGTTTAAATGGTAGTAGTTTGGACTGTAAAGGAGCTCAAAGTGGCTTATAAAACGGAGACAGAAAGAAACAGCACCATGGTGAGGCTTTGACATTGCCTCTAGTGGGAAGTCATTTAGCTCAAACACAGGCAGTAACAGAACATCTGTCTGTAAAATCTGTTCCCACAATGTAAATTTGGGCACAGCATTCATCAGTAATAAGTGAATTTCATTATGTTTCTTCACTTTCATGACAAATTTGGCTTGGAATTGTAGCTATGTATATATGTGATATCATTGTTTTGAAACCAAAATTCATGAACAATGGAAGGCTTGGTGGCTGTAGTCATTTAATTCTATGTAATGACATGTATAGCTTTATATTTTTGTGGCTATTAGGGTGCAAATATTCCAACATTTTGCTCTTCAGTGTTTGAGTTTGAGCAGTATAATGATCTCTTTACACTGATCTTTTTTTTTAGTGTGCTTCCTCTTTTCTAAAATGACTGTCCTTTATACTATTATAAACGTCTTTAATATGTTCCTGCTAGTGCAATAGTGGAGCGTCTAGTGTAACCAGCAAATATTCAATTGGATATAATGCCCACTCCTAGGGGTGGAATACACATCTGGTACTGTAGACCCAGCAAGCCCCTCTGGCAGGGGAGAATATAAGCCCCAGTGGAGAAGCCACTGCAATTTTTTTTTGTTGTTGTTAGATGAATGTGATGCACCTGCTAAAGTACTGACCAAGAGTTTGTGTTCACACCCATAGGTTAAGTTACTATAGCAGTCACTGTTTAGATGTTTTTGCTTCTTTCTGTGTGTGTTTTTATAGTAAGTGGAATCCCACTCAAACTGGCCAATAGTCCATGGAAAACAGATGATGCAGAGATCCAAAAGTTCAGTGCCTTGCCAAACAGGAGGAAGATCATCCCACACCTACCACCCCCTCCAAGGCTCAGGGACTTTTGCAGAAGTGGTTGGCAGAAAGAATGTAAGAGGCAGAGGAAGGGGTGGAAATGTAGTCCAACCACTACGACAATAAGCCATAGTCACACCTCCTTCCTGTTCTCATCAAGGAGTCGAGGGGGTTATCAGTTACTCTCCCACCCAATCAGTCAACCCTAGCGGGATGTGGGGGGAAGGACAAAGGATATATAAGCTGAGAACACCGAGAGGAACCTCTTTCACCATTTTGTGTAGCTGTCTGTATTTGAGTGTGGACTTTATGGCACAGCTGTAAATGTGGGGTACCCACTCTTCTGTAAATAAACCACTACCTTATGCTCTGTTGGAAAATTAAATTTAAAAAAATTTTAATTTAATTTAAATACATAAATGTCTTTAATTTTAAAGGAGGGTGTGACTGCAATGGCTCTGCACCATTCTGATTTCCTGTCACAAAACTTGTGGGAGAATTCACATGCTGATAGACTGGGTCCTTCTTCAGCATGAGGCACTGGGCTCTGGTTGTGCAACCCCATTCAAGACTTGTCTATGGTCTGTTTGTTCAAAGGGGCTCCCTGCGGCACTGGTCAATATTTTCTCAGAGAGATATTGTGGTCTTGGGAGTTAAGCACCTGGTGATCCTTGCTTCTGACCCTCCCATGCTGTCATATCTGCACTGTCAAAGACAGGCCTTCCACTTTAACTGTCACTCCCTCTCCTTACTGACCACAGACCACCTCCATCCACAGGCCTCTGATACCTCCTTGTTTGCCCTGGCATGTTTCCTAGACAGTAGCAGTTTTTCTTTTTGTCCCTTGCAAATGGAACCCAAGATTTGTGTTATAGCTGTGACTGTCCTGAAATCAGAGCTTCTGTGGTTGTCCTCATAAGATCTGTACAAGATTGGGCTCCATAAAACATTCTTTTTTTTTTTTTTTTTTTGTTTTTTTTTTTTTTTTTTTAAAAACAGGGTCTCCCTATAGCCCCCAGCTGGCCTGGAACTCACTATGTAGACCAGGCTGGCCTTGAACTCAAAGAGATTTGCCTGCCTCTGCCTCCCAAGTGCTGGGACTACAGGTGTGTGCAACCACACCCAGCAATAAAACATTCTTTTATGGAGCAGAGGGAGGACCTAGAAAGTGGCAATGGATACATGAGGCCCATTCATCTCAAAGGCTATATAACCAGTTAAAGATGGGAAGAGACACATTCTTTGGTGGTATAACTTACCCATGTTCCTGTCGAAAACCACTCACTTATGCTCCTGTATATAACCACAATCATTTCCTTGTTTTAGTTGGTGGTTTGTCTGGGATGAACACATTTCTTCACCTCCTGCAGGAAAAGTTTGTGCAACCACACAGCTTCACACATGCTAGGTAAGTACTCTACCGCTGAACTACACTCTAGACCCCAGCGTTTAGCAGTGTCAGAGTAGACACTAAAGCTTTACTGCATTGGCTGGGCATGGTGGTGCACACCTTTAATCCCAGCACTCGGGAGGCAGAGGCAGGCAGATCTCTGTGAGTTCAAGGCCAGCCAGGTCTACATAGTGAGTTCCAGGACAGCTGGGGCTACAGGGAGACTCTGTCCCAAAAAAGACCAAAAAAAAAAGCTTTACTACATTGAACTGATGTGGTCACTTATGTATCTTCTTGTTTGTTTTCTTTAAGTGTGATGGAAAGAATGGTGTTCTTCCTTCCCATCATTAATTCATGTTAGTGTACATTCATCTCACTGGGACCCATCACTCATTTAGTCTCAGGGTTTTGATTCCTTCAAAGTCTTGGAAGCATGAGTCACTTGTAGACTTGGTTTTAAATGGAGGATTGAAGCAAAAATTGATGTGGTCACCAGTTTCTACTCCACTCTGGTCAGTTCCTGAGAGAAGCATCTATGCTGGTCGACACCATTCTTGCACATTGGTCTCAGATGCCATGGCACATACAGGGGCTCCTGTATCCATAGCTACCACAATGCTCACAGAATGGACTCCAGGCATGTGAAGGCAGCTACCTGGGGCCTCTAGAGCATCAAGTCCAGAAGAGCAAAATCAGCAAAGGAACAGGAGAGTGGGAGGGGGTGTAAGAAATAAAAATAACAGTTCATTTTCAAACGTGCATCAAGGCAGCTTAGGTCCAAATACAGACAAACAGGGAACACTGGACCCCTCCTAGCATCTAGTCATCTAACTACCACCTTAAACGCTTCTGCTCTAGTTATCCCACACAACCTAAAAGTTTAGAGTAAAAAATTTTAACAGACTTGCCTGCAGATCTGACAAAGTCATGCACCTGATAAACTTTAAAATAAAGGAAATGTAAAACATAGAGATCAACCCCCACACATACTTTGCTAAGAAAAAGACAAACATAAACAACAGAGGGAAAGATAAGACCCAGATGACATATAAGATCATACCCTCCTGATTACTCAGCCAGTGGGGAAAGGGAGAAGGGTACCTGAATATGGGTTATAAAAATTGTTCTCTGTTCCAATCAGTCTGACAATCATTTTCTGCTGATACCCAACTTTGCAATGTCATAAACTGCCTCACTTTTGCTATTCTGAGTCTCCAGTGCTCTTATGATAAAGTGAGGGTGCATATTTCTTACAGAAGGGAGGAACCTGGGTTCCCACTTGCATTTACTGGTGGCAGAACCCACCCTGAGTGGACTCTCTACTGGGGTTCTTCAGTCAACAGTCAGCACCTTCATGATTTAATACACCAGGCTGACTAATACAAATTTAACCTGGGAGACACACACTCCTCTTCTCCTGTCTTTGGCAGATGCTCTGCATCTGCTTTCATGTTTTTCTTGTTGCCAGAAGTATAGACCTAAAGCCTAATAAAAAGTGTGAAAACCATAGCCCTAAAGCCTAATAATAAGTATGTTTCTACTGTTAGGAGCTGGTGAACCGGACACAAAATTACTTCAGCCCTCAAGCTCCTCCAGATTCTGTCACCAGATGTAGCAATTACTGATGTGGAAACTTACCAGTGTACCAAGGCTGATCTACAGAAAAACAGAAGAGGTGATTTTATCAATGGTAATCACTACTTAAAAAATAATACTGACATAAATATAGGTATCCTTGGACAATGTATGGGCTAGTTTTGACTGCCAACTTGACACAATGTAGAATCACTTAGAAAGGCAATCTTTTATTTTTATTTATTATTTATTTATTTATTGTCTTTTTGAGGCAGGGTCTCCCTGTAGCCCCAGCTGTTATATACTTAATTATTTCTTATGTGTATGAGTATTTTCCCTGCAGCCATGTAGGTGAACCATGTGAATGTAATGCCCACAGAAATCAGAAGAGGGCATCAGAGCCCCTGTAACTGGAGCTACAGACAGCTGTTAGATGCCATGTGGGTGCTGGGAACTGAGCCCAGATCCTCTGCAAGAGCATCTAGTGCTCCTTACTATAGAACCATCTCTCCAACCCTCAGATAGAAAGTCCTATTGAGGAATTATTTAGATCAGTTTAGTCTACGGGCATGTCTATGGATGATTGTCTTGCTTCTTAATTGATATAGGAAAACCTACTCCAGTGTGGGTGGCACCATTCTCTTAGTCAGGGGATCACGAGCTGTATAGAGAGGAGAAAGCTAGCTGCAAGTGAGTGACAGGACCTATCGCTGTCTCTCTGCTCTTGACTGTGGAGACAATGTCACTAGCTTCCTTAAGTTCCTTCTTTGACTTCCCAGCAATAATGGACACTGTAACCTGGAATTGTAAGCCAAACAAATTCTCCTCCCCTTATGTTGGTTTTGTCATGGCATTTTATCAAAGTAACAGAAAGGATACTAAGATACACAGCATCATACTTGAGTTAGGAATCCTAACATAAATATAGATCACCTCCAAATGCTTCATGTTTGAATAAAACTCATTGTTTTTTGTTTGTTTGTTTGTTTTTGTCATCATATTGCTGTCTTGGGAATATAAAATCATCCAAATTTTGCTGTCTCTCTTCTTTCTACTAGGATCCTCTTAGAAAAGTGTGGTTTTCATCATTCTTTGCTTAATGTTTAATGGTTAACTATAGTGCTAGTTGTCTGTATATTGAATTTTCTTAATACACATTTAGATGTCCCTATAATTAGATACATTCCCCAATTAACTCATTAACTTTATAATATCCTTTTGTTTCCGATATAGATTTTAGCTTAGCATCTAGGGACATTGTCTAAAAGGATATTCTCAAGCAGACTTAAATGTATGCCTATTATAAAATTATATTTCCAGACAGGTGGAAAGGCTTACAATACTTAAGGACCATCAGCAATTATCTAGGACTGGGCTTCAGGAAACCCACCCCAATCGACATTGTAATTGTTAACTGGATCTTGTACAGTCAGTGGTTGCTGGGGGAGGGAAAGTCAGTTTTCTTTGGGGATTTGGCTACTGGTAGATTGCTCATGCCCTAGTGCATGGCTCTACATCCATGTGCCTATGGGCAGCACCAACTGGACTGAGTTACAAATTAATTAATTAAATGTTGGGTAGTTTGTGGGGAGTTAGACAGGGAAGGGAAAGGTGGATATAATCAAGTACATTGCATGCATGTATGAAAGTGTCAAACAATAAAACTTTTAAACCATAAGTATTTAAGATATGATAAACATCAACTAATATCAAACTTGTATGCTGAGGTGATGAGAAAAATAAAGAATGTAAGTTGATAATAATAAATAGAAAATATATCTCAAATGATTCCTGTGTTCTTTTTAAAATTTTATTTATTATTTTTTTATTTTGTGTGTATCCGTGTATTGCCTGCATGTGTGTAAGTACACCCATGTAGTACAATGCCTGGGGAGGTCAGAAAAGGGTGTCCAATCCCCTGGAACCAGAGTTATGGGCAATTGTTAGCTGCCATGTGGGTGTGGGGAATCAAACCCAGGTCCTCTGCAAGAGCAGTCAGTGCTCTTAACTGCCATCTCTCCAGCCCCAATTCTTATGTTCTAATTCACAGTATTCCTCTTTATTCTATTAATGAAGAGCAAAATGTAACAAACACAAAGTCATGACAATATCTGCATGCATAATATGTGTATATGATAAATAGTTAATGCATATATTCATGTATTCAACATATATTTATATTTTTACACACACATACAAATATACCCACATGTATACATTGATATATTCACTTTACCTTTTAGTTAATATTTAATATTTTTAAAGAATTTAGCATAGCTCACTGGAACACCCTTGTCCTTAATCTGTTCCTAATATTTATACTCATCTCTCAATCATACTCTAAACTATGAAAGAAATATCCTGTTGATTTGTTTGTTTTAAAAATGTCTCTAAGACAAGTGACAGTGTCAAGCCAAGTATAAGCCTTCGGACAATATTTTAACTGAAATCGTTAAGATACTATACCAAGCATTGTTCAGATCATTGTCAATTGCTTCAGTACTCAATTAACTAAACAGCATTATCTTTGTGTAAATCAGACCATCATAACTCTTGGCAGTTCAGTGAAGGAGAGAGATGTTGTATTAGTTATTTTTCTGTTGCTGCAATAAAACACTGTGACCAAGGCAAGATATAGAAAGAAGAGTTAATTTGGCTTATGATTTCAGAGAGATTAGAGTCCATACTGTCAGGGGAGGCATGGTGGCAGGGCTGGCTGAAAACCAAGTAAACACATCTTTAAGCTGGTATAGAAAAAAAGAGAGAGACAAGCAATCCAGCAAGGCTTAAGAACTCTCAAAGCCCACCCCTAGTGATGTTCTTCCTCCAGCATGGCCATACCTCCTAGAGGTTCCATCGTCTTCCCCAAACAGTGCCACAAATTGGGGACTGTGTGTCCAAATACTTAGAGCCTATAGGGGATAATTTCATACAAACCACAACATTCCATTCCCCCGCCCTCATAAGCTCATGACCATATCATAATGCAAAGCCCATTAAGTTCAGCCTTAAAAGTCCCCATACTCTTTTAACAGTCTCAACAGTGTTAAGAAGTCTAGAGTCCAAAGTCTCCTCTGAGTTTCAAGGAAATTTCTTAAAGACAAATTACATAGTTACAATATACAATGGAATTGAATACACATTCCCATTCCAAAAGGGAGTCATGGGAACATAATGAAGAAATACCAGACCAAAACAAGACCAAAACCCAGCAGAGCAAACACCAAATTCAATAGCTCCACATTCAACTTCTAGAACTTTATTTCCAGAGGGCTTAGTTGGCTCAACCCCTCCAGCCTTGCTGTGTGCAGTATACATCTGCCTCTCTTGGGCTGGTATCACTCCCTATAAACAGCTTTTCTTGCCAGATGTCTCAAGGGCCTATTCTCTTAAGTATCTTGGGATATCTACTGCCTAACATGCTTTACCTTCATAGCTTAATACAATGGCTTCAGGGCCTTCTTTATGCAGAGATGCCCCTGCTGCATGGCCTCAGTGGCTCTCTGAAACTAAGGAGGAATGTCCCCTTCGGTCTTGCATCCTTTATGTCTCTAAAGCCAGCAACACATGAAGGACATTGCCAAGTTTGGCTACCAGTTTCACATAGACCCTGACTTGCTTCATCCATAATAGTTTTCTAGGAGCAGGAACTTCTGAGGCCTTTTCTTTTTACAAGTTGTAGGCTTAGCTGGGAGGGGTCTTGCCTGACTCCTTCCATTGTTACCTTGCAAATCTGTAGGCCTCTCCTAAGGGCTCTAATCTCTTTATCAAAGAGAGCACAGGATTTGGCAAGTACTCTTTTTCAATCCAAGCTGTATATTTTGCATAGCTTTCTACCCTACTTGCTCTTTTTCACTGTAGATTTGCATAATATTTACCATAGCCATGTCACCGTTTCTACATTAGGTTGTCTTGAAATTTTGTCCACCAAAGAAATTAGTTCACTACTTTTCAGTTTAGCCTCAGGGAAACTCTTCAGCTGTGTGCAGACAGCAGTCAGATCCTTTGCCAAAATTCCCAGTTGCTACTTAAGTCCTATTTCCCTCTGGAACTACTTTGCTCTCAGCACTACTTTCTTCCCACTTCCTACTAAAATGGCCTGTTAAGCTCTGCTTGCAGCAACCAGTAGCTTTTCTAGTCCAAACTCCTAAGTCTTCCGTATTCCTCCACATGCTCATATTCCTCCACATGCTCAGGTTCTTCACAGCAACAACCCCCTCTCTGGTGCCAGCTTCTGTATTAGTTATTTTTCTGCTGCTGTATAAAACCCTGTGACCAACGGAATTCATAGAAGGAAGAGGTAGCTGGAGAAGAAAACCAAGCGATCACATTTTCAAATAGGTACAGGAAGCAAAGCAAGGCAGGAAACCCAGCAAGGCTTAAGAACTCTCAAAGCCCACCAGTAATGATGTCCTTCCTCCAGGATGACCTCATTTCCTAAAAGGTCAATGGCCCTCCCCAAACAATGCTGCACAGTACAGACCACGTGTTCAAATATTTGGAGCCAATGGGAGACATTTTCATTCAGACTACCACAGATGTGACCCAAATAGCTGGATAATAAAACCTAGAGCAAATACCTGGGCATGAAACCTATAACAAGGTTAGATTTCTGGAGAAATCCTTTGAAGGCATAGCCGTTGGCTTGTCATTAGAAGGTTACAGAGGTTCACCAGGTATGTAGGAAATGCCTGAAGTAGGAGTAAGCAGAGTGGACCTGAAGAATGACCCAGGTCAGTGTGGTTACAGGCTGGGGGGAAGATGAACTGGGAAATGTGGGGTCTCACAGACTCTGTCAGCCACGCTGAATTTCACTTCCATACCAATGAGAGTGAGTAGTCACACAGAACCTTGTTTGTTGTATTCAGACTTGGACTTGCAGAAGAACTCTAATATCTCTCTGAATATCTCTTGTATATAATTCACAAAATATTTGCCAAGGCCACCAAACATAAGATGCAGAAGAATCAGAGGAGGCTGACAGCTGAATTCATACTGCATATGGAACCTCCTGCCCTCAGTGGGTGACTGGCTCCAAGTGCTGTCAGATTTAGCAATTAAATGTTCAAGAATCTCACAACCTTGACAAAGAGTGGTTTGATTAATGGAAGCATGTCCCCACACAATGCGTATTCATAGTTCCAATCTGATACTTGGGACATACTAAGATCACTTACTTAGTATAGATTATAATGTAATTGATTTTCCTCTAATTTACATGGCAATATTACTGAAAAGTAAAGCAATAAACATGGACTCATGATGAGTGCTGTGAGGCACAGGGGCACAAGGTGAAAGGGATGTGCAATCAAAGCACCAACCAGGAGGAGCTAGAGGAGACAAAAAGCAGAACTACCTCAGCTCTGCATTGCATATCATTATAATAGTCAATACTCATATGGAAGTATGGAGATATTACAATCCTCATTTCAAAACCAGAGAGAAGCAAGCACAGAGTTGGACCTCTCAACTTGCAACCAATGAACTAGAGCGGAAAATCTAATGAAATACAACTGTTACCACACTGGAGAGTTCAGCGTTCACAGGTTCCAGTGACCATTGATTCAGAATTTCAGAAAGATCATGTCTGCATTGAACCTGTCAAGACTTTCCCTTTCAATAGGGCAACTACTTGCACTTGCATAGAATTTGCATGGCATTAAGTGTTATAAATAATCCAGAGATGATTTAGAGTACCCAAGAGAACCAAACAGATTACCCACAGACAACAAACACTTTACAGTGGACATCTGTGGTCTTAGAGTGTCTGATAGAAATGGAACCAGTGACTCAGGATGCCATTGAACAAACTGTATACACACTGTATTCACACAGGCACATCACTCTGGCACCCACATTCTCCCTGTCTCTCTCTCACACACACAAACACACGTGTGTGTACATGTACAGGTGCATGCATGCACTCATATTCACGTGTGTACATACAGGACCACACACATGTACTCTTGCATTTATGTTCACATACACGCTCTGTCTCTCACACACACAAACTCAAAGTGACTCTGAAGCAGGGATGATGTCCTGTCTCTTCTACCTCCTATGAGGAAAAGTGATCACAGATCTTTAAGTCTTCAATCCCAGCATCTTGCAGTTGCTGAAACAAGCACTGTGCTAGTTAATTTCAGGAGCCAGTGCTGTAACAACCTTACCATTCTGTTCCCACCTTCACAAAGAGTGGTGACCAGGGGGAAGGTTTGGTTTGGCAGGTGGAGGGAACTAAGTGAAAGGCTTTGAATACTCTCCTGAGGAAATTTGTCTTATGAGGATCATGTAGTGCTAGGGAGGAAGAAGAGACATGTAACCAGGGTTCTGGTCACTTTGGCAACCAAATAGAAAAGGCTTATGTTTTCAGCTTGCATAACTCTTTGATTAAAATAAAAAATTAAGTTCTGGCATGTAAGGAACTTGGAAGCAGTCAGTCCTGCCTTTAAAACACGGAAGACCTAGGTAAACTAAAACTTAATGACCTACCCTGTATTTCTGCGGACTGAGGTTTAAGGACATATTGCCTCTAGACATTAGGGAAACAAGAAGCACCAGAAAACAATGGAGCGTGGGTGATCATGAGCCAATCCTGTTCGAGACATCAACTGAAATTAAGGCACAAAGGGTAATTTTGATAGCCTGCTGGAGGCACAATTTGATGTGCTAAGAGAGAATACAGACTCATATAAAACTCTCAAATTGTTGTGGAAAAGTCCTGTAACTGATTTTATCCTTATATGACTGTCATGCTGGAATGCAGTGTTTCCTGTTTCTTACCAGCCTCATGAGGAATTCATATAGGTCACATGGTTTCCAGGAATCTGAAACTTAAAAGAAACTAAAACTTATCATGTTAATAGGGCATCTGGCCCACTAGATTGTAATAGGATACAAGCCTGCTATGCTAATAAGGAATCCCATATGCTATGTTATGATTGGGCTATTGCCCCTATATAAGCCTGCATTTTCCTGCAATAAAGTAGATCTGTGTCACTGAACCTGGTCTCCTGTGTCTGAACATGGCGACGCTGACACAGACTCCTCACCAGCCCTGGGGTCCAGGACTGGACGACTGATCAGAGGAACAGAGAAGGCGAGAGAGCGACCACATCAAATAAAAGCAGCAAAGGAGAAAGAACTGGGAAACAGCCAAGAAACACTACGATCTCTTTTTCACCCTAAGAATGAAACCAGATGAAGACACTAAAAGGCATTAAGGGGAATTATTTCAATATCTGATATGGAGCTGGAGAAATGGCTCAGGTGTTAAGAGTATTTGCTGATCTTCCAAAGGACCTGATTCTGGCTCCCAGTACTCATATCAGGTAGTTCACAGCCACCTATATCTCTAGCTCCTGGGGCTCTGACACCCTCTGCTGGTTCTGTGGACACCAGGCTCACATGCGTATACACACAATTTAAAATATCTCTGATAAAGATAGACACAAAACCCTCAACAAAACATTAGTGAACTCAATCCAATGGTATATAAGTAGAACTAATGGCAAGAGTAAGTTGAATTACTTCATGTTGGAAAGGCTTGTTCAATATGTGAAAACCAGCAATATTATTCACACATCAGCAGAATAAATGAATGTGCTTATGCCAATTGGTACAGAGAAAGTAGTTGACACAATCCAACAGTTATTTATCACAAAATATACAGCAACCTATAGACAGGAGGGAAGTTCCTCAAGTTGACAATGAACTTTTAAAAAGACAGCAAATAACACTGAGGATGAGAAACTAGAGGCACCAGTTAGGAGCAGGGGTACCCAAGGGTCTCATACTCAAGACTTGTATTCAATACCTCACTGGAAGTTATAGCTAGTACAATAAGACAAAAGGCAACAGGAAGATGTAACCCCATAGGAAAGGAAATTAAAATGTCTACTCAAAGAGGACTTGATTGTGTGTGTGTAAAATCCCAAACAATTAACAACAATATTTTACACTGCTAAATATAGCAGTGTCAGGAAACAAGTTTAGTATTCACAAAGTTAAGCATTTCCCGTATATCAGCAAGGGGCAATTAAATTGGAGCGAGAAAGCAAAATAATAACATTCACCATAGAATTCCCAGAACAAAATATTTTAATTTAAATATTTTTATGTAATACATAAAGAACTTATTATGTATTGGCAACTAGTAAATTTGTTTTAATTAATTCAACAATATTGTTTAAATGGAGTAATATTCCCTGCTCACAGTGTGGAAACCCAAATATCAAGAAGTTAGTTCTTTCTAATATGTAATACTGTTTTTTTTTCGGTCAACTTGACACAAGCTAGAGACCCCTGGGAAGAGGAAACCTCAGTTAAGGAATTTTCTCCAACAGAGTGACCTGTGGGCAGTGCTAGCTCTGGGCAGGTGGGCCTGGGCTATCTAAGAAAACTAGCTGATCAAACTGGGGGAAGCAAGTCAGTAAGTAGCATTCCACTGTAGCCTCCGCTTAAGTTCCTACTTTGAATTCCTTCCCTGACTTCCCTCAGTGTTGAATTGTGACCTAGGAGGTGTAAAATGAAATAAACCTTTTCTTCCCTACTTTCCATGTTTTTTTCAGTGTTTTATCACAGCAACAGAAAGTAAACTAGAGTATGTGGTCTGTAGATAACATACATTCTCAATCAAATCCCAGCAAAAAAATCTTATAGCAACCTGATTATAAAGGTTATATAGAAATGCAATGCAGGGGCTGGAGAGATGGCTCAGTGGTTAAGAACACTGTTTGTTCTTGCAGAAGACCTGGGTTTGAATCCCAGCACCCACATGGCAGCTAACAACTGTCCATAACTCCAGTCTCAGGGGATCTGACGGCCTCTGCGGGCATTGCACGACATGGGTGCACTTACCTCCATGCAGGCAATACACACATACACATAAAATAAAAATAATAAATAAAATTTAAAAAAAGAAATACAATGCAGAAAATTGATGAAATTGGAAGACTTATGCTACCCAATGTAAAAAATTATCTAAGACTACAGCAATCAATACAGGATGATATCAGTGAAGGCACGGGCACAACCATTGGGACAGAACAGAAAGGCCAGAAACCAGTCCATTCAGGTATGGCCAGTTGCTTTCTAAAAAAATATATTTTTTATTCTTGACTTATGTGTGTGTGTGTGTGTGTGTGTGTGTGTGTGTGTATACACATGTGTGCAGGTGCCCCCTGGGAGCCAAAAGAGGATATCAGATCCCCTGGAACTCAGATTGCAGGTGGTTGAAAGTCACCCCATGTGGGTGCTGGGAACTGAACTGGAGTCTACTAGAAGAGCAGCAAGTACTCTTAGCCACTGAGCCATGTCTCCAGCCCCAGCCATTTGCTTTTTGACCCTTAATGCAAGTGAAAACCCAAATTAATGTGCACCTGAAAATCATTTTAACAGATAGTACTAAAAAAGCAGACCAATTGTTTACAAAGCAATAAGAACTTAGATACATCAAAGGCTGATTCATGAAAACAGAGATAAGTGGACTTTATTAAAATGAAATCTTTAAGTTCTGAGAGAGACAGTATCACAGTAATAAAAATACAAACTATAGATTGGTAGGGGATATTTGAAAAACATATATTCAATAAAAACTTGATGTCCAGAATATGTAAAGAAATCTCAGAACTCAAAAGCTTGGCCTGGGAAGATGGCTAAGTTTGTTGCCCAAGCATAAGACAAAGTGTTCAGATTCCCAGCACTCACATAAATGCCAGGTGATAATGGTGGCCCACCTATTATCACAGCACCTGGGGATTCCTGGGGCAAGCTGACCTGCAGATGTGAAAACACCCTTGCACCAGAAAAGCTTTAAAATAAACAGGATGTAAAACAGAGATAAACCCACAAATGGTCTTTGCCGAGAAACAGAAAAAGATGCACGGCAGATGATGAGTAAGACTGTACCCCCCCCCCCCCAGTACTCAGCCAATGAGGAAAAAGAGGAAGGGACCTGCTTTCAGGGTTACAAAAACTCATCTCTGCACTCAGCTGGCACACCTACCACTTTGTCTGTGTTAGCTGGACCTTGCAAGATCATAAAATAAACTGCTGTAAAAAATGAACTGCCATTTGTTCCCTACTTTGTCTCCAGTGCTCATTATTATAAAGTGGGGGTCCTCATTCCCCAGAGGTACATAGTATGCAGTAGTATTTATGTAACAGCTTTACACTGACAAAATTGCAGAGATGGAGATAAAATTAGTGCTTTCCAAGGGTTATGCACAGCTGATGGTGAGGGATAAAGAGAGCGCAGTTACAGTAAGCAACAGGAGCAGTTACAGTAAGCAACTTTGGGGAAAGATGCCGCTGTGTCCTGGAGGGCTAAAGCACCAACTTACTAAATCAGGACACCCTGTGACAGAACTACATCGCACATGTGAGCACAGTAAGACTTAGACACTGAGTGAGATGGGTGTGTCATATCCATTTCCTTAAGTTGATATCACCTTATAAAATTATAAAACATTACCATTAAGGAGAAAGACAGTAAATTATACATTTATCACATATTACAGCTTTATATAACTTTACATGACTTCTACAAAAATGGCAATGAGGGGCTGGGGGGACGGCTCAGTGTGTAAACACTTGCTGTTCAAGCATGAGGACCTGAGTTTAAACCCTCAGCACCCACCTAAAATCTGGATGTGGTAGTACGTATCTGTAACCCCAGCACTATGGGTATGGGCAATACACGGATTTGGGATGCTTGCTGGCTTGCTGGCTTAGACAAAGCAGTGAGCTCTGCATTCAGTGAGAGAAGTAGTCTAAAGTATAAGTTAAATAACAGCAAAGGAAGATACCTGATATTGATCTCTGATCGCTACATGGGCACATACACGTACACACCTATGTACACACATACATACAACACATACACACAATGCCAATAAATAAGGATGTATTTTATTAAGGCAATGAGCCAAAAGATGTGAAAAGAAAAAACTGTGAGTAGGTGTTGTGAAGCAATTTCCTCTGAGATAAAACCTTCCCTCTTGAAGGAAAGCTAGGTAAACCAAAGGATGTTCTAAATGGAGGTAACAACAAGATATTTTGAACGCAGTTCTCCCCATCCTGCGGGGGAACTCATTGAACTCAGGAAGTGAAGGACTTAATAGCTTCAGGAAGTCCCTGAAATGACCAGATTCCCTTGGCCACTGTCTCTCCAACCATATCTAAGTCATAAGGCCTGCAGAGAGATACTCTAAGACGAGCCAAGTGCCTAGAAGAAGCAGAGACCAGCTGAGCTTCCTAGAAGAGGGTCAGATCCACGGAGCTGCCTAGAAAGCACACTCTCCAATCTGTTGAGCTGCCTGTAGGTTGTGCCTTGTACTATGTTTCCTGCTTCTGAGAGCCATCACCCACATTGGGTGGGCTTTTGGTGATGCAGCTGTTATTTGAGCCATTTCTGCTCTTATAAGTAACCCCTCACTCGTATTCCTATAAATAACCCCAACAAAACTTACTGTTTCACCAAGTGAGATTTTGGTGGTATCCTTGTTAAGATCTGTAGTTGCTTCCCTGTCTGGGGTAAGTAGATGTTTGTTTACGTCTCCACAAGAATAGTTTATTCAGGAGGCCCATTTCCTGAAATGGGGAACCCATTTGGAGCCTTAGTGTTCTCTGGATTGCAGTCCAGGGAAGAAGGGACCTAAACTCAGTTATTTTTCAAGCAAAGAGCACAAAACCCAGCACCAACGCCTGGCTGCCCCACTGGGGAAACATGAAGCCAGGAAGGCCAAGCCCCCAGAGCATGCATCTGCTGTGCGCAGGGGCTGCGCTGCACTGCGTGGAGTGTGGGAGTGAGTCAGGGTCGGAAGGACAGCAGATTGAGAAAGATCCAGCTGAGGAGTTTCAAAATGAACAGACTCAAGCCTAGATACTATGGCCACAGCCTCAAATACCAGAAGGGCAGCTGCAGCCCAACAGGAACCTACGGGGACCCCAAAACCCTGCCCACTGGGGCTTCATTACACATACTGGGAGGACCAGCATCTTGCCATGCAAGACTATTTCAAGATGGGCCAGGCGTGGTAGTGCACGCCTTTAATCCCAGCACTCGGGAGGCAGAGGCAGGCGGACCTCTGTGAGTTCAAGGCTGGCCTGGTCTGCATAGTGAGTTCCAGGACAGCTGGGGGTACTGGGAGACCCTGTCTCAAAAAGACCAAAAAAAAAAACCAAAAAGAATATTTCAAGATGGAACCCCACCCTGACCGCAAAGCTCTCAAGGCCCTGGCCACCAGACTGGACCTGGAGGAGGAGCAAGTTGAGATTCGGTTCCCCATTTACAATGAGAAGTATGAGCAGCAGAGAATCCAACAGCACACCCCCACCTGGATTGCCCTCGTGTTCTACCAATGCCACAACACCCACTGCTGCAAATCAAAAGGTTGCCAGATCAGCCATAAGCACAGCTGTGAAATCTGTGACCCAGAACACCTGAAAAGATGGGGTGACCGTGACGTAGAGCTGGAAGCCCCATCCTCCCCAGAGTCCTCCTAGCTACCCATGACCAAGGAGGCCTTGGAGAGATTGTCAGTCTCTGCTTCCACACTTGAGGACCGAGATGGAGAGGAGTACTAAGGTGAAGATGAGAACGAAAATGGAGATGAGGACCAAGATGAAGATAAAGATCAAGATGGAGTTGAAGACCAAGATGGAGACGAGGACTGAGATGGAGGTGAAGACCAAGATGAAGACGGCATGGAGAAAGCGTAGCAGACCAGGAACCAGAGACCCCAGGTTCTGAATCTATGGAGCTCTTCCCCTAGACCCTTTGGGAATGAATCCTTGCCTAGTCCCCCCCCCCTTTTTTCTGGGAGGACACCTGAGTAAGCCCAGGGTAGCCCTCAAACTTAATATGTAGCAGAGCATGACCTTGAATTCTTCAGATCCTCTGGAGAGCTGGGATTATTGGCATTGCCTATTGCCTGTCCACATTTTTTTTTTTCCCTATTTTGATTTTCTGTTTTCTGAAACATGGTCTCACCCTGTAGCTCAGGCTGACCTGGAACTTGGCATGCACCTTCTATCTCTGCATGCGTGGTGCTGGTGGTGAGATTTCTTTGTCATTCATTTTGTGCCTATAGCATGTGGTTTGGTTTTGGGTGGGGTCTTTGTTTTGTTTTTTGCTTTGGGGTGGTTTTAAGGAGGGGTGGCTCATTTGGTTTGGTTTTGGGGTCTTTTTGTTTGATTGGGTTTTAATTATTAATAGACAAAAAAGGGATAGTTTATTCAACAGTAGGTCCTAGGAAAATACAAGAGCATTAATCACCGCAGATATGAGACACCTCCCTTCCTGTGTTGTGTGTCTGTGTGTCCATCCCGGAATCTTGCTCTGTAGATTCCTGTCTCTTTGCTGTCTATTACCCCTCTCTAACTCACAGACAGAACACAGCATGAAAACCCATAGACCACTAACCTCATTTCTCTGCTTCTGAAAACTGGAAAAAGCCCCCACATTTTCCTGACACAAAACCCACACTCCTCAGTCTGGAATCTCTTTAGTCTGCATGGGTTCCTGATGCTTCTGCCTTCTATTGCCTCAAATTTACCTTTAATTGACCATAAAATGGAACTGAAACAAAAGATTTAATTATTTGTCATTATATTAATGAATAGTTTCATATTCTTTATTCTTAAGCATGTAAACAAATTCATGGCCTATTTTGTGTTTCTCTAAGACTACCATTTGCTTTTTATTTGTAAGTCATTATTGTCCTCTCTCACAGGTAATGAACCTAGAAAAAGATAAATTTAATAGAGCATCACTAAACATTCTATACAGGTGCTCTTTCAGAATACAACTGCTGTTACCAGTAGGCATTTGTAATCAGAATAAACAAGTTCAACCTAACAGCTCTGGTCACTTCTGACCCCAGCTCCAGAGAGTTGATCTCCTGTTTCCTGAATTGTATACATAGGTTATCATAAGTAAACAAATATTTACTTAACTTTAGATCAATGAATGCTATTTTACTTATCGAACCAGTATTTGTGGAAGATGACACAATTCCAGGCTGAGTTTTGTGACTGAAATCTGCAAGTAATTATTCATAATGATATGTAAATTATCATCAGGCAATTCAGTCAAAAGATTAAAAAGAGAGTGGCAATATTAAAACTCCAGGAATTAACTCTTGTCATAAAACACTATTTTAAACAAATAAGTTAAGCAGTTTGAAAAAGAATACGAATTTCTCCTTGGGTAAAAGATTTGGGGAAAAAATTAATTCTGAGATGAGCTAAGGTATTTATTTAATCACCAATGAAATCTGTCTTCTTGGAAGTTACCCTAAATTTACAGCCCAGTCTCCTTGACATGGCCATTTGTATAGAGATGTGAATGAAGGAGTCATAAAGACATATGTGTGAGAGTCCACTGTACAATTGTTCTGAAATTTCAAATATTGTAGAGTTTTGCACTTAGTAGTCGGGCTCTGAGATGGAGATTCAAGGTCAAAGTCCTCAGCAGGTACTGGTCCATCTTTGATCAATTGTTAAACTTTCCTCACCCTCCATTTTCCACGTGGTGAAATGGGAACAGTTGATACCTACCTTCCTCATACAAATGGCTCATTAAACCCAACATGAGTGGTCTTTCTATATTATTTGACTCCATAGGGAAATAATATTATTTAATTGTATATGTTACTGTAGTTATTTTTATGCAGAGGGAGTAATGAAATATGTTTATCTTTAATTAAGAAAAAAATGTATGAGATTTGGGGGTGTAGCTCAGTAGTAGAGCACTTGACACTCAGGTAAATATTACAGCTGTATTAGGCCCTGGAATCAATCAGTCCCCAGCACAGCAAATAGTGTGCGCGCACACACACACACACACACACACACACACACACACACCTTATATTAAAAAGTAACCAAACCATACAAAGGGTTATACAGAACAGATCATATAAGAAATAAAAGCAAAATAACTCTCTCTCTCTCTCTCTCTCTCTCTCTCTCTGTGTGTGTGTGTGTGTGTGTGTGTGTGTGTGTGTGTGTGGTATATGACAGGCATATGTGTGTTCAGGCCAGAGGAGAATGTCAAGTTTCCTGCTCTGTCACTCTCTGTGGTATTCCCTTGAGACAGAATCATTGAACCTGGAGCTCACCTAAATCAAGCCACAGGACTCCTTCTGTCTTCTCCTCCCTGACTCTAACACTAGGGTTACAGGCATTCATGCAGCCATGCCCAGATTTTTACATGGGTGTGGGGCAATTGAACTCAGGTCCTTATGCTTGAACCACAAGCACTCCTATCCACTGAGCCATCTCGCCAGCCCATAAATGCAGTAGAATGATATTCGTATCATATAGCTTCTCAGCTCTTATTTCCACAATGAGTCCCAATTGTATTGTGGAGGTCCGTATGCGCCAATCAGTACATTTCCCTGCATGTCACCCTTTACAAATATACACACAATCTTTGATCGTGTTCACCTCCAGCTCCTCCCCATGACCCCTCCCAGATCTACCCTCATCTCCGTACCCTACTACTTCATGTCCTCTTTTTAAAATTTAGTAATGCATCAACTCCAGTTTGCACTGTCCATACACTTCTGGGTATAGGCCACACCCTTAAAGAAAACGGACTCCCTACCCAAGAAGTGGTCAACCGTCCATAGTGTCTCAGTCAGAATTAGGGGCTCATGAACCTGTTCTCATTCTGAAGGTGTTAAAAGGAGGAGTTGGAGTGAATATAATAAAAATACATTGTATGAAATTCTCAAAGAATTAGCAAAATGTGTGTTTAAAGAATATTCTTTCATGAATCGAACCAGGTTGTTATCTTAGTAGTTTTAAACTATAAATCATGTACCCTGACATGATTGCTGGGCATTTCCAGGCCAATCAAAATAAATCTTCACTGGACAATTATTATTTTTGTTGTATAGTATATTTATGTTTTGTAGCCTAAACAAATACACTGCTTGAATAAAGTATACATGTAATATTTTTAAAATTACACATGTTAACAGACTCTTTACTTCTTGGCTGCTTTATTACAATTCTCAAAGCTCATTCCACACCAGCACGTTCAGATCCACCTCTGTGCCTGTTTCTGAATCCTGCCTGTCATATTTCCTCCACAGGTTGGGGAGAGTCATTTTCACCTTGGCTTTGCAGGCAGTCAGTCACTTTTCCTTCCTGCTAATTGCCTGACAGTGTTCTAGTGACTTTATAGGGAAGGAACTTGACACTCAGGTAAATCTCCTTTCAAAAAGATCCCATTTCATTTTCAAATATACTGTGCTGCACTTAACTGGTTATTTCTTGCCAGAAGGGAATGTTTTTAATACCATTTTGAGCCCTCAGAATGGAGAACCTCCCTCCCTCTCCATTAATTGGGGTGGAACAAGAAGGAGCAACTTACTCATGGAGGGGCCGCCTGCAACTGCCCTTAATTGTGACAATATGCCCCAAATTCTTTACTCCCTCAGGAGTTCACACCTGAAGGCAAAAAGGTTCTCTCCCACACTGATCCCCATTACCATTGTTTTTCCTTTTACAACCCAGTGAAAAATACCAGGGGACTGGGGTTGCAACCCTTTCCTATATAGGTCATTGTTAGTGCTTTAAGTGAAAGATATTAGCAGCTTTGACTGCAGCATTAGCAATTGTGTTCCTTGTGGACATGGAAGTTTGCCATCAGTTTTGATGTGGAAACACTGTGATATATAAATGTTGTTGGGCAACCCTAATTTTAAGAGTAAAATTTGAAAGGTTTAAAAGTTTCACATACAAAAGCTAGCTCTGTCTTTTACTTATTAAGACACTTTAACTTTTTCCTTTGTATTTCCATTGTATTAGATAAATAAATGTGAATGTAAAATTGTAATATATATATATATATATACATACTGTTTCACACAGTATCTGAAAAAAATCATTTTTAATGCAACTAACACTTAGATGTTTGCACATGCATCTCTAATCTCTATATATCTCATTATTACTAGTCACAGTTGGTTACTTTCTGAGATCCGTGGCACCTGAGCATGGACATAAAGTCATTAGGTAGATTTCACTGGTGATGTTTTTCATATCTGCTAATTAACATGAAGCAAATTTTTATGCTTCTTCCTCAAATATAACTCAATTTTTTTATTTGTTGATTTTTGTGCATGTATTTCATACAGAACATCCAAATCTTAGTTATCTTTATACACACATCCCAAATGTCACCCTCCCAAAGCCCCCCAACAAACACACACACACACATACATTGGAGCCCATATACTCTGTCATCCTTACTACTGTCTGCTGCGTTATCAGTGCCCCCAGCAATTCTGCAGTGATAGTACATTCACCAAGTCTATTCAGCTTATCTAGAGTTCTTTGTTTTAGGAAGATCAGCTCTTCCTCATCTAGCAGCAAACAGTTGCAAACATTCCTTTAGACAAGATTGGGGTCTGCTGTTCATTTTCCCAGTTCTATGCTGGATTACTAGTCTGGGAGTCTCTTGAGCCACCTTGGCCAATAACTCAAAGGAAGGTATCTCCTGTCTGGCATTGTTTCTTGTTATATAGCCTTTAGCTATACACATGGACTCTTAAAAAATTATATCAATCCCTTTTATCTTTGGTTATGCATTCCTTTTGGGTATTTAAGACCATACAGTTGGCCCAGATAAACCGATTTATTTTTACTCTTAAGGCCTTTGAGGATCTGTTCCTCAGGGATCACATGGGCTTGGGAGGAGCCATTGGCTCCTTTATTTTACCAGTTTCATCTATTTGAGGATAAGTCAAAGGTCCTGCTCGACTGTGTCTGCCTTTACTTGGAAGCATGGAGGAAATGTTTCCTCTGTGTTGACCTCCTCTTTGTAGACTGGACACTGGTTCAAGTCCATTTGGTGGGGTCTCCATGGCCTCCTTGATCAAGAAGACAGGTGACTCACCACAGTTACAGGACATTTTGAGAGATGTTCATAGTCCCCTGGAGCTTAGTTGACCTTGTAGGGTAAGGAGCAAAAACTGTCCTTTAAGTCCCTCTGACCAAATTAGTATAGGCCTCAAAGTATGGCTGTTAAGCATCCAAGAAGGTTGGTTCCACCAGTCTGGTACTTTTAATTACCATGCGCTATGCAGATAACACTTGGGAAAAAACCAAACGTTCTCAGATAACCTGTGCCTAGACATATATTTTGTTCCTTGAGCTAGTTGTGTATATAATTGTCAGTAGGTGTTGTACTAATATGTTTCACTCTAGGTTTTTTTTTGTTTTTTTTTTTTGTCTTTTTGAGACAGGGTCTCCCTGTAGCCCCAGCTGTTCTGGAACTCACTATGTAGACCAGGCTGATCTCGAACTCACAAAGATCCACCTGCCTCTGCCTCCCAAGTGCTGGGATTAAAAGCATGCGTCACCATGCCGGGCTCACTCTGTTTTTTGTTTTTTTAAAAAAACTAGCTAGGCATTATTTATATTTCTCATTGTCTAACCCCTCCACCATGGTTTCCCCATTTAAAGTGCCCACATTTTTCCCTTAATAATACCGTTTTCCTCCTATGGTCCCACCTCTTTTGAGCTATTTCTTTCCCTTTATCCCCAGGTTCCTTGTATAACCCCCACCCCATTAAAATAACCCCATTTTTATCCATACCTCTGTACTAACCCTTGTTTCCTACTGTTCTTCTCTTTCAGGTTTTTTTTTTTCTTTTCCTTTACCTCCCTGGTTCCTTTTCATTATCCTGGTTCCTGTAGTTATGTGTGGATACATACTCACTTATAAGGATTTGGTGTTAGGATCCAACAACGAACAAAGAATATACATTGTTTTTCTGAGTCTGTGTTACTTCACTTAGTATAACAGTTACCAGTTCCATCCATTTACCTGCAAATTTCATGATTTCATCTTTCTTTCCTGCTGAGTAGAACGCTATTGTATAAATGATTCACATTTTCATTATCCACTATTCAGTTGAGGGACACTTAGGCTGCTTCCATCTCTTAGCTATTAGGAAAAGAGCAGCAACAAACATGGATATACAAGTGTCTGCAGTAGGGTGAATTCTTTGGGTATATGCCAAGGAATGGTATAACTGGGTCAAATGGTAGGTTCATTTTTAATTTTTTAAGGATTCTCCACACTGTGTTCCATAGGTATTGAACAAGTTTGCAATCCAACCAGCATTGGATGAGTGTTCCCCTTTCCCCCGCATCCTCTCCAACATTGGTATCATTTGTTCTCTTGATCTGAGCCAGTCTTTCTGGGGTAAGATGAAATCTTAAAGTAGTTTTAATTTTCATTTTCCTAATTACTAATGATGTTGAACACCTTTTAAGATGCTTCTTAGCCATCTTCATTTCTTCTTTTGAGAACTCTCTGTTCAGCTCCTTAGCCCATCTTTTAACTGGGTTACTTCCTTTCTTGATTCTTTGTTTTTTGAGTTGTTTATATATTCTGGATGTTTAACTTCTGTCAGATGTGTTGCTTTGCCCACACTTAGAGTTTTTACTTCCTTGGTTGTTTCTTTTGATATGCAGAAGCTTTTTATTTTAATGAGGTCCCATTTGTTAATTCTTGACCTTGTTTCCTGAGCAATTGATGTCCGATTTAGAAAATCCTTTCCTACACCTATATCTTGTAAGTTATTGCCAATGTTTTCTTCTAACAGTTTCAGAGTTTCAGGCTTCACATTAAGGTCTTTGATCCATTTGGAATTGACTTTTGTGCATGTGAAACATAGAGGTTTAGTTTCATTCTTCTAAAGGTGGAGATCCAGTTTTGCCAGCACCATTTGCTGAACATGCTGTCTTTTCTCCAGTGAATGTTCTTGGCCCCTTTGTCAAATATCAGGTGGCTGAAATTTCATGTACTTATATTTGGGTCTTCAATTTTGTTTCATTGATCCACAGGTCTATTTTTGTGTCAGTACCATGTTGTTTTTATGACTATAACTCTGTAACACAGTTTAAAATCTGGTATAGTAATCTCCCCAAGCATTGCTCTTAGTGCTCATGGCTGATTTGGCTATCTGAGGTCTTTTGTGCTTCCATATGAATCTTAGGATGATTTTTTTCCAATTCTGTGAAGAATTTCATGGGGATTTTGATTGGCATTGCATTGAATCTATAAATGACTTTTGATAGGATGGTCATTTTCACAATATTAATTCGTCCAGTCCATGAGCATCAGAGGACCTTCCATCTTCTGGTGTCTTCCTCAGTCTCTTTCTTTAAAGATTTAAAATTTTCATTGTAGAAGCCTTTATTGTCTTTGGTCAGGTTTTTTTCTGAGATTTTTTTTTAGGCTATTTTGAAAGGGAGTGTTTCCATGTGCTCTTTCTCTGATTGCTTGTTATTGATATAGAATAGCCACAGACTTTTGTAGATTAATTTTGTAATCTGCTGTCACCTGAGTTCTCTCAGGTCTCCTCCACTATCAGACAAACCACATAACATATTTCTGTGAATTTATTATAGTTTATATCTTGGGGGGAATGGAGAAACTTACAGAGACTAACGCTTGGCATCCAGCACCCAGCTTGGCACGGCAGGCCACCGCCGCTGTTCCAGATCACCTCCACACTCACCCACATTCTCTGTTAACTTTTGGCCAAGCATCCTGGGCCCATAGTATCACTGCAAGTCAGTAAATTCCCCCTCTCATGACACGGGTGAGATGCCGGGGCCTTCATTTTCTCAGTGCCCGCTGCCACATGCTTGTGTTGGTTCCACAGCTTCTGTCTCCATGGTGGCTCCCAGAAGCCCATCCTCAGTCAATTCTTTGCAGCAGGACCTACCCCTTCGAGGAAACAGTTTGTCTGGGACACACTCCACCCCTTTCCTCCACTCTTACAATCTTCCTGCCAATCTTCCTCTAAGGTCCCTGAGCCTTGCAGGGGGTGACAGATGTAGGGCAATCTTCTATTAAGACAATTGAAGGAAATGTGTAGACACATTAAAATGAACATGAATGTAAATACAAATGCCTAGAAGATATCCCAGTAGTTGTACTATGTTCATTTAGCAGTATACTTGTGATGGCACCCCATTAGGGCTTCTAGCCTTTCTTGACACAAGGCGTTGGCCTGGTCTACAGCACCAGATTTGTGTTCCACCACTCGGAGCCAGCCATATCCAATTAGAAATTTGTCAGTTGTATGTATGTTGGTCGAACCATGATTGCACTTGCAGGCATTGCATGGCATGTCCATAGTGTGCAAGCACATGGGATCCATTGTTGAGTAGAATAATCATAGGGGATCCTTTCTTTCTGAACCATCTGCATAGAGCCTTCTGGCAATATGAAACTCATCCGTCCAGTGGCATGGAGTTTTTTGGCTTAATCTCAGCAACATCTCTTCTTTTTCTCCCACACCCACAACATACAGTGTCCTCAGCAACATGGCCTTACTGACCTTTCAAGTGTACAACCAACATTAGTGGCAATAGCTTGGTGAATTTGAGGACTTCTAGGATCTCTCTCTGACCAACAGCTCATAGGGGGGCAACCTATCCCTGGTACTGTCTCTGCCTTCATCTTACCCAACCATAAAACTCTCAAGAATCTTACACCTATAGCTGGCCTTTGCTTCTTCAGGTATCTTTCAAATGGGTTTCACATCTGTAAAACACTCAAAGGAATGTTAACAATATATATTAAATCAATCATAGACAAGGTCTCATATAGCATGGGAAAGTTTTGTCCATTCATATTAACTGTTTTCTCCATAGATCATGGTTAGGTACCAAAGCATGGATATGAGGCATTAATTTGGTTAGCTATTTACCATTTTTAGTTATCCCTTTGGAGTCACATCACACTTGGGGGATTTTACATAGAGTCTCTTTGTATTGTTTTATGTTTGATACATTTACATGTGTTGGCTCCAGCTGCCTGACCCTGCACTGGGCAAAGGAGGCAGGGGGTTTCTCCTGTCTCCACTGCACTTGTTGGTTCCATGAGTCAGGCAGGCCCTGGGTCTGCCTCCTGACTGTAGCCATATCTGTCATCTCCCCACTGAGCACACCAGGTTGCTGGGGGAGAACTTGGTGGGAAAAACTGCTTCCACCCTTAGTATAGCCTTCATCAGAGTAGAAATGTATCTTATTTAATCCTTGGGGATCGTTAACCACCCTGGGACAGTTTTTATCCTTTGAATGTCTTTTGTAAACTGTTCTTCTGATTTTAAAGCCTTCCAGAAATGCCTTAATACCGAATTTGGTTTTCTAAGAATTTTTTCTCTGGGAATTTGGGCTCGACATAAGTCTTGCCACATTTGTCTTTGAGTAACCCAAGTGGACCATTTTTTCAGTTTGATCTTTTTTATATTTCTTGTAGGGTGTTCTGTTATTTTACAGACATGTTTTACATGCTAGTCAGAATTATTTAGATTTGCCAAAGCTGGTCTCACTTTACAAAGATCCTGTCCCAGTAAAGGGCTTAGTAAAACCATTAAAGTCCCATACCATTCTCGAGATCCCAGTTGAATTAAGCTTTCCTTCACATCTCTGGTGAACACAGTCTTATCTGGCCCAGTGAACTGGGCATCATATATTGCTTTTCTAATACCTAGTTCTCTCAGTAATGCCTGTCCCTCCTTTATAGTCCTCCAGCCTGTGCTACTCATGTTAGTCTCCCATGGTGATGACCATGTATCTTTAATGCCTTCAACCAGCCACCCCATTAAGGACTGCACCCCTCTGCATTGACCTAGGTTGAACAGTCTATATCGCAAGGACAGATGAGTGGTTATACAACTCAGCTGTGAAGCTTCTGAAGGACTTAGACTGCTGTCATTTCTCCCATGTCCCATACACTCACAAGCCACCTGGCTAGGGGCTCTCTGATTCCTTGCTTATAAGTTTTTCCTAGTTTTAACAGGTCCAGCATGGAGTATTTCCTAGCTACAGCACTGTTAGCTTTTTTTCCTTTTGTATCAATGGTTGATTCCGAGGGGCAGCCTTAGCTACTTTTATTTTTAGGTCATTTTCTTTTTTACTAATATCAGTCTTTTCCTCTGAGTCCTTGGACCTTACACAAGTTAAAGTGTCTCGCTGTTTTTCTTGCTCAAGCTCTGCAACTGGATCTGCCAGGACCTCCCTGGCCTTTTCAGTTTCCCTTGCCTGGGGCACATCTTTTATTATGCAAAGTGGCCACACCCCCTCTGTGGGCCCTCCATTTGGGTCCAAAGTGGGTAAAAGTTTTTCTAGCCTCTGGATAACCTTTAACAAATCTTTACATACCCGCAACATACTCCCACATTTACAGCATAGCTCTGGCCCATGGTTTTGCGTGGCTGGCCTAGTTTTAGTTATAGATCTTATAATCCATTGTATAACCATTTGACTATCACTAACCCCATTAAGCATACGCTAACCCTATTAAGCAGCTGCTCCTGGATTTGGGAATCAGAGCCCAGCTTTCCTGCCACAGAGGCAATGGGTACAGCAGGGCCTACCCAAACCCACATCCCCAAGGCTGGTTTGTTTATCTGGGCTGGACTATGCCAGTTTTGTCACCTGAGTTCTCTCGGGGTCTCTTGCACTATCAGAAAACCCATATAACATATTTCTATGTGAATTTATTATAGTTTATATCTTGGGGGGATGGAGAAATTTACAGAGACTAATGCTTGGCGTCCAGCACCCAGCTCTGCGCAGCAGGCCACCTCCGCTCTTCCAGATGCTTCTGCACCCACCCACAGTCTCTGATAACTTTTGCCCACACATCTTGTGCCTACAGTCTTGCCCCAGGTCAGTAAATGCCCCCTGTCATGACATGGTTGAGATTCCAGGGCCATCTTTTTCTCTATGCCACCACTGTGCACTGATGGTGACTCTGTGGCTTCTGTCCCAAGATGGCTCCTAGAAGCCCATCCACCATCAATTATCTGCAGCAGACCCCACCCCTTGGAGGAAACAGGCAGTCTGGGACACACCTGCCACTTTACTGAAAGCATTATTCATTTCTAGGAGTTTTCTGGTGGAATTTTTGGTGTCTCTAAGACATAATACCATATCATCAGCAAAAAGGCATAATTTGATCTCTTCTTTTCCAATTATTACTCCTTTAATTTCCTTCTCTTGTCTTATTGCTCTTGTAAGAGTTTCAAGTACTATGTTAAAAAGGAGTGGAGATAGTGTACAGCCTTGTCTGGTTCCTGATTTTAATGGGAATGCTTCCAGTTTTTCTCCATTTGGAATGATGTTGCTATGGGTTTGTTGTGTATAGCTTTAACTATGTTGCAGTATGTTCCCTCTACTCCAGTTCCCTCTAGGACTTTGAACATAAAGGCACGTTGAATTTTGTCAAAGGCCTTCTCTGCATCTATTGAGAAGACCATGTGGTTCTTGTCTTTGAGCCCATTTATATGATTTATGACGTTTATTCACTTATGTATAATGAACCATCTCTGCATCTTTGGAATAAAGCTGACTTGATCATGGCGGATGATCTTTTTGATGTGTGTCTGTATGCAGTTTTCAAGTATCTTGTTGAGAATATTCGCATCTATGTTCATTAAGGATATGGGTCTATAGTTTTCTTTTTTAGTTGTATCTTTACCTGGTTTTGGTATTAGAATGATGCTTGCTTCATAGAAGGAATTTGGTAATTCTCTCTCCACTTCTATCTTTTTGAATAAATTAAGTAGTATTGGATGTAGATCTTCTTTAAATGTCTGGTAGAATTCTGCTGTAAATCCATCTGATCCTGGGCCTCTTTTTTAGTAGGGAGGTTTTGTATCACTGTTTTCATTTCCTTATGTGTTATGGGTCTGTTTAAGCTGTTGATCTCTTCTTGGTTTAGTTTTGGTAGTCCTCGTGCTTTTAGATAGCTGTCCATTTAAGCATTCAAATTTAGTAGTGTATATGTTTTTAAAGTATTCCCTGATACTGATCTGGATCTTTTTGGTGTCTGTTGTGATGTTTCCCCTTTCATCTCTGATTTTGTTGATTTGGAGGTGCTCTTTCTTTCTTTTGGTTAACTGGGCTAAGGGTCTGTCAGTCTTGTTTATCTTTTCAAAGAATCAGCTTTTGGATTTGTTGAGTCTTTGTATTGTTTTGTTTTTATGTCATTAATTTCTGCTCTGATTTTTGTTATTTCTTCTTATCTACTGGGTTTGGGTTTCATTTGTTGTTGCTTTTCAGGTGTCTTGAGTTTCAGTGTTAAGTCATTTGTTTGTGTTCTTTCTGATTTTTTAATGAAGGCACTTAAAGCTGTAAACATCCCTCTAAGGACTGCTTTCAATGTGTCCCAGAGGTTTTGTTGTGTTGTATTCTCTTTTTCATTCAGTTCCAGGAATACCTTCATTTCTTTCTTAATTTCTCCTTTGAACCATTCATCATTTAGGGTGTGTTGTTTAATCTCCACGTATTCATTTAGTTACTAGGGTTTCTTCTGGTGTTGATTTTAAGCTTTATTGCATTGTGTCTGATAGAATGCATGGAATTATTTCAATCTTTTTGTATTTGTTGAGGCTTGTGCTCCAGTATGTGGTAGATTTTGGAGAAAGTTCCATGGGGCTCTGATAAAGAAGTATATTCTTTGGTGCTTAGGTGAAATATTCAGTAGATGTCTCTTAGGTCCATTTGATGTATGGTATTGCTGAATTCAGATGTCTCTCTGTTAATTCTCTGTCCTGTTGATCTATCTAATGGAGACAAAGGAGTATTGAAGTCCCCTGTTATTAATTAATTGGGATTAATCTTGGTCTTAAAGTCCTGTAGTACTGTTTTTATGAAGTTGAATGCACCAGAGTTTGATGAATATATGTACATGATTGTAACATCATTTTGGTCAATCGTTCCTTTGATCAGAATGAAGTGGCCCTCTTTATCTCTTCTGTTTAGTTTTAGTTTGAAGTCTATTTTGTCAGATATTAGAATTGCAACACCTGCTTTTTTCCTAGTATCATTTGCTTGAAATTTTTTTTTTTTTTTTTGTCTTTTTGAGACAGGGTCTCCCTGTAGCCCCAGCTGTGCTGGAACTCACTATGTAGACCAGACTGGCCTCGAACTCACAAAGTTCTGCCTGCCTCTGCTTCCCAAGTGCTGGGATTAAAGGTGTGTGCCACCACACCCGGCTGTTTAGACTATTTGTTTTTCCATCCTTTCACCTTAAGGTAGAGCCTGTCCTTCAAAGTAAGATGGGTTTCTTGTAGACAACAAAAAGGTAGGTTTTGTTTTTTAATCCATTCAACTAGTCTGTGTCTTTTGACTGGGGAGTTCAGTCCATTGATATTAAAATTATTCATAAAAGATGTGTATTGATTCCTGTCATTTTGATTTTGGTTCACATTCTTGGTATAACTGTGTGTTTCCACAGTTATACCTTCATTAAGTTTCTTTCTGTTACCCCTTGGGTATAGTCATTCATTTCTTCAGCTCTTTGTATCACTTCAAGAACTCTGTGAAGGGCTGGTTTTGTGCATATGAATTCTTTCAGCCTATTTATGTCATGGAAGGTTTTTCTTTTCACTTCAAGTATAATAGATATGTTGGCTGGGTAAAGTAATCTGGGTTGGTATCTGTGGTCATTTAGAACTGGGAATACTTTGGTCCAGGCTCTTCTGGCTTTAATAGTTCGCACTGAAAAGTCAGCTGTAATTCTGATGGGTTTTCCTTTACATGTGACTTGTTTTTTGTTGTTTTTTTTTTTTTGCAGCTTTCACTATTCTCTCTTTGTTCTGCACATTTAGTGTTTTTGCTATGATGTGCAGTGGAGAGTTTCATTTCTGGTCCTGTCTATTTTGGTGTTCTATGTGCTTCTTGTATTTTGCATGTGCATGTCTTTCTTTAGTTTTGGGAAATTTTCTTCTACAATCCTGTTGAAGGTCTGGTCCTTACCATTATCCTGAGATTCTTCTCCTTCCTCTATGCCTATGATGCATAAGATGCACAACATTGTTCTTTTTATGGTGTCACACAATTCCCTGCATATTCCATTCTTGTGTTTTTTTAAATTTTTCATAATCTTTGCTTGAGTGGTCTAATTCGTCCACTTTATCTTCCAGTCTTGATATTCTGTTTTCCATTTCATTCATCCTGTTGATGAGGCTTTCTCCTGTCATTTCTAATTGGCTTATTAGTGTTTCACTTCCTTCTCCATTTCAGCCTGAGCAGTCTTCCATATTTCTAACTCTTCTGTATGCGTTCAGAAGTTTATTCTTAACTTCCTTCAATTCTTTGATTTGTTTCTGTGTTCTTTAAATTCACTGCATTCTTTTATCATGTTTAATTGTTCTTTTGAATTCCATGTTATCTCTAGGGGGTTTTCATTGTACTCCTCTACAGGACTCTTGGTTCTTGGTGGGGATATATTATTTGGATTTTTCATGCTATTATTTTTTTCACTGTGACTTTGACATGTGGATTTCTTTTGTAGTTTCTGATTCTTGTGTGAGACCCAAGCCTTCCTTTGCTGAGTTTAGGTCTGCTTCTTTTTGTAAACTTTGTGTATTGTTGTGGTTACTTGTTGGGCATGAAAAGCTGGTTGGTCTAGGCTTCAGGTTCTCTCTTTTGATTTTGTATTGGAGGGGCCAGATGGTTTTCATCCTGATGCTCAGGAGTTCCCACAGAGGCCCTAGTTGGATGAGGATCAGAAGCTCTCAGGCTTTCTCCTAAATTCTGGATCCCTCTTGTCAGTAGGCACAGAACAGTTTGGGAGGATTGCTAGGTAGATGTAGGATTCAGGACTCTCAGGCAATCAGGGAAAGAGGCTGGTCTCAGGGCTCCAGAGCAATCAGGGAGGGAGGATGGTTTCAGGAATCCAGGCTGGGGGTGGGACAGCCAGGGATGAAGGCTTGTTTCAAGTATGCAATGTCATGGTGGGGGAGGGATTAGGCCCCAAGGGCTCCAGGGGACTAGACCTAGACCCAGGAATTAGGTTGGTCTGGCCACAAAGGATCAGGAAGCAGTGGAGGGGTCTTGGGTTTCAAGAGAAGAAATGGGCCAGTACCCATGCTAGGAGGAGAGATGGAGTGGGGGAGTTGGGAGGGTGAAGAAGGCTGAGGACGGAGTCAAGGTGCAGTGGGCACACCAGAACCTACCCAGGAAAGATGCTGGCCCCAGGAAGCTGGGGGCTGGGCAGGCCTGGAATGCAAGGGCGAGATGGGGAAGAGAACAGTCCCCAAGGGCTCCTGGGGACTAGACTGAGGAATTAGGTTGGTCTGGATGCAAAGGATCAGGAAGCAATGGGGAGTCTGGGCCAAGAGGGCAGTCCAGAGGTCTGGGGTGCCAAGAGAAGAAATAGGCCAGTGCCCACACTAGTAAGAGAGACAGGTAGGGAAGCTGGGAGAGTGAAGGAGGCTGTGGGAGTCAAGGTGTAGTGAGCCATGGCTGAACTTAACCAGCAATGGTAGACACTTTCAATGTGTTTAGTGTGTGCTTGGATTTAAGGGGGTGCTAATGGAGAGGTCAATTATCTTTCTGGGGTCTCACTATATCTAGAACTATTGTTATAATTCTGAAAGGCAGCTGCACACAGCGAATGTGCTATATTTAGAGAATTTTCTCAGCAGTAAATCTACTAGTCATGCACTTTAGCCTCTGGTGCATAGTCTTTAGCCAGTAATAAATCCAGTAGATATCTTATAGTCTTCACATTCAAACTTTACTGTATTATACAAAGCAAGGAACTTCTTTTTTTTTTTTTTTTTTTTTTTTTTTTTTTTGTCTTTTTGAGACAGCATCTCTCTGTAGCCCCAGCTGTCCTGGAATGCCCTATGTAGACCAGGCTGGCCTTGAACTCACAGAAATCCACCTGGCTCTGCCTCCTGAGTGCTGGGATTAAAGGTGTGTGCCACCATGCCCGGAAAAGCAAGGAACTTCTTAGCCTAGAAAGTCAGCACTGGTTCTGGATATCAGGGTCTCTGCATCTGGGTCTCTTCTAGGCTGAAGGCCAAGTACTTGCACATCACACCCCACACACCCTCTAGCCCATGTACCTCAGCCTGAGGCGTCCATGGGTATGAACTCCACATTATCTTCCCTATGGCAAGATTTACCCCCAAAGACACTTCCTTTGTCAAGGTGAAATACTATGTGAAAGGTAATAGGATATTTAAAAATTAGTTCCTACAAACTCTTTCTGTAGTGCGTGCACTACAAATTGCACTCGGAGGTCGGGCGAGGGGCTGAGGACTTGAAAAAGGACACATCAGTGGGTCATTCGTGTGGAGAGAATTCCCTTTAGTGCCAGAATAGCCTGCTATATATATTGTTCTCCAGCCCAGTCGAAAAGTCCCAGACAGCTGGAAAAAACACCAGGGCTCCACCTCAGCTGCAGAGAAGCACAATAACAGGAACTTGTGGGTGGGTCATGTGGTACTGAGTGTTCCAGTAACTGTGGTCAACAGCCAGGGTGCAACCCAAGGTCAGCAGAGAATCGAGGGATGGGTTCCCACAGCTCCCCCTTTTATTTAATATAAATAGGCCCTTGTCTTAGGTCATCCATGTCGTTAGAGCATATCTTACCCGTCATGGAGGAACCTGCTGAGGCCTCACAAGTCCTCTGTCTTAGGTTGATATATGCCCCCTAGATCTTACCCATCACTGGGTACCTATTTTTCTGTAGATTTAGCCAAATTTGTGCTGAGAAATTCTCTGCTGATAGTGTCAACAGCACCTGTTGGGTATACATATGGCCCTTAATTTGCCTCTTGCATAAGCGGCAAAGAACCACCAAGGCTAGAACCGCAGTGCCCAGGACCAGGAGGCCTAGGACAATGGATCCACTCCATTCCTTAAACAGTTTTCCAACTACATGGAGACCCTTTACAAAAGCCTCCCTGGACATGGGAAGAACTCTTGTTTCATTTATAGATATGATTTGTTGCGTCAGCTGACGAGCATAATTAAGAAATTGTGAATTTCATGGTCCTTGCAAGAACTTACTGAGCTTCTTCACAGCTACTGAGGCATTGCACACCTTAGCAGAAGTGACACAGATATGGCTAAAGGTAGGAGAGCAGGCTAACATATGCATATCCCACAATGCATCAACTTGTTCCTGTAACAGAGCGGTTTGTTGATTTAATTTTAGGATGCCCAGTTGCAATAAAGAATTTATCTCATCCTGAATATCAAGGGCCTGTGCCACCTGTCCCGATAGTTTGTCCACAGTCTCAGCCCAGACAGCTGTTTGAGCAAGAGCTACTCCAGCTGCAGTGGCAACTGCGGCAGACACAGCGACTGATTGCCGTGGTGATTCCAAAATCCCTCTTCTCTCTCATGAGGCGAACCAGGTAGCTGCCCGGCATATTGACTGGCATCGGGACAATGCCCGGGACCCGTACCAGGATAGCCGAGCTCGCGGGACCCCAGCAGTTGCACAGGTGGCACGTTTTCTCACTGCAGTTTAAGGTATTATTTATCCCTGAAAGAGAATCATTAGTGACTAGGAAGAAGAAGGGGAAACACGCAAGGGTCGGAAGAGGGGGTTATATTTTTACTATGTGATGTGTTTTTAAACTGGAGGCTAGCCTCAAAGGTGGCAGAGGTATTCCAGGAAATAGTGCTATTGAAATAACGTGCTTCCCTCACTACTAGAGGGACAGCATCCATGCAGGCATAAGGTCCGCAGAGGAACATCCCTGCAAAAGTAGGGATCCCCCCCGTCATCATAGGGTTTCTGTAATGAAAGGGGGTTGTTTGTGTGCTACTATTTTTAAGTGGAAGCTGAGGTCCATACTACCAGAGGGGTTGGTCTGAGGTATTAAGTCGCCAAGGCTCTTTGGTCACATAGTCACCCCATAATATAGGGACAACAGCCTCAAACTGTAGGGGGCCAGACCAACACCAAGGTAAAGATAAACCAGTGTAATTACGGTTGAAATTGATGGGACCCCATATTCCTTCAAGCCCAAGCACAGAGGCATTTGAGGAATTGGCCTGAAAGTCTCCGACTGACCAATTACTGAGGACAATGCAAGGCCTTAAGAGGGAGCTACTGCTATTAAGTAAAGAAATATTAAGAACCTTAGAAAAGCAGAGGGCATTGGAGAGATCAAAACTGCCTGTAATATTACCCATTTCCCAACTCACAGGTATAGCAGCCTTCCCTAATGTGTAGTTGGTACTGACCACCGTTGGCCAGACAAAACTGTCAATTTCCACTGGCATCAAGATTGAGGGATTCATCACCAACGCCCATCTCATTTCCTGGCTGCCGCTCCTCAGGAAGTGTAGACACAGCACACACACAATGCTCAGGGACCCAAATAGGGTGTTCGGCATCCTGTGGAGAAACACAAACATATCCTCAGGCCGAGACTAATACCGGGTCTGGGCCTCTCCAGTTTCCTGGGGAAAGATCCTTCCATTTGACCACAGGCTGGCCTTCATGTAAGGGCCTCCAGTGCCAATCAGTGGCTGAGTGGTTGGTGCAGCTAGGATTTTGAGCTGGGGGACGTGAGTTAAGTTCGCATTTCCTCAAATTTCTTCGTAGAACCCTGATATCCTGCTCTAAACTGCTCTCCTTGTCCTCAGAATCTCTGCCTGAGGACTCAGGGGTCCCAGAATCTTCCCCACCCTCAGCCTCCCATGCTTGGAGTGACTTTTCAGATTCTTTTTCTTGGGCCCACTCAAAAGCCACTTTAACTTCAGCTAGTTGTTCTTTCACTTTTGCATTATCACTAAGGAGTGCATCCCATACCAGTCTCCATAAAGAAAAGGTGGCTATAGGGATGCTCTCGGGGCCCTTTTCATGTAAGACTTTTCATAAATCCTTCTTGACCTCCTCCCAATCTGGGATATTAAGACCCCCAGAAAATATAAACCATGGACTGCTCTGTTCTATAAACCATGGACTGCTCTGTTGTAAAACCTTTATAAAATCCTTAGCTGTGCGTGTCTTAATACCAGTTCCCTGTTTCTTTAGCAGTTCCACTAACTGGTCTTCTAACAGATGAATAGACCCTGTGATCCCCATATCACCAATTCATCCCCTTACCTGCTGGCCGGCTCCCGGGTGGTCCTTCAGCACTGTCTCTTCTTTCCCGATCTCGGTGGGACCTCCACTTGTAGCGCCAGCACTACAAATCTCACTCGGAGGTGTGGTGAGGGGCTGAGGACTTGAAAAAGGACACATCAGCGGGTCATTTGTGTGGAAAGAATTCCCTTTATTGCCAAAACAGCCTGCTATATATATCACTCTCCAGCCCAGTCCAAAAGTCCCAAACAGCTGGAAGAAACATCAGGGCTCCGCCTCAGCTGCAGAGAAGCACAATAACAGGAACTTGTGGTTGGGTCATGTGGTACTGAGTGTTCCGGTAACTGTGGTCAACAGCCAGGGTGCCACCCAAGGTCAGCAGAGAATTGGGAGATGGGTTCCCACACTTTCAGTGAAGGGGAGATTCCTACATTGGTGTTTTAGGCCTCAGTGTTCACTTAGCTCCAACACCATAAAATTACGCATCTGGGTATCACTCAGATGAGTCATACCCTGGAGGAAGAGGACTCCCCAAATCATCCATAACATCATGTAGAAGTTTACACTCGAGTAGCCAGTAAATATGTGATGAATGTTGGGGAGGTTCTATTGTAATGAGGTGGTGAGATGCTTCGTGGTTCCATCCTGGATATGATTGGTGCATGTCAATAGTTTTGTCCCCTAGCGAAGGACTAAAGCTCACCTCTTTGGGTTCACTAGGAGCCATGCCTGGTCCCCAGGCTAATGAGGGACTTGAGTGTGAGTTGATCCACACAGGCTCAATTTATTTAATGAAATATTTACTTCTTGTCTATTGAAAAATAGCCTTTGATACTCTGCATGACAAAGATTCTCCAACACCACCACCACACAGAATGGGAATAGATAGGTAGATGGACATGCAGTCATAGCACAGGTCTCTGCTCATATCTGCATAAATTTGTGTTGATATTCCAAAATCTGGGTGCATTAATAAAGACGCATCTAGAAACTTTACATAGTTATATAAGAAAATTCAAGATCTGTCAGACTTCTTTTCATATATGTTATTAATATTGCAATCATGAAATATAAACATTTAGAAGTTCAAATCTGAATTCAGTTTCTGGCCTACAAACCTGTCTCAGAGACACACTTGGTCACCCTGAAACCTCAGCTTACTCAACATGAACGACAATCTCAGGATAGGGACCAATCACACGAGATGGTTGTAAAAATTTAATAAGAATGGTGGGGATAGGCAAGGGAATCTAAGTACCATCAAATTATACTGTATGAAAATTCCAAAAATTCAGGGGCTGAAAAGCTGGCTCAGTGGTTAAGAGCACTGACTGCTCTCACAGAGGAACCAGCACCCACATGGTGGCTAACAACCATCTTTAACTCCAGTTCCAGGGGATCTGATGGCCTCTTCTGACCTCCATGGGCGTTGTACTGCATGACATGGGCCCACTTACATACATGCAGGCAATACACTCGCACATAAAATAAAAATAATAAATACAATTAAAAAAAGAAAATTATAAAAATTCAGTAATATTTTTTTAAAGAAAGCAATATTTAAATTTCCTTGAACTGTGCTGGTGCATCATGAGAAATCAGAACAGTTACTTGGGCCTGGGGAGATGACTCAGTAGCTAAGAGCATTTGTTGTGGAAGCATAAGGACTTGTGTGTGTGTTTCCAGCACCTGTGTAAGAACCCAGGCATGGCCACACATACATATGTAACCCAGTGCAGTGGTAGGTAGAGACAGGAGGATTACTGAGGCTTGGTGGTTTCCAACCTAACTCAAGATTTAGTGAGAGATCCTGTCTCATGGAAATAAGGTGGAGAGTGGTAGAGCAAGACACCCAACATTCTTCTGTGGCTTTTACACACATGTGCACGAAGATACACCTTCACACACACACACACATGCATATAGACCACACACATAGCCCCACCCCCCAACAAAATCAGTCAGTTGCACAGACACTAATTATTATTGTTAATGTGATCTAGGAAGGTTAGAGCGTGTTATCCACAGTGTATGCTCCAGAGTAACTCCATTTTAGCTGTTCTGCAGCAGAAGCTCAGGTTTGAAGGATTAGCTGTGTGTCTGGAAACATGTGTCATCTCCTCAGACCACATGTTCTCATCCAAGGAAGGAGTGTGTATATGTGTGTATTGGATGTATCATTCTTGTGTGCTCTTCATGCAGTTTAGCTGTTATGCAGGAAGTTCTTCAACATGTAAAAAGTTTAAAACAAAAAGTGGAAGTTCTCAAGTGAAATTTACTTGCTGATTTAGGAATATGACAGTGCCTATTTATTGATCACTTGCAACTTGCTGGACATTCCATATATTAATTGATTTATTTCTTTAAGAAGCTAAGTATCATTTAGCCCAACTTATACATTAAAATCTATATCCCTGCTACACATTGCCTACTTACCGAGACATCCTTCCATCCCCCATCAACCTGTCTGTCTCTGTGATGGTGTTTGAAAATGATGCACCAAGGATCATTCAATAATTCAGATGCTAAGATTCGCCCCCAATGATAATATCTTATATTTACTAAAACTTTCAGGTTCAGCAAGCCTAGGATGTGAACCTTGAATTTGTCACCTCGTGGTGTTATCACATCTTGATGACAATCCGAAGGTGGTAGACACCCAGCTCTCATCAAAGATCAAAGAAATGGCTGTTGTATAGCAATTTCCTCTAAGATAAAATCTTCCATATTAAAAGGAAACAGTAAACAATGGGATGTTCTAAAGGAAAAGTAAAGAATAGGATGTCTAAGGCAAGGGAAACAAAATGGTATGTGAAGGAAGATAAACAACAGGATGCTTTAAATTTAGAAAGGTAAAAACAGGATGTCTGGATGTCTGAAGGGAAAGATATAATATGTGGTTCTAAATTTAGAAAGGTAAACAACATGGTGTTTTGAAGGGAAGTGAAATAATTTATACTGAAGGAAAGCTCATTAAACTCAGGAAATAGCTCAATAGCTTCAGGAAGTCCCTGAAATTTACCAGGTTCACTAGGCCCCTCCCTCCATAAGCATATAAAATATACCTTATGAACTGCTAAAAAACAAGACCCTCTCAGACCAGACCAGCTAACTTGAAGTAGATTTTAAATAATATATATAATCTCTCTATATATATGTAAGTTGTATATATGTACATATATATATGTACACTTGGAAGAAACTGAAAGCTACCTGGAAAGGACACACCCCACCTCTTGAGCTGCCTGTAGGTTGTACAGTATGCTACAGGTTCCTGCTTTTCTGAGCTGTCAGACATGATGGCGTGGGCTTTGGTATGCTGCTGTCTGAGTTGGTTTTGTTCCTATAAGGAATGCTTCACCTATACTCCTATAAGTAACTCCAGTAAAACTTATTGGTTTACCAAGTTGGACTTTGCTGGTGTCATTACTTTGGCCTATCCTTGGTTTCCTATCTGGGGTGAGTAGACATTTGTTCATATCTCCCAGGAATAGTGTCACACAATAGCAATGAAGGATTCAAACCTATGAGACCCTGGTGCAGATTCTTCTGCTCAGATTCTGTCAGGTCACATGAGATGACCTAATTGTCCTTTTGTTCTTTCATCACCTGGGAAGGTTTTTTTTTTTTTTTTTTTTTTTCTGCAGAAGGCAACACTCTCCAAAAACAACTGGTAAACCTCCAAATGATCTTGCTTAATTTTTAAACATGGAAGTTTTATGTATTCCTTACTGTCTCTGTTGCTATGATAAAGTACTCTGAGAAAGGCAATTTGAGGAAGCAATGAGTTTGCACTGACTTGTTTCAGGGATTATTCAACCATAGTGGGGAAGGTAAGGCTTCATGCGGGAGAAGGCATGGCAGAGGAACAGAACTGGTCACACTGAATCAGTACTCAGGAAGCAGAGAGTGAACAGGAAGTAGGGGGCAGGCTATAAAACTTCTAGTCCAGTCTCCAGTGACCCATTTCCTCCTATGAGATTCCACCCCCTAAAAGTTCTACCACCTTCCTAAATAGCACTACCAATTGGGGACCAAGTGTTCAAGCACTTAAGTCCCTGGGGAAAACATTTCTCATCCAAATCATACATTGTTTCTCAAAGAAACTTTCTGAGTTGTAATGAGATGGATATTTAAAGGAGAATCTTTCACCCGATTTCCTTCTGTGATTCTATTTTGACTCTTCCCTCTGTATTCATAATAGTTTAAATAGGGTGTTTCTCAAGCTTTATTAACTTTCTCCAATTTTTTTCCCACAATTAAGTAATTGGATTAGTCATGTGTTTAATGTACTTCTTAAATGCAAAGTTTAATTCAAGAGAAAACCATCACTTAGTACTAATGAAGAACCCATACCTCTTTTCCGATACTAAATGTAGCCATGTAAAACCACAGTGGATTTAGAAATGTTATACAGTCTATTCCTGCCAATTATCATTTTTGTCTTGCTAAAATAAAAAGCAGAAAATAATGTTGGATAAATTATAAAGATGTTCTAGCATCAAATGCGACATTTCTCCTTGATGCCATAGGAAGAATTAAAAGAGAATTGAACAGGAAGCAGCAACCTTAATGTGTGTCAGTGCCATTTAATATTTTATGAAATTCTTCCATCCTTAGAAAAAACACAGCACCAGATTTTAGCTCATTTCCCAGGTCTTCTTTGGAAATTAGTCTATGTTATTACTTACCATGCACTTGCACTTGGGTCTTCATGAAGCTTTGATTTCATCATATGTATGATAAATAAATATGATTTTATCTATCCATTTAAAAGACAAAAATGAAAATTTAAAAATGATGATAAAGCCATCAAATAGGTGACTTTATATTTAAATGACACAGTGAGGGCTGGGGGGATTATCCAGAAGGTAAAGTGCTTACTGCATAAGCATGAGGATCTGAGTATAGATCCTTAATTCCTAAATAAAAATAGGTCATGGCTGTTTGTTTCCATCTGCTACCTTAGAACTGGTGGCGGGGGGTGGGGTGCAGAGACAAGAGGATCTCCACCAGCCAGATGGACTTCAGGTTCAGTGAGAGACCCTGTCTCCAAAACATAAAACAAGGAGGAAGAGACATCAGACCTCTGGCCTCCAGGCCTCAACCTCTGTGGGAGACAGGCTTGAGTCTAGAGTGGAAGTCCTAATGACAGCCACACAGCAGGCCTGAGGCAATGACCCAACCACTGGAGCCACGAGGAACACCTTGTGATCATCGCTCCATCTGGCCAGTCGTAGGCTTGCCACTCCCTAGTCACCACTCCTTGAAATTCCAGGTTTTGGTTTATCTACAGCTTGCAGCACGTGGGCATAACAACAGCCATGGTCACATGATTTACTGGAACCTGGGCTGCCCATATATGGCATAGCCATTGTATCCTTGTTTGATTGGTCCAGGAACCCTATATAAGCTTGTAAATTCCTCAGTAAAATAGATCTGTGTCACTGAACCTGGTCTCCTGTGTCTGAATGCAGCTCCGCTGACACAGTCTCCTCACCAGCCCTAGGGTCTGGGATTGGGCAGCAGCTGTGACGACTGTGAAGGTGGACCTGACAGACGGCCGTAAACCTCAGCATGAATGAGTAAGTATATCCCCCACACAGTGAGATACTACAACTAGAGGGGTGGGGGGAGGATGAAGAGAAGAAAGGAAAAGGGAGTAAGAAGGGAAGGAGGGGGAAGGGGAGTACCCGCATTGATCTACATTTGTTCTTTGGTGATTATCGTCCTTTATTCTTGTTGAGTCATTAAGTGAGAGGAGTTTTTAAAATATGTTTATTGATTTGGGAATTTTATATAGTGTATTTCAATCATGTTCAGGCTTTTCCTCCTCTCATTCCAACCCTAGTATCACCCCAAATTAATATCCTGTATTATTATTTATCATTTTTTATATAGAATCTAATCTGTGTTTCCCAAGTGCTCTTGGATGTGGGTCTATCCCATGGAGTCTGGTCAACCTCAAAGACAAAACACAAGTAAGAAAAATTGACTCTCCCTTTCCCAACATCCATCAAGTTGATGATCTTCACCTTAATTCCCCAATATCTGTTTTTGTGGAGCACACTAGAAATAACGGTCCATTGAGGACTCTTATGCTATGACTGTTGCTTCTACAAGGACAGCCAATATCTGTCCATTACAATTAAAGTATAGCAATTAAAGGGTGTCTTAGGGGAAGCAAGCATAGTCATCCATTTAAACTCAGAAGGACTCTTACATTAGGATCTAGCATCACCAGGTTTAGCTCAAATGGAGCTGTAGGAAAGCCAACATTCAAACACTAACTCCAAGTACTAATCAATGAAGAATCTTTGTTCTTTTTCTGAAAAATGCTTATTTTGTTTTAAAGTGAAAAGAGAAGAATTTGTTGGCATTTTCAAAATAAATTCGTCAGTGAGCAGACATTGTTGGAAGAAGGCAAGTGACTGAAAGGGACTGACAGGTAGTTTCTTGGTGATGTTTGGTTTAGATTGAATCACGTATATGATGGTGGTCTCACAATATTCTATTGCCTCCTGATGTTGTAGTTGTCTTGGTTTGTGTAGGCATACTCCTTGATATTGTCAAAAGAACAAACTTGCCTCATGGCAGGTTTACCTCCTCCATCATGAAGTGACACCTGACAGTATAATTAATATTTGATATGTCTTATCAGAGAACGCTTAATCTTTTCTTTTCCTCTACCATCACCATCACCACCATCACCATCACCATTATCATCTGATCTCTATCATCGTCACCAACATCATTGTCACCATCATCATCATAATCATCATTATCACCACCATCATCATCTCTATAATCACCATTACCACCATCATCATTATCATGATCATCATCACCACCATTACTTACCTGTGGTTTGGAGTCTTGGAGAGAACCACAAGGAACACTGAGATGACTATCACCTTGATTTTTTGAAATATACTAGTTTATCATAACTGCTTGCTCCATTAATATCACACTAGACTCATATCCTGAAAAAAAAAAGGCCTACTGACATAAAGGAAATGATATGCGAAATACTTTTATCAACTACTGTCAATGTCTTTTGGATAGCTATTGATTTAAAGAAGAGGGGTGGAAGTATAGCTTAGTGGCAAAGAGCACATCTATACACCTCTTCTATAGCTCCATGAAGCTCTGGGTTCAACCCCAAGCATAAAATTTAAGTAAATAAGTCCCACACAATTTGTTCTTAGTTAAAAGGTCTTCAGGAAGCATAGAACTGTGGTATAACTCTGGACACCTGTGTTCTCCCAGTAATATATTCACCATGATAGACTTATTTTGCAAAAACCACGCTTATCTTTATTTTAACTTCAATTCAAGGTGAATTATGAGAACTACATTTCAGGTAGCAGACAGATAGATAATTAAATCTGTAAAAATAAATCTAGGTCATAATAATAATAATAATGCTTAATGTCAAAATTTATAGAACATGAGTCAGTCTAAAGTTTGGATGGTATTTTTTTCTTTATTTGTGTTTTTTATGTGTATGACATTTTGCCTGTGTCTATGTAAGTACACCCCTGCATGCAATGCCTACAGATGCCAGAAGAGGGCATCAGAGCTCCTGGAACTGGAGTTATGGATTGTTGTGAGTTGCTGTGTGGGTGCTGGGACCAGAACCCCAGTCTTCTGCAAGAGTAGGCAAAGCTAGTAACCACTGAGGCATCTCTCCATCCCCTAGAAGATATTTTCAAATAATTATCCAAGAAGCATTTTCACAAATATTATAAACCCACCCAAAAAATGTATGAAGCCTACATTTCTGAGAAATAAGTTTTGTTTCACATTTATTTATTTATTATTTATTTTGTGTGCATATAGGGTAGGCCCGTGTGCCATGATTTGTATAAATAAGTCAGAGGAGAATTTGCCACAGTCCGTTCTCTCTTTCTACCATGTGGATCCTGGGGATCCAACTCAGTTTGTCAGGCTTAGCAGCAAGCATCTTACATGGCTGAGCCATCTTGCTGGCTCATCTGAGATTTTAGAAGACCTCATCCCAAGGAAATTCTCATGAGGGTTAGAGGACACCCAAGAGATTTTGCCGATGAAAATGGAGGTATGGAAACTCTTCATCTCACTCCTCACGCTGCAAGTGGTCTCCCAATTCTCACATCTTATTTCTCTCAAAAATCCATTACAAGTACCTAATTACCAAATTTGATAGTTCTCCCAGTGTTTCTACACATTCTCCTGAGAAGCTTCTGAAAATTAGAATGTACAATGTCTGTGAATAAGGGAAAGAAGACTAACATATGTTCCTTCCCTCTAAAGTACCCATATTTAATGTATTACTTTCATACCATTTTTCCAGAAGCAAGAAAACATAGTATTAAATAAACATTATTAACCTTTAATATAGTTATATATCATTATGCCTACAAAGCTGTTTCCTGGTCAGTGATATATCTGCTTTGAATCATCCTCCTCTGCAGCTGAGAATTTGGGAAATGAACTGATAGTAATTGGGCTTCAGTCTTGGGACAGACAAAGGCAACTGCACACAGTCATTCAAGAATCATCTGATGCAGCTTTTGTTTTTCACCGTGGTCTATGAAAATGTTGAGGTCAAGCATGACTTTAGTGTTCTGGAGTCAAGCATCCAATGGATCAAGGAGACACACTGATATGCTCAGAGAGTAACACTACGGTCTGATAGTGATGACTGGTTTTATCCACAGCTAAAATTGACATGAAGCATTTATTCCAATGCACAAATCTCCTGATCATGTAAAATGACAGAGCTTTCACCAAGGTAGAAACAGCAAACACCGAAGCTCTGCAGCTAGCGAGCTGATAGGGGAACGATACGTCTACAAACCAGGTTATGTTCTATAATAGCCATTTGACTAATGATTGGGAAAGAGCAAGTGTTCCTCAAGGCTTGAGAGAAGTAAACAAATCTTAAATACTGGATTTATTATTTTAATTAGTTAATCCTCCGACATGGAGGGGAAGCTCTGGGGCCAAACCAAGCTAATTGCATATGTGGGTTGACAAAAGACTGAGGAGTTAATTAAAATACCCCAAGGATAAGCAGTACTTGAGATTCTACCCATGGTGGGAGAGGAAGGAGGAGGCACCACAGTAGGCAGTAAAGCCTTGTGTGCCCTGGAAAACCAGGCAGCATCTGTGGGAACATTGTGGAGATTTCTGTGGGGTTCTCCAGTGAACACATTGTAAGTGATAACTGGTCAGAATGGCAGAGCCTTGTGCCCTATATAGTCCTAGAATATCCCTGCTAGAAATGGCACAGAAGAAACTCTAGGAAGTATAACTAAACACATTGTTGGGCTTTCCTCTTTTTTAAAAAAAATAATGTTTCTATTTATTTTTCAAAAATTTAATTCATATATACAGTGTACAACTGTATACAGGCAATATACAGTGCAACTCCCTACCATGCCTGCATGGGTTTGGGGCCATCTACTGGGGAATTATCAACCTACAAGTGGGCACACCCCTTGACTCTCCATCCTTTGACAGTCATCAACTGCTAATGGCTACTCAGCTGGGGATAGGATGCTGACCACCCAAACCCCCGATCCTGGACTTTTTAGCTGGCTTAATCTTATGCAAGTAACCACAGCTGCTGTGAGTTCATGTATGCAAGAACCACGTCATATCCAGAGGTAGCATTTCACAGAGCTCCCCATCCTGCTATTCCATTCTTTCCACCCCATCTTCCATGATGATCCCTGAGCCTTGGATTAGGGTAGTTTCATTGAGATGGCCCATCTGTGGCTGGCACTGGCAGTCAATTATTCTCAGCAGTTTGACCAGTTATGAGCCTCTGCATTAACTGATCCCCACTGCAAAAAGAAGCATCCCTGACCAAGATCAAGAGCAGCAGCAGTCTATGGGTATAAACATAAATATTTAGAAGACAGTTTGAAAATGTGACCACTTAGCAAAACAACATAGGCCCTCGAGGGCCTATGATCTTTCCCATCATTGGACTGTCCTCTTGGTGTGAAGTCAAAGACACAACCAGAACACCAACAAATAGAGATCCATTATTTATAGCAAGGAAGAAGAACACTGATATTATTTATAAAGCAAATCTCATCCTGAAGAGGAAGGAGGAGCTTTATTCATAGTCTATACACATTCATATAAGTAACTACATGTAGTGTAGAAACATTTGCGAGCATGCTCTGTTTAAGGGCACTGATCACGTATTTAAAAAATTGCAAGTTGGCTGGCACATTTCTGTGCAGTTGAAGGTGGTAGAGCATATGTTGAAAAAGGGATGATGGTTACATGAATACTTCTGGCATGCTCAGCTTAGTATTATACTGAGCCAGGTTTATTCTAGGTCACCTAAAATGAGTCAGAGAGATTCAATGATCTTGGCTAGGTCTTCATGAGAGTTTCCAGTAAGTTTTAGCTGAAATAAAAGAACTTGGAAGATACGTTCACACTCTCTTGAAGAGATAGCAGGGTCTACCACCTGTAAGTGGTACATAAAGACCTCACTTGGCGGCTAAGAAAAGCTCCTTTATTTCTGCCTGGGAATTAAGTCAGAGAAGAACCAGGGCTCAAAAGGCTCTGTAACAAGGACAGACAGAATCTACCAGCAAGACCTCTGCATCCATTTCCTCATTCTCTGCTACTCATTAAGCAACATGTATACACCTTGAATCTTACAGTATTTCAACAAATGAAAGACTGTTTATTTCTCTTAGCAAATCTGCATTTACCAAAAGGTTTTTTTGTTTTGCGCTCCTACTATGTTTCAAATGCCAAAAACACTTACTAAAACGGTAAAACATATTTCTCTCGACAATGCCACAGGAGAGATTTCATTCTAAACTGAGTTCAGTGCTTCAGAAACAAAGACAGGAGGCTTTCACATCCTAGTGTGTACAAAACAAAAATAGAAAGCACAGGAAGGCGTTTGATGTAATTAGGACACCTGCATTTGCTAATTGGATCTTTTTGGAATCAAGCCCCTATCCTGCTGCACAGACTGGGACAAAGGGACCCTTCATTTTTGATGATTGCTTTAAAGGGAAGACTTCCAACTCCTCTGCAAAGATATTCCCAGGTTAAAACTGGGAAGAACCTAGGAGGATCTCACTTCAGAAGAGGCAGAAAAGAAATTACAGTATTGAATTTTCTAAAGGAGATGCTCAAAGAAAAAGGATGGCCTCGACTTATGGTAAAATTTGGCTGAGAAAAACAAAGAAACAAGAGTTGAACTTTATCCCTGAGAATCCCAAGTAGGTTGTGATTGGTACACTGGGGGCAGAGCTTTCAGCAGATACGGGCTTTCTAGAATTTAATCTAATGTCCAAGATGGGGATCGACAAACCAGAATAAATCTATGATTCTTGCAGGCCTCATGGAAAACAGAGCCAGAGAAACCTGGCCAAGGTGTGGACTAGAAGGGAAGTAATGAGAGCTGTGAAAGGAGCAAAGGACCAGAATACAAACCGGGCTTTTAAAGTGCTTTATAGAGAGTACTGGGGCTTAGTTTCATCATATACAAATTTAAGTTGTTCAGATTCTTCTCTGTGTGTGTGTATGTGGAGAGAGAGAGAGAGAGAGAGAGAGAGAGAGAGAGAGAGAGAACATGAATGACATGGCATGTATGTGGAGGACAGAAGAGAAGAGAGAGATTATATTTACCTTGGTAAATCAACTAGTCAATTTGGAAACAGATTATTTCCAAATTCAAATGGAGAATGAGAGAATAAAATCTCCTTTGTTCTCTCTTAGTTTCAGTCCACCAAGACCCTCAGCCTCTGGAGGTCTCATTATACTCTAGCATTAGAGGATTTATAACATTTGCTGATCTATCCCTTAAATGCAAGCCAACAACTTCTGGCTTCCATGAAAGACACAGCCATCTGTCCAGTGCTTATGGGGTCCTCTGAGCAGGATTTACCAGGAGTCAGTATGTTGTCCTTCCCAGTGGTATCTTCCTAATCAATATGGACCCCAAGAGGAAAGGATGCTATTCTAGTCATATAAAGAAGGTCCCTCCCAAAGTAAGGAGCCAAGGGAGAAGCCATAGCAACAGGAAAGAGAAGGTCATTGTTTTGCTAAGGCTTGAAGACTGGGAAAGGAATTTCTGAAGCCAACACCTGGGAAGATGTGCTGCCTGCAAGCTGTGGGTAGCCATGGTCTTGTGCTGAAGTCCTAGTGAGAGGAGAGATATTCTGAAGAGAGACACTTGTGTCCTTCCCCTTTGCCAACAGACAATGGTGAATTTTTTACTTTTGAAATTAGTATGTTGAACATAAATGCAATGTTTGGAGCTCGAAGCTGACCTCCAAAGAAAAGATTTAAAAGGCTTTGTCTGCTCTATACCTGCCAAATGAATGGCAAAGATTCTGCCGGATTCAGAGTGAGCGGGACAGCTACATCCCACAAAACCCACCTATTTTCTCTTCCAAAATGATAGATCTTCAGGACCCCATTTTGGGGGCCTGAGGAGATGGCTCAGTGGGTAAAGTGCTTGCTGCAAGAGTATGAGGACCTAATGTCCTATCCCCACATGAAGTCAGACAGTAGCACATGCACCTGTAATTCCAAAAGTTCTGTAGCAGGTTGGGAGACAAAGACAGGAGGGTTCTGGGAAGCTTCCACGACAACCAGCCAGGTGCATGCAGCAGTGAGCAGGAGATGTCAAAGTGGATGTCAAAGGAACGACACCAGAAGCTGTGGTCTGACTTCCGCAAGCATGTCGTGGCACTTGTGCACCTGTACTCTCACACATACACGCAAAAACAGAGACTGTGGGTGGATTTAGAAGGACCCTGTTTTCCTCAGGATGGACTTAAATTAAAAATTAAAAAACACAAAACATTCTGTATGTTACAAAGAACAGAGGCAGGCTGGGGCCCTTTTTCCCAGGAAAGGAGTGGCTTACCTGTCTCATAAACTAGGAGTCGGTTTCCATGGGTTTTGGACAAAACACAAATAAATAAATTTTTCTTTATTCATTTCTGTTTTCTAATTTCTTTGGATTAAAGGGACACTGAGACAGCAAGTTTATGGATCTAAGCTCCCAGTCGTAGCAGCATGACTATGCAAAACCAGGGCAGAGCTCTCCTGAAGCATGAAGAAAATGGGAGAACAGCTGTTTATCTCCTCTTGCAGACCAATGCTTCTCACTGGAGGCTGTAACAGATGAGAAGTCCATGCACACAGCTACCTTCAATACAGAGAGATCAAACCATCCTGAACTGTTGGTGTTGCTCAGTCACTCTTTATCATGTGGATCTGAATTCTCCTCTGCTGCATCATTTTCAAGAAAGTCAGCTGTAGGTGGAGACCCTTGTACCTAATCAGTTTCACATCCTTAGTGGAAGAAGAGGATGGACCAGGGAGAGAACAGACAGCTAGACAGACAGAGGGAAATGGAGATTAAATCCTTCTTTCTTACCAGGTTTGGCAACAACCTGGGTCTGTATCTCACAATCTGTAACCACATGTCTGTCTTTGCTGAGGCTCACATTGCCCCAAGGACAACAGCGGCTAACTCATTGGGCCCAGATCATAGCATTCTCTGGAGGCCTAGGTCTGTGTCACTGAGTCTGTGGATGTTTGGCCCGCTAAACTCAGGATGCTCCCAGAAGAGAAAGGAAGGATACAGTCCAAGCAAAAATAAAAGCTGGATACCGGAGCCCACCCCTGTCCTGAATGACTGTGATCAGCTTGGGTTGATATATACATAACTGCTACAAGTAAAGATTTCATCTCAGAAGTATGGAATGACAGGGGTGGGGCTGCAGCTCCACAGTGTCATACCTAGCAGCCTGGGGAGTCACCTATCTTTTAAGGACTACTGGTTCCTTGGCTCCAACCCAGTAAAGATGGTCAGGGAAAGTCAATATAAAGCAGAGTTTCATATTGGGGTTTATTAAAAGACGTGTTTAATGTACATTTTAGTGATGAAAATTAGATAAAGAAGCATTCAAGGGAAAGTGGGACACACCTCAGAGCATGGGTGTGGGTTTCTGAGAAACAGTCACATTTCATTGAATTACAATAGCAGTATATGCCATTCTGGTGGGGTTGGAAGCTATTATCCTCAAAGGGTTGTTAAGGAACCTAAGTGGAATCATAGTGTAGATCCTGTCAAGGGGCACCTGACAAAATGACAATCAATAGAATAAAGCTGTAGATCACAGGGATGCAGGAAGGTTATACATCTTCACTGTAAAAGTCAACAGTCTTCTTTGAGACTCCCAGAAAATGCCCTGGAAAAATGAATGAGGGCCTGCATAAGGTCATATACCAGGACTTAGCTTGAGTATTCATACTTGTGGAGGCCACAGGAGATGCTGGGTGTCCTACTCTTTCATTCTTGACATTATTTCCTTGATACAGAGTCTCCTGCTGAACATGAATTAAGGCTGGCAGCCAGTAAGCCCATCTATTCTGGTTCTGTCTTCACCCCCTATAGCCATGGTATTTCAGGTCTGCACATGGCCACACATAGCTTTTCATATCGATGCTGGGTATTTGAACTCAGGTCCTCATGGTCACACAGCAAGCACTGTTACCCACAGAGCCATTGCGATCCCTAGCCCCAGTTGTGCTGAAATTCTTGCTTCTTAGCCGATGGGAGGCTTCAACCAGACCCAGGATGAGGGACTCTCTTCCTTTCCCTTGGGCACCCAATTTTTTTTTAATCTCTAACCTTTCTTACAGAGACATGATATGTCTCTTCAGAATTCATCTGAATGAGTTTCATACACTTTGGGGGGTTCCCCCCAAGGAAGTGATGCTTTCAGTGTCTGTGGTTATGCCTGATGGAATCTGTAATTGAATGTGAAAGTCTGGCTCCATTTTATCCATGTTCTAATGTGATGAACACAGTCTAGAGTTGTAGAAAAGTGCAGAAGTTTAGTTTCCCTCACGGGTTTAGGAAGACATTCTCTACTGCAAGGGTAAAACTCCTGGATATGGAGAGTGCATGTGCACTGTGTATAATGAAAGGTAAAATCCTAACTCGGGCTGAGGCAGCTTGCTAAGGGAGCGGTCTCCACTGACCAACAGCTTCCTGAACTCAGTGGTCACCTCATTCACTTTGTAGCAGTGTGAGAGCTAATTGTAGCTGCCGTCACCATGTCAGATGTGATACCTGAGACTCCTACCCTGGATCCAGGGTCATACACTGTTCCAAACATCAGGGTGTCTTGAATACTCATATGCTCTTTTGCTTAACCATACTAATCACACATCTTTGCAGAAGATATATAGTGAGCCTCTTATCTAACCAAGCATGAAAGAGAAAATCATTATGGGCCTCCTGATCATTGTCATGGACTATTTTATTTAATAACAACACATTCTCCATGAATGATTTAATACAAGGAGATGTGAAATAGGTCCATGTTTAGAAATCAAATTATTTAGTCAAAAAGTTCAACGTGTTACATACATTATGTGTTCAGCTCTGGCTGTTCCACACTGCCAAAGGGTGATTTCTGTGCATGACAGACAGAGGATACATTTTTAAAGTTCAAGTACATCAGATGCTTTATCATGGTTGGAAAGTGTGAACTGTTTATTTAAAATCCAATGAGAAATTTATCTTTGACTTTTCATAAAAGCAAGGGTAGATATGTGCTCAAAAATTTAGGTAAATGCTATTTTGAATAGTACAAATATTGTACCCCTGGATGGGATTATTGCATCGTGTATTTGAACATTAGCCAAGTAGATCTTACAGAATGCTCTTACTACAGTAAGAAAATTTTTTTTTAATTTTTAATTTATTTTTATGTTTATTCATGTGTATGTGTCTGAGATCCAGCATTTATGGTCATACCACACTGAACGTGCCTGATCTCATGTGTATGTATAACATGATAGTACAGGTGCGCCTTGAGGCCAGAAGAGGGTGTCAGATCCCCTTGAGCTAGAGTTATAGTGATTGTGAGTTTCCTGACATGGATACTAGGAATAGAAGTCAGGTCCTCTGCTAGGACAGCAAGTGTTCTTAACTGCTGAGCCACCTTTCTAGCCCCAAGACAAAATTGTTTCAACATGCCTACTATGTGCTAAGTCCTGTCCCAAGTTAATGTGATCAGTATAGAAAAATATCCCGGCTCTTGATCTGTGTTTAGTCAAGTGGAGACAGAGTTAATGCCTCTGCTAGTTAGTGACAGGAAGGTTAGCATTGCAATAGGAGATTTGAGAGACTTGAACACTTCAGTAGTGGCAAAACTCAGAATATTGTGAGTGGAGGAAGATTCTTCTTAGAAACCTAGGGTTAGGTCAAGACTTAAGGGTGGTTAAAATGACAAGCAAATGAAATAAAGCATGGTCTACAGGCAGATACAGTATGGAATGTCAGAGGTCACTACTGTCCTGTATATACACTATCAGGGACTTCTCAGTCTGCTCTGACCACCTTCAAAGGACAATAACTGAAATTTTGTGCCTTTCTGGATCTTAAACTTCTGGATGCTGACCTGTCAATGTGCAGGGAAGGACAGCCACCCTAGACTGATGCTTGTTAGGGAATCTAATTTTTAGCCTTTTGCACTGTGACCTTGTAACTCACTTTGGTCTATAAAATAAAGTGGAAATGGAAATTTCCCTTTAATAGCTCAGGTCTCAGGGCATCTTGAATGTTTCTGCCTCTTCTCTTGGAATTAACCCTCTAGGCTAAAATAAATGTGTGCTAGCCCTCTCTGGATCAAAGACTAGGGGAAACAGAGCTCACTTGCCACCTCTAACCACAGACTTCCAGCCAACCTTTGGATAGGAGCCAGCCACGCATGTGAATGAGCCTCAGACAACACAGGAAAAATCATGGTGCTACTCCAGCCCAGGTGGGTACAGCTGTTCAGTTGGCACAATGTCTTATAAACAGTGATAAATGGGAATTGTAATTCACTGAATGTTGGGGCTATTTGATACATGGTTTTATTCTGGTGATCAGTTACCACATATGTAGTATTCTTTGAATTTTAATTGGCCTTCCTGAATAGTTAACAAGCATCAGATTCACTGAAAGCAGTACACCCCCTTGCCTTCTTCCTGGCCAACAGGAAACCAATAGGATTCCTCAACCAATAGGATAATGCATGAGGAATACCCATAGTAGACATGACACATTGTGACAGTTACTTTTGCATTGTTGTGACCAAATACCTGGGAGAAACGCCTCAATGGAAGGAATGTTTATTTAGGCCCATGGTTCCAGAGAGATTTCAGTCCACCATAGCAGGGAAGGTGTGGCAGAGCAGCTCTCTCCTTGGTGGCAGAATTGTGTAGTGGGAGCTTTTTCATATGGCAGCTGATTAGGAAGCAGAGAAAGTAGGCCAGAACCACAGACAGGCATAACTTTCAGAGGTTCTCCTCCCCTAGTGACCAACTTTCGGTGGCCCAGCACCATCTCATAAAGACTCCACAGCCTTGAAGATTTATCCATAAGCTGAGAACCAAACACTCAAAACAGGAACCTGTGGGGACACTTCAGATTCCAACCATAACAGACTCAAAAATAGCCAACAGTACAGGAAAGATTAAAAACACAGCACATTGTGAAAGCATACTGCTTCTTACAGTCATAGAGGGAAGTCCAAAATAATACAACAATAGTATAGAGACAATTCTTACAGAAGGAATGCCCTCAGCCTTCCCATCCATACTGCGTAGTGTGCAACTGGCCATTATCTTGACAAAAATAACCCATCTGGCAGGCTTCCTCCATCAATAGCAGTGTCCACAATCAAAATGAAACCGTTCAATAATGCAGGCCTGGTTTGCTCTATTGCTCTGAATTCATTAGGAACTCACTCAACACACCTAAATTCTAGACTTTAAAGGACAACTTTTCTCTCTAAGTATTCTAAACAAAATAGTCCAGTGTTGGGAAGAACAAAGCCAACCATTCATGCTTATTGTTAGCATCAGTTGAGATCCATCAGCAGCATTATTATCTATCCAGAGAAAATGTTAACTTAGACAAACAAGTAGCACTAGTGACATTAATTAAAGTCAGATTTCTCCCTGAGGTACCGCTCACACAGTTATTTCAGTCCACATCAGAGAAGACGTTTTCCCTTGGTCATTCACAGTAGAGGGTGGGGGGTTTTCCACCTCTCTAGGCACACCACACCTGCTGATCATCATTCCAGGTTTATTCTGCTTGGGTTTTCTCCTCACAACAGGTATATTTCTAAGAATCCACATGAAGTTGGAAACTACTTCCATACCTGCACCTTAAGAAAGTGAAGTGTAATGTAGGTGTGGGGCATTGTGTAGTGCCAGCACTACAAATCATAATCAGAGGTTGGGTGAGGGGCTGAGGACTTGAAAAAGGACATGTCAGCGGGACATTCGTGTGGAGAGAATTCCCTTTATTGCCAGAACAGCCTGCTATAAATATCGCTCTCCAGCCCAGTCAAAAAGTCCCAGACAAGTCAAAAAACACCAGGGCTCTGCCTCAGCTGCAGAGAAGCACAATAACAGGAACTTGTGGGTGGGTCATGTGGTACTGAGTGATCGGTAACTGTGGTCAACAGCCAGGGTGCAACCCAAGGTCAGGAGAGAATCAGGGGATGGGTTCCCACAGCTGCCCCTTATATTTAATATAAATAGGCCCCTGTCTTAGGTAGTCCAGGTCGTTAACGCATTATCTTACCCATCATGGAGGAACCTGCTCAGGCCTCACAAGTCCTCTGTCTTAGGTTGATATGCGCCCCCTACATCTTACCCGTCACTGGGTACCTATTCCTAGATCTTACCCGTCACTGAGTACCTATTTTTCTGTAGATTTCACCAAATTTGTGCTGAGAGATTCTCTGCTGATAGTATCAACAGCACCTGTCAGGTATACATACGGCTCTGAATTTGCCTCTTGCGTAAACGGCAAAGAAGCACCAAGGCTAGAACTGCAGTGCCCAGGACCAGGAGGCCTAGGGCAATGGATCCACTCCATTCCTTAAACAGTTTTCCAACTACATGGAGACCCTTTACAAAAGCCTCCCCGGACACGGGAGGAACTCTTGTTTCATTTATAGATATGATTTGTTGTGTCAGCTGACAAGTATAATTTAGAAATTGTGAATTTCATGGTCCTTGCAAGAACTTACTGAGCGCCTTCACAGCTACTGAGGTATTGCGCACCTTAGCAGAAGTGACACAGATATGGGTAAAGGTAGGAGAGAGGGCTAACATATGCATATCCCACAATGCATCAACTTGTTCCTGTAACAGAGCAGTTTGTTGAAGGATGCCCAGTTGCAATAAAGAATTTATCTTGCCCTGAGTATCAAGGGCCTGTGCCACCTGTCCCAATAGTTTGTCCACAGTCTCGGCCATGACAGCCGTTTGAGCAAGAGCTACTCCAGCTGCGGTGGCAGCTGCGGCAGATACAGCGACTATTGTGATGATTGCCGCAGTGATTCCAAAATCCCTCTTCTCCCTCATGAGGCGAACCGGGTAGCTGCCTGGCACATTGACCGGCATCGAGACAATGCCCGGGACCCATACCAGGATAGCCGAGCTTGTGGGACCCCAGCAGCTGCGCAGGTGGCACGTTTTCTCACTGCAGTTTAAGGTATTATTTATCTCTGAAAGAGAATCAGTGACTAGGAAGAAGAAAGGGGGAAACACGGAGGGGTCAGAAGAGGTGGTTATATTTTTACTATGCGTTGTGTTTTTAAACTGGAGGCTAGCCGCAAAGGTGGCAGAGGTATTCCATAAATATTGGTATTGAAATAACATGCTTACCTCACTACTAGAGGGACAGCATCCTTGCAGGCATAAGGTCCGCAGAGGAACATCCCTGCAAAAGTAGGGATTCCCCGCCCCCCCGTCATCATAGGGTTTCTGTAATGAAAGGGGGATGCTTGTGTGGTACTATTTTTAAATGGAAGCCGAGGTCCATACCACCAGAGGGGGTGGTCTGAGGTATTAAGTCACCAAGGCTCTTTGGTCACACAGTCATCCCATAATATAAGGACAACAACCTCAAACTGTAGGGGGCCAGGCCAATACCGAGGCCCCGGCAGAGGAGGTAAAGAAAAACTGGTGTAATTATGGTTGAAATTGATGGGACCCCATATTCCTTCAAGCCCAAGCACAGAGGCATTTGAGGAATTGGCCTGAAAGTCTCCGACTGACCAATTACTGAGGACAATGCAAGGCCCTAAGAGGGAGCTACTGCTATTAAGTAAAGAAATATTAAGAACCTTAGAAAAGCAGAGGGCATTGGAGAGATCAAAACTGCCTGTAATATTACCCATTTCTCAACTCACAGGTATAGCAGCCTTCCCTAATGTGTAGTTGGTACTGACCACCGTTGGCCAGACAAAACTGTCAATTTCCACTAGCATCAAGATTGGGGGATTCTTCACCAATGCCCATCTCATTTCCTGGCTGCCACTCCTCAGGAAGTGTAGACACAGCACACACACAGTGCTCAGGGACCCAAATAGGTTGTTCGGAATCCTGTGGAAAAACACAAACAGATCCTCAGGCCCAGGCTAATACTGGATCCAGGCCTCTCCAGTTTCCTGAGGAAAGATCCTTCCATTTGCCCACAGGCTGGCCCTCACGTAAGGGCCTCCAGTGCCGATCAGCGGCCGAGCGGTTTTGAGCATCCACCAAAAGTGTGAGGGCTAAAGTTGAATGAGGGGATGTTAAATGACCGTGCAGTCATTTGAGGCAGTGGCTTTTTACATCCTTAAGTTTTTCTTCAACATGTGCCAAAGCAAAGATCATATGGGAATAAGTGTCTATAGACACATGGACAAAACCTAATTTGCCAAAGGAGGGCACATGAGTGACATCCATCTGCCAAATATGATTGGGTAAAAGACCTCAAGGATTAACACCCTCTCATTTCCTCAACTTTCTTCATAGAACCCTGATATCCCGCTCTAAACTGCTCTCCTCGTCCTCAGAATCTCCGCCTGAGCACTCAGGGGTCCCAGAATCTTTCCCACCCTCAACCTCCCACCCTTGGAGTGACTTTTCAGGTTCCCCCTCAAAAGCCACTTTAACCTCGGCTAGTTGTTCTTTCACTTTCGCATTATCACTAAGGAGTGCATCCTGTACCAGTCTCCATAAAGAAAAGGTGGCTATAGGGATGCTCTCGGGGCCCTTTTCATGTAAGATTTTTCATGAATCCTTCTTGACCTCCTCCCAGTTGGGATATTAAGACCCCCAGAATATATAAACCATGGACTGCTCTGCTGTAAACCCTTTATAAAATCCTTAGCTGTGCATGTCTTAATACCAGTTCCCTGTTTCTTTAGCAGTTCCACTAACTGGTCTTCTAACAGATGAGTAGACCCTGTGGTCTCCATATCATCAATTCAACCCCTTACCTGCCGGCTGGCTCCCGGATGGTCCTTCAGCACTGTCCCTTCTTTCCCGATCTCGGTGGAACCTCCACTTTAGCGACCAGCAGTACAAATCGCGCTCGGAGGTCGGACAAGGGGCTGAGGACTTGAAAAAGGACACGTCAGCTGGTCATTCGTGTGGAGACAATTCCCTTTATTGCCAGACAGCCTGCTATATATATCACTCTCCAGCCCAGTCAAAAAGTCCCAGACAAGTCGAAAAAAACACCAGGGCTCTGCCTCAGCCTCAGAGAAGCACAATAACAGGAACTTGTGGTTGGGTCATGTGGTACTGAGTGTTCTGGTAACTGTGGTCAACAGCCAGGGTGCAACCCAAGGTCAGCAGAGAATTGGGGGATGGGTTCCCACAGCTTTGCTCTCTCCATCCTTCATGCTAAGGACAGAAGTGAGCAACCTGCAGGACCAAATGCTGCTGCTCTTTTTTTAGGTGCTTTGGAGACCTCAGACGTGGTTGGGTTGGCTGCAAGTCCCACAGGACAGAGAAAAAAAGGAAGCCTTCTTGAGAAGTCATTTTAGAAAATAAGACTAGCCACTTGAATTTTATATGGATGACCCTAAAAGAAGAAAATATTAGGTAAGATATTTCTATTAATAATGTTCTCATTGCTAGGGTAAAATAACTGACAAAAGCAACTTTAGAAAGGAAGGATTTATTTGGGCTTGACTTTGAGCGCAACAGTATACCATGGTAGAGAAGGCACAGTGCGAGTGTGAGGCAGCTGGTCACTCCTCTCTGCAGTCAGGAAGTAGGAAGAGATGAGGACTGATTCTCAGCTCACTTTCTCCTTTTAATTTATTCCAGGACCCCAGCCAATGGGACTGTGCCACCCACACCCACACATGTATATATGTATATATGCATATATGTGTGGATGCATTTAATAATGAATGTGTAAATTTAGGACAGCTAGATACTGTTGTAGTCTAGCTTTTTCTTGCAGACATAACATGGCCATTCTATCACCACCATGGAACAAAGATATCCTTGGCACTGTAGTCAGAGCAGTGAACTAAATAAAACAAGATGATAACTAGGCCCATGGTGGTGACTGTGCAACACGTGTATCATAGGCCCTCACCTGGGACTCCATCCACCATTTCCTCCTGCTTCCAACCTGCATAAGATCTTGGGAGCTGCAAGAGAATATAGGAGGTGGAAGGCTGCCCTTGTTAGCTTTGTCTGTAACTGGACATGGTCTAGAGTCATCCTAGAGGAGCAGCCTAGATCAAGTTGTCCTGCAAGCATGTCTATGGGGATTGTCTTGATTGTTAATTGATGTAGGAGGACCCAGCACACTGTAGACCATACCATCACTAGGCAGAAGATCCTGAATTGTATATGAAAGCATACTGAGTATAAGCCGATCTGCAAACCAGCCAGCAGGCAGCATCACTCATGGTTCCTGCTGTATTTCTTTGACTGTGAAGTGAGTTTCTTGATTAGAGGTAATGCTGTGAGGCTAGCAAGTTCCCACCCCAACCTGAGGCTTCAAGGTCCTACCCCAACTTCCTTCCACATCCAACACACTCTGAGTCTTCAGATCCCATCCACACCCCTGCACACTATGAATCTTCACATCCTACCCATACCCCAGCACTCTCTGAATCTTCTGGTCTCCTCCACACTCTTTCTACCTATTAGGACTCAATAACAAATGAATTCCAACTGATGAACACCACATTCCCAGGTGCAGAGAACGTCTTGTGCATGTATGATGGGGAGCTTGATGCACAGAAGGGAAGTCACCCTGGTCCCTCCCTCCTGACCCATGACCAGATGGCCTTGGAAACTTATTTATATTGATGAATATTTATGAAAGCTGCCACTTCAATTAAAATATAAAAGCCTCATGCTAAACTAATTTGTCTGAGGAAACAGACATGCAAACAACCCCACATGCGTTCTAGAAGATAAAATGAAGGGCAGAGGTTGCCTTTATTTATAGCCACAGGAAATACTGTAGCCATTGAGGATTTAAACAAGGGATATAATGTAAAAGCATTTCTAAAACATGACATTTTGGAAGCAGAGCTCCCATCCTGGCTTGCTGGTCTCAGTCATTAGGGTAGGGAATAGCATGGGGCAACTTTGAATCTTCTCAGAGATGCTCTTCCAAAGGACTTCTCTGTCCCAAAGGACAATCTTGTTGGTACATAAGTACCACCTCTGCTTTTACTCAAACACCATGAAATTCACAGTTTGCCCAGGCAGCCTAGTCCTTTGATTCTATCTAGAGATATTGAAATTCAATGGGTACCACCAGACGGGCCCCAGGTTCTTGGGTCAGGAACAAGAAATTAGATAAAGAGACATATGGTTTGTAAAAAAGCAAAACGAGAATTTACTAAGACAGGATACACATGCCAAGTAGGATGCAGGCCAGAGCAGAGAGTTTAGTATCTCAGCCAATCCTGCCGTACAAAGAGTTAGGGCTTTTATGTAACATAATGCAGGCTTTGGGGTCATTTGCATATTGCAGGCTTTTTTTGCACACATTGTTTATGTTCCATGTAGATCTACATACAACTTCATGCATAGTAGGTCTCATTAACATCTTAAATTTCCTCCGAGATGAGTATTTTAGTCTTATAAAAGCCACAGATCACCTCAAGACACCGAGTGCCTCTGCACCTCTCAGTGACAGGATTTCCGCAGACCTTTTTGTGTGTTTGTGTGTGTGTGTGTGTGTGTGTGTGTGTGTGTGTGTGTAATCTTCCCCAGGTTGTTCTTTTCATATGCTAATTGTGTGTAGTCTTAGCTAGTTTTTTCTTTTCGTATGTTAATTTTGTCACCTTTGTGTAAAGCCCCCCAGATCTCACCTCAGCCCTGTTTTCCTGCCTCAAACCCTCAAACCCAGTTTAAATGCAGCTTGGAACACAAAACTTATCCAAACCATACCTCTTCAAACATTCATTGTTGATGGATAAACAAATATGAATATTCACAAAGAATAGATGACTGAATTAACTTGAGGGCTTCTTTCCTTCAGCATCCCGTGGCTTTCATGTTGGTTTTCCAGCCTGACTGTGTGTTTTCATATTGGAAAAGCTGAGTAATGAGAATGAGTAACACAGAAGGGAGGTGAATCCAACAGGAGCTTGGTGAGGTGGGATGGAAAGGCAAGGAAAGTTACGTGGACTTGAGAAAGAAAAGAACCACTCACTTAGAAATCTGGCGAAGCCACTCTCTAGTCTCCAGAAGAGAAGCACAGTTATCACCACCCTAAAGTCTTTCTTCCTATCTGCAAACCTGCAGTTTTCTAAGAATCTCACTAGAAACCCCATTTGCAGAGAAATGGCATGCACTAAACCCCTGTTTAACTCTAGTGTCTTCTGGTTTTCCCTTATCAGAGTATAACTCCATATGAGGCATTTCTAGAGCTATGCTTTAATCTTAATAATTATTGAGAGAGAGAGGGAGAGAGAGAGAAAGAAAGAGACAGAGAGAGACAGAGACAGAGACAGAAACAGAGAGACAGAACATATCTTAATAACCTTTTGAGGTATAACTTGAGAGCTACCAAAATTGTGTATTAGCTAATTCTAACACACTAACAACTATCCCATGAGGCGTCCATGCTCACACCTTGTATGTCTTACTCTTTGTCGCTCAGTCTGGGGAACCCATACCCAAACCTGGTTATGTCTTATCTTTCCTGAATGCCTGTCTTTCTCCTAATCCCTGTACTTAAGCTTATACTAAAATTATCTTTAGTAAAATCTCCAGTGCTTCTTCAAACTGGCTGAGACTAAAACTTCTTTCTGCATGTAAGCCATGAATCCCACTTTGACTTGAATTGAGATCTCTAAAAGATTAGAAGAACTCCTCAGGCTATAAGGATAACAGTGTCAGGCTCCATCTGTCCCCTACTGCTGACATTGGGACTTGTGGTATGTGGAACTTTTAAAATACACATATATTTTACATGAAATGGAATATGTTATAGTCTGGGGCAAGAGTAACTGGACCCAGACAAGTAACAGAAAAGGATATTCTCTCTAATGGGTCTTGTTCGAACAGATCTTGATGTTCTCTGTAATTAAATTTGCACTTTATAAAGGTTTTGTTTGGTTTCCTGAGGAAAGTAGAGAACTCTAGGTTAAGTCCCAAGTCTAAAATCAGCTCCCACAATTCTATTGCAGTTTTGTTAAGAAAATAAAATCAGCACAGCCAAGAGATATTTGCAATTAACACTTTGCACTACTTATAATCCCCAGGAGGTAAGAACAACCTAAATATCCATCAATACATAATTCATAAAGAAAACGTGGCACATCTAGATAATGGAATATTATTCAGCTACTGTGCAGGAAGAAATTCCATCACGTGTGAAGGTATGAAGGGAACTGGAGACAATAAAGATAAGACCAGGAGATAGAAACTGGTCAGGTAGGGCAGGGACTGAAAGCAGCAGTTCCAGGAATGCCCTTGCTTGAGGCCAGCAATGCCAGAGGAGAGTTGCCTATTCTCTCTTACCTCTGCCTGATCCCTGTGGGAAGGATGACTGAAACTGAGAAAGCTCCTAGACACCATGTGCTTGAGCCAACTGGACTGACCAGCTCATTCCCCTCCTTGGGCCCCAGCTTCTGCTGTAAGTACCTTTAAAAGCCCCTAGACCAACAGTTTGATGGTAGCCCATTCCCAGAGACCTATTCATGTTATACAGGATCTCTGCCTCTTCTCTTTCTCTTAAGATCCCAACTGTGAATCTATAATAAACTTCTTTCTGATACCCACCCTCTGTGATCCATACTTTCATTCTTTTAATTTATGTAACAAGATGAGAAACACTCAACACCCTGACTACTGAGTCAAAGCCCTCCTTCAGTCTCAAAAACAGCCCACTTTATGTTAAGTGAAATAAACCAGGCACAGAAAGATAAATACTGAATAATCTCACTTATATGTGCATCTAGTAAAGTCGATTTCATCATATTGAAGAATAAAATAGAGCTTACCAGAAACTAGGAAGAGTAAGTGGGACTAGAGGAGAAGAAAATGGTCAACCGGTGCTAAGTTACTGATAGATAAGGAGAGTGATTTCTAGAAATCTATTACACACTGGAGTGACTACAGCTAACAGCAGTGAAATACATATGTTTCAAATTGGTGGAAGGGAAGATCTTAAGTATTCTCACAGCAAAGGAACAGCCAGTGTTGAAGTTGCAAGTTGGTTTCTAAGGGACATTGCATCCCTGGAGGTAGGAAAGGGGCTGAGTTGAGCTTCAGGTGGAAATTCTCTTTTAAATAATTAGCCCTCATGAAGTCTGTTCCAAATCCAATACTGTCAAGATCATAGGCATGGAGACATTATGTCTCTGTGGCCATTTACCCTACTTTATTCAGGAATGCAAACAAGTCTGACTTCAAATCTTTGAACAATGAACTGCTCTCTGTAAGAGTATGCATATTATTAATGCATATGGTGACTATATTCAAGTTGACTTGGAACAACAATAGAGTTTTTCCTTAGTTTTTTTGGTTTTTCTTGCTTTTCTGCTGTAATTATTAATAGTACTCCTTTTAATTTCAAGTTACAGAGGTCAAAATCATCAACTACATGCATGCTCAATTTAGGTGGTAGTTTTCCAGGTGGCAAACTGGTGAGCTGTCCATGGTCCTGTCCAGGAGACAGGATGTCTGTGGTTTCACACCTGGTCTCTAAACACTTGATTTTCCATTTCCATTGTCCATTACTGATGTTCACCTTACTATTAATGAGCATCTTTCCCAGTCCTGTGAAGCCTGTAGGGTATCTGGTAAATAGAGCACACCCATTTCTCTTAAACTTCACCATGTCTATTCTATATCTATGCCTTTGCCATTCTCCCTATACCTCTTTAAACCACATTTATGAGTGTTCAATATTTATAAAACCTCTGTCCTATTCACTAAATAATTTTTAATGGATCTACAAAAGTTGGTTTATTTTCAGGAGATCTTATATTATGAATAGAAAATTGCTCTTACTTGTCATAATCAACAATCATAGGAGCGCTGATCCAGGAAAAACACGGTGATGTTATTAAATCACATACAGAGAGTGTTCATAGAAAAGGCTCTTGAAATGAAGCTGGCTCTACTCTTAATGAAAGGGGGATTAAAAAGCACTCAAGTGATGTTTTAAAAAAAAGCCCCCAAATGTCAAACTAATTGTTCCACAAGGATGCACTGAAAATGGAATGGGAATCATTTGGCAGCTCAGTGTTATTCAATGGCATAATTACCAGCTAATAATCCCCTGAAATAAAACCAGTAATCACAACCAATTCTGTGCAGAATACTGAGTTTGAACACACTCATCTTCAACATTGAAATCCAGAAGTAATTGTCTGGTGGGGCACTTTCACAATTGAATTCTAATAAGCAAAATTAATCCACAGTTTGCTGTGTGGCACTTAACAGATGTCATGTGGATGTTCACCACTGTGGTAGAAATCACAGTTTCTACTATAACAGAGGGTCAGAGGGTCATGTGTCTGTCCTGATTATATAGCTGAAAGCATTGTGAGTTTTGTGAAGTGGTCTGAATATTCAAGCTTTATTTTTTCTTTGGTAAAATCCAATCTGAGGTCCATGCCTGATTGTCAAGTTTTTCCCAGGGGTCTTAAGTTCTGTTAATGTACTTCAGGGACATGATTTGGATAGAGCCCCTGCTCACCTTCATCAGAGTAATAACATGTTTGGTGATTCTACACACTGGTTAAGAATCTGCCCAAGATTTCACTTAATGAAGAATATTTCAAAACCTTTTTGTCCCTAGTGGACTATTGTGGTTTGGATATGAAATATCTCCTTCAAGGGGCTAAGGAAATGGCTTTGTCAGTAAAGTAGTTGATACTCAAGTATGAGGACCTGAGTTTAATCTCTAGCATCCATGCAGAAAAGCCAGTCTTAGTGGTTCATGCTTGTCCCTGGAGAGGCAGAGCCAAGAGAATTCCTGGGGGTTTCTGACCAACCAATCTAGCCAAATCAATGAGCTCCAGGTATAATGAGAGATCCTGTTTTGGAGAGGGTTTGAGGAAGAATCTTGATGTAAGCCTCTGGCCTCTACAGACATGTGCATAAATGTGCATTCACATCTGCACACACAAGAATGCGTATACACATGCACATAAAATAAATATATAAACAAAATTTAAAAGAAATATTTCTCTCGAAAGCTCATCTATTACCGACTTGGTCTCAGGGGCAAGCAGGTTCATAGTTGGCACTTTGTGGAAGTGGTTGGATCATGAAGGTTCTGACTTCAGGAGTGGCTAACCTATTGATGGAGCTATAATTTGATAACCTCATTAGGAAGTGATGAAACTGTTAAAGAATGGTATCTCAGGAAGTTGAAGGCAGGCTTTGTGGGGCGTGTCTTGTCCCATCCCTTCTTTCCAGTCACATTCTCACTCTGCTTCCTATGTACCATGAGGTGAGCACTTTCTGCCACAAGCTTCCACTGCTGTGATGTGATATTCTGCCTTTCCTCAAGCCTCAAATAATGGCTCTATCTGACCTTGGACCAAAACCGCTGAAACCATGAGTCAAATTTTTCCACTTGTTAAATTGTGTATCGTAGGCACTTATCATAACAGAAGTCTGGCCACTTCAAGATCCAAGATCCTCACAGGGCCACACCTGAGTCCTGGTGTCAACAGATCTCCTGCCCAGTATCTGCTGATGGAACCAGTGGTTGCTTCCCCTCAGACATCTGAGACATCTTTTCAGTGATATGTAGGGCTGACATGGGACTGGCCCGAGAAGTTTGTATTTTCCCACTCAACTGCTCAAAGCTACCACATATTCTAAGGAGCCTCAGTTTCCACACACTGAGGTCTTATGTCCTGAGGACTAGTAGAATGTATCAGTCTGATGAAGCTTAGATTATCTCTGCAGCCATTTCCTTTCGTATCCACACTCACATTATTACCTGGCAACAGCTTCCTAACTGTCCCTTCTCTGTAGCTCACTATCTATGAGGTCAACTTTACAAACTCAGCTTGACTCATGACAATACAATTTGGAAATCTGGAGTGACCTCATTCACTCTTGCTCTGCCTTCTCATCTATCCTCATGGTTCCTTCCTCATATTCCTTCCAACAGTACTGAATGACCTGTTCTATGGCCCATCACAGGTCCTTTTTGTCTGCTGTAACTTCAGATAGAGTCAACGGTCTCCATACTGTCTAGCTTAAGCTGCTTCCTCAGAAATATGTCCTTTAACCACCAAAATCTAAGGTAGCCTCCTCAACAGCTTTCCTATCTCTCAGTGTGCCCATTTTATTTCCTTGATAACATTTATTGTTATCTGAAATTAATCTTTGCATTGTCAATTTATTTATTGCATGGCAATAAGAACAGAAACCTGTGTAACTCAGTCAAGTTAGTGTAGCTCCTTCCTGCTTATGCTAAAAGGTTTTGGGGGGAATGTTCTCAGGAGACAAATACTGTTTTGAATCATGCAAGCAATTTCCTTAAATGTTATTTACTGACCAGATGGGTTGATGAAGTCCCCTTCCATAACTTCGCACAAGGTACCTGTGTCCCAGGCATGGAGGGTGTACAGGATATGTGGTATTGAGAAAGGGAAAGGACATAGCCTGGTGTCTTCTGCAAAGGGCACTGGATGAGAAGGAAGGGAAGGTTAAACTCAGGGATGTTCTCTTTCTTCCTCCTATTTAAGTTTCAATATGGTGAGTTAAGGCTTTACCGTCTTTATCATCTGAGTTCCTTACTTTTCTCCACACTGTGACAAAACACCCAACGAAATGAACTGAAGAGAGAATGTTTTGGCACAGTTTGAGAGGACATAGTCCACTCCAGTAGATACGTCATGACAACAGGAGCATGAAGTAGCCAGTCACAGTGAGGAAACAGAAGGAGATGCGTACTGGTGCTCAGCTCATTTTCCCTTTTCTTACTCAATCTCTAACACTAGAATATGGAATAGTGCCACCATGTTCCAAGGTGAGTCTTCACATCTCAGTTAAACCTTTCTTGAAATGTTTTTACCCATAGGTTTGGAGGTGTGCCTCCTAGGAGATTTTAGAGTCATCATACTGGCAATCAAGATAATTCTGCAAGTCACAGAACTTTATTCAATCACCACTTCATTGATCCAGGGTGCCCTTGGTGAGTGAGGGACTTGCTGGGGACTGGGATATGGAGACAACTGTCATGGGCATGGGTCTGTGGGGCAGACTCTATGCCCTGTGGAAAACCTGATCTCAAAGTGTATTTCAATTAACAAAGGCCCTCATGTTTTGGATTTCAGTTCTTTATATTTTCATTGGATTTGAGGTTTCATAGTCACAGAAAATTCATCTTTTTGTTGCAATGTTTGATGATAATTAGAAAGCCCAAAACCAAATAAATGAATCATCACAATATTTTAAATTAAATATTACCAGGTCTGGATGCATGAGAGGATTTTCATTATTCAGTGACACAAATGGCCAGAGATTTCAATTATGTCTAACAATAGTCTCTATTCCCAACATTGAAAAGTGTCAGGGAAATGAAAATAGAATTTACCATATTGATACAATTTTGAGAACAATCCATCTGCTTATTGTAGCCAGTTGAATTGCATTGATGGCAGTCAATTAAAAATATTAAAAGGCTCAACTGACTGGTAGCAAAACTTAACCATGGTAAACTGTATTTATCTCAGTTCAAATAAACTTAAAAATATACAACCACAGGGCTGGAGAGATGGCTCAGCACTTAAAGTACTTGTCCCACAACAAGAAGATCCAAGTTCAGATCCCCATAACCTATGTTAAGTGCCAAGTGGATGTGGTTGCCTACCTGTAATTATAGCCTCAGGAGGCACAGATTGTGGATCCCTGGAACAAGCTGACCAGCAAGACTAGCCATATTGGAATGCTCTGGGTTTGATTGAGAGATCCTGCCTTAATGAACAAGGAGGAAGAGCTTTGGAGGATGATTTCCATTGTCAGCTCACTTCACACAGACATGCACATGTGCACCCACACACATGAGAGCGTGTATACACACACCATAAATAAAAAATGAAGAGAAAGAAAAAAGAAAAAAAAGGCTACGCAAAACATAGATGTTCACAGCACACTACTAATTGAAAATGTAAAAACTTAAGTATCTATCAGTTGATAAATGGATAAACAGAAGGGCACCTAGCACCTAGTCACACAAAGAGTGCTATTTGTCACTGAAAGTAATTAAGTGCCGACAGACGTGAATGGAACTTGAAAACAGTATGCTAAGTGAAAGAAGCCAGACTCACTCAAATGTTCATGTGCTGTCTGATTCCGTTTCTACAAAATATCCAGAAAAAGAAATCCATATAGAAGAAACACATTAACAGAATGTGATGAAGAAGGCTTTAGAATGAACACTAAAGGGAGCAAAGTTTATTTATGGGGATGATACAAATAGTCTTAAATTAGATTGTGGTCTTTGTTGCACAACTTTGCAAATTTGCAAGGAAAACATTGAATTTTTCACTTTCTTTTTTGTTTTTATTTTATTTTCATGTGTGTATGTGTATATGTGTGTGCAGTTGTTGGATACCCTGGATCTGGAGTTACATAAAAGTGGTTGTGAATTGCCACCCAGAGTGGATGCTGGGAACTGGACACAGGTCCTCTGCAATGGCAGCACAAGCTCTTATCTACGGAACCATCTCTCTAGCCCTGAATTTTTCATTTTAAGCGAGTCAATTGTATGTTATATCTATTTCAGGGAAGCCATTTCAAAATTTGAATGGAAGATAATTCAGTCATCACCTCTTAACAAACCACATCTAAATTCAGAAAAAAAACTAATTCATTTTTGTCTCTTAGTAGAAACCACATTTGGCTATATGAATGTTCATGGTGCCGTTCTCACTGGGATGATCAGCGTTGTCTCTGGGTTTCAATATTCAGTGCTACTGGAGGCAGACTACAACACATCTTTGAGGGCCAGCTGGCAGGAAGATGGCTTCTAAACTTTCTCTTTCTCCTGGGATTTTGACACTGGCATTGCTCTTGACTCTGCTTTGGCACTGGAACAAGAGAGAGACATTTCCACAAAGCCAGAGCCTGAGAGCCAGGTCTATCTGCGTAGGACAGGTTTAGTTGTCATCTTGATACACCTGGGAAGAAGGAACCTCAATTTTAGAATTTCCTCTATCAGATTAACCTGCGGATATGTCTGTGAGGCATTATCATGATCATTGAGTGATGTGGGAAGGCATAGCCTACTGTGGGTCAGGCCGCTCCTGAGAAGGTGGGCCTAGACTGTATAATAAAGCAGGCTGAGCACAGGCCAGGGGAACAAGCCAGTAAGCAATGTTCCTCTGTGGTCTCCCCTTCAGTTCCTACCTCTGGGTTCTTGCACTGTGTTCCTGCCTCAGTTTCCCTTGATAATGGACTATGTAAGCCAAAAATAAACCCTTTCTTCCTCACATTAGTTTTAATCAGATTAATTTATCTCAGCAGTGGAAACCTAACTAGAATACCACCCCAAGACACTCTCTCTATAGTCTCCTGAAGATAACACAACTTTTGAAAATGCATCAAGTGTTAATAATAGCATGATTCTGAGCTTTATTAGAAAAATAAAATACTTTATTTATAATAGTAATAACAGCCTATACTTATACAGAACTTAAACCTTAGGCAGCTAGATAACAACTAATTTCATTCTCACAATAAAGCTTGATTCCATTATTATGCCTAGTTAAGTGGAGACAATGTGGTCTGAATTAATTTTGAAAATTAGAATATTAATTGTAATTGGCCTATTAACTTAATGAAAAATATTTTAAAATAAAATTCATTTTTGGTCTATGCTGCTTGTTAGATCAGTTAAATTTGAAATTAGTGTCTTTTACTCATTAAAATTGCTTTGGGGAAACATCTGATAACAAGTTTTAGCCCATCAAAGTGTTTTTAAGTCACTTAAAATAAAAGGACCTATGTAGTCATTTAACCCAGTCAGTGCTTTTTCCATTGGTAACTATTTCCTCATTAAAAATAGATTTATTTATTATTTCTATTTTATGTGTATGAGTGTATTGCCTACATGTGTATAAGTGTACCTATGTTGTGCAATGCCTGCCCAAGTCAGAAGAAGGTGTTTTATTCCCTTGAAACTGGAGTTACAGCCAGTTGTTAGTTGCCATGTAGGTTCTGGGAATCAAACCCAGGTCCTTTAGAAGAGCAGCCAATGCTCTTAACCACTGAGCCATCTCTGCAGCCCACAACTCTTTCCTCTTAAGATCACTTATCTAACCTGCCTAATTAAACAAAAAAACAAGCAACAGCATCAAGTGTTCCCCCATCTACTGATTCTAGCTCACTATTCCTCTATTTTTATCTGATATTTTTCATCCTTATCCACTTGGTTTAGTTGGTTACCATTTGTTTGCTTTCCAGAAGTTTCACATGAGACTATTTGTTTCTTTGCTTGGTTTGCTTGGGACTGAACACATGGCCTTGTGCATGCTATAAGCTTCGACCTCTACTCTCAGCCCTCTTCTAATGTTTGCTTTGAGAGAGGGTCTCACCAAGTGTCTCAAACTGGCTTTGAATTCATTTTGTAATCCAGGAAGGCCTTGAACTTGTGGTTTTAAGGTCATAGCCTCCTGAGTAGCTGCAGTGACAAACCTGAGCCATGACACCTAGCTTCACACAACTCTATGTAGTGTTTTTTTAAAATGTAAATTTAAAGTTTTAAATGTGTGTGAATATCAGAGGACAACTTGTAAGAGTAGTTTCTCTTCTTGCACCGTGTGAATCCTAGGGATAGAAGTCATGACCTCAGTCCTAGAGGCAAGCGCTTTTACCCACTGAGCCATCTTGCCAGCCCTCTAAGTATTTTCTTTTCTAAGTAGTTATCTCTCCATATATTTTGTCTACTTTTCTCACTAAGACTTGTGTCTCTTGGTCTTGTGACTGGGTTTTCTTAATGACACCTACTCCATCGGTGAGAACTGCAATCATCTTAGTAGCTGTGAAATGGCTTTAAAGAATGGAGTCAGCAGACCCCAATCTTATCTAAAGGAATGTTAGCAACTGATTGCTACTAGATGAGGAAGAGCTGATCTTCCTGAAACAAGGGACTCTAGATAGGCTGACTAGACTCAGCGGATGGACTTGCACTGGGGAACAGCTGGGGGCACTGAGCACACAGTGGGCAGTAACAGGCATGACAGAGTATATGGGCTCCAGTGTGGGGGGTGACTATGGGAGGGTGCCATTTTGGATGAGGGTATAAAGATGATTAAGATTGTTTGGGATGTTCTGTGTGAAACACACACACACACACACACACACACACACACACATACACACATACAAATCAATAAAAAGAATGGAGTCAGCACTGGAGAGAATACAAAGAATGGGAGGAGAAGGTGACAAATGTTAAGGAACTGAAACAAGAAACGATACGCCTAATTTTTATTAAACTGAATGATTATTAATGCTTAGAAAACTGATTAAATGAGAAATAACAATTGTAAGATAAGTGTTCAAAACTATCATTATGAAAAAAATACATGAATATAAGATTTTTATACAACAAACAATTCTGATAGGATGGCAAGAAAGGAAATCTATGCTGAGACTGTGTTGAGATGGAGAAGAAAACAAAATTCTGAGTTTTATAATAAAAGTCAATAGTAAGTATATACAACTGAACAAAAGGAATGGACAGAGATAATGTTTAAGAAAATGGGACTAACAATAACTCCTCACCTTCAGGAATTTGTCTCAAAAACACAGATGACCCTCAAGTATCAGCTTCAAAGATTATTTGGCTTGAACATTTTCTCTTATTAAAATAAAACATTGAAGGAACTATGAAAGCTAAGGGGACTGGAAAATGCCAACACCCTTTCCACCTCAGCCGGGTGAAGACCTCTGAGCTCATGGCCAGCAGGAAAATCAGAGCCCTCCTTAAAGGAAGGAGTTCTTGTGTTTTAAATGTCCTCAGTTCACCCAGGAGCGACACAACTCAATACACCAATGCTGAGCCAATCATCGGACAGCAAATGCATAGATATCCACATTCTGCCTTCTGAGGGCTTTTGATGTGCACCAAAGTCTAAAACAATCCCTGCCCTTATGGAGCTATATTTAGATGGAGAGGCAGAAAATAAACAGTAAACACAACAGACAAAAGGGCCAGGAAAGATCCCTAAAGTTGAAGAAGGAGGTAAATAGGGAAGGAATAGAGGGGACAAGAGGTGGGAGAGAGAGGGGAGGGGGAGCGAGGGAGGAGTGAAGGAAGGAGGGAGAGAGAGTGGAAGGAGGGAAGAAGGGAGTGAAAAAGGAGACGAGGGAGAAGGGAAGAGAGGAAGAGTGAAGAATAGAGGAGAGGAGGCAAAGGAGGGGCGGGGAAGGAGGGAGGGAGCAGGACTGGGAATGAAGAACGCATCAGAGATAAGCCACAAACCAATGGGAAGGGTCCTTTCAGAGGTGAAAGAGGCTGTGGAAGCATGCCAAATAGGAGCAAGATCTACTGTAATGCACCTGATTGCATTATGGGGGTTAGTACAATTTAGAGGCCTGGGGAGATGACTCATCAAGTAAACTGTTTGCTATGCAAGACCAAGAACCTTAGTTTGATCCCTCAGAACCCACATAAGAAGCAGAACATGGCTGCCCATGCTTGTAATCCCAGCACTGGGGAGACAGATAGACAGATCCCTGGGGCTCACAGCAAGTCAGCCTAGCTGCATATGGAAGCTGTAGGTTCAGAGTGAGACCCTGCCTCAAAAAGAAAGGTAGGAGATACCTAAAAATAATGCTGGCGGTTGATCTCTGACCTCCACATGCACATGAACCCATGTGCACACACACACCCACACACAGGCACACACACAGACAGCCCCAAATCCGCCACACATTCACACACATGAAGAATCATAACAGTTTAGGGACAATTGCCTCTAATTTCCCCTTTCCCTCTACTTTTGTGTAGACACCCCTTAGCATCCACGTGGAGGGAAATCGTCCCAGGATACCTAAGTTCGCAAAGGTACATGTCCCTGGTTTAAAATGCTTTAAAATTTGCGTATAATCTGTGCACATCCTCCTGTACGCTTAAATCACCTCTAGATTACGTCATACACAATGCTGTATGAATGTTATGTAAATACCTGCCACACTATGTTGTTAGCCAATATTGACAACAAAAAGCAAGCCACGCGTTTTCAGTAAAGACACATGTGCTGGTTAGTTTTGACTGTCAGCCGGACACAAAGTAGAAGCAGCTGGGAGGAGAGTCTTAATGCAGAACTGTCTAGATCAGGTTGGCTTGTGGAAATATATGCATGTCTTGCATGTTGATTGAGACCCAGCCCATTGTAGGCAGAACCCAGGGTCCCAAACTGTATAAGAGAGGGGAAAGCTAGCTGAGAGCACAGTAAGCAAGCAAGTATGCACGCATTCTCTCTCTGCTCTTGACTGTGGATGTGATGTGACATGATTATGTGATGTAATGTGACGTGATGTGATATGACTAGTTGCTTTGAGCTCCTGCTTTGACTTCCCTGAGGTAATGGACTGTATGCTAGTATTGTAAGCTTCACGAGTCCTTTTTTCCCCAAGTTGCTTTTTCCCAGGGCACTTGTCACAGCACCAGGAGTGAAACTAGGATTGCACTTCTTTCTTTGGTACTTTGGTGAATGAGCAGATTTGAAAACCAGGGATTATGAGGATCAACTGTATATTTGAAATTTTCCACAACAAAAAGCTGATACGAATTCATAACTAAGTAACCTTTAAGAGATTTTCATGAGGTGTGGCCTCTCCCTTTTGTGGCAGGATAAATCACATCACAACAACATGAATTAAGCAGGTTCACACGGTGCTCAGGAAAAATGGTAGCTGATGTTTCTCTTAATCATGATCAACATTTTCTAGTCATTTTGCATAACGTATCTAATAGTACCTAGTTTTCTAAAATTATCTGAATCATTTCTTCTTTAACCTGCAGTGAGATGCACTTATTTTTAAGTGTGTGCATATAAGAGTATGTTGTG